>NC_056069.1:34972196-35275227 GCF_016772045.2 Ovis aries | reverse complement strand
CCAGGAGTTGGTGATGGACAGGGAGGCTGGTGTGCTGCAGTATAGGGGGTCATGAAGAGTCAGACACGATTGAGCGACTGAACTGAACTAAAGGATAAGTTTCCCAGCATGCTGTAAATATTTACACTTTAAAATATAATTATTGTGCTTCTTTTAAAAATAAATGGCATATAAATTCTGTAGTGATAGCAGGTATCAAGTAATGACAATGTTTATATTTCCTTAACAGCTGGTTGTTTTATGATATTCCTTTTGATTCTTCTTTTTTAAAAAATAAACTTTATTTCTTAGAGGATTTTTAGGTTCATGGCAAAATGAGTAGATAATAGAGTTCCCATATCCCCCCACCCCCTTTTATGCTTTAATCTATATTTGTATTTCATTTCTGCTATAGAATTTTAACCGAATGTAATGGATTTTTATGCATGGAAGTTTTAATTGATCACTTTTTCACACTTTGCTGTACTCAAAAGATATTAATTGAAGTTTTAAAAACATTAAATATTCTTTGATCATAAGGTCTAAGTGTTTAATAAGTTCTTCTGGATTGAGTTACCATTTTTAGTAGTACATTTAAACATATTAAAATTTAGCAATATTTAATAAACATAAAATTTTTATTGGAAAAGCATCTCTCAGTGAAATGAATGGGGCTTCTTTTTAATTAATTGATTGGTTACTATACCTATGTTAGAATATTACTTACTGCTAGAAAAAACATAGGGCTCAGTATTGACTTCATTTCTACTTTTCATTTTTATAGATGTAGCTGCTGAGAAACTTTATGCACATAAGTAAGTAGATAAGAATAGAAGGAATTTTGTCATAGCAATGTCGCTCAATTCCTTGATCTTCTGAGTTTTATGCCAAAAAAAGAACACATACTAGTCTTTAGTTAAATTACCTGAAAATTAATTAGGACATCTTTAAATGCTGTTGGTAAAAAGAATTGACCACTTGACTTATAAGGCCTTAGAGTTCAAGTGCAACTGAGTACAAAACTTGGAATTGTTTCTTGGTTTTTCTATCTCATAGGGAAATATGAGATGGGTGAGGGATGTACTCTTCTTTTGGGAAGTGGGAGTTAGATTGTGAAAGAAGAGGTGAGACAGGAGAGTGGGTTTGGCAACTGAATGAATGATCCTGAATCTTCAAGCTTATCAGTTAAAAATCTGTATGTAAGGAATCAAAGACTTATTATTAGTTACATTAGTTAAGTAATTGTTGGGGAAACTGTTATTGTAAAACTCACCTATCTCCCCCCTAAAAAAGTCTTTTTGCACCCCACAGTGAAGGGTTTTGTTCTATGGAACAGCAAATTGCCCAGTTGGACAGTTACAATGAAGCTGATCCACAGACTAAAGGACCACTAAGGAAGAAATGTTTCAAAACTTTTGACTTGGTTCCACCACTACAGAGACAGCCAGTCTAGTTTAGAATGAGCCAATTTTTTTCTGCCAAGAAACATGAAAACTTCTCATGGATGGAATGTCATCGCTTGGGAAATAAAAAGCATGTGTTCTTTGGCAGCACTTGGAGATGGCTGTTTTTACACCTGCACCTAAAACCCAAGGCAGTTCCAATTTACCAGGTGAGCCGAAGAGCAAGCTCCCTCCACAGAAGTGGTGTTATGCTTAGATCACACACAGAAGTAACTCCTTGTGTATAGGACATCATTTACAGCTGGTATGGATTTTTTTTTTTTTCCAATGGCTGTAAGATGGGTTGGGGATTTCCCTTAAACATTTCTGAAGCATCTCAGATACCAAGAGGCTGAAATATTTGTGATACAAGTGAATTCTCCTGGCATGAGAATTTAAATGAGAGTCCTTCAAATGAAAACAACTATAAATTTAATTAATTTATGAGTACTTGTGACTTTCATGTGTAAAAGAATCTGACTGTATATGACTGATATGACTTGGTGAGGTTTTCCAAACTGGAGAGTTTATAAGCATGTAGCTATGATTAGTTTGTTTATTCCTATTATCTCTATTTCAGTATAGTCCCATAGCCACATATAAGCATAATGGAGATATATAGTATTGATACATAAATATGTAACATCAGTGGTATTGAAGAATATCATGATTACTGATATAACAAAGCATGCTATTTTCAAATCGATTGTTAAATATTAATTACTGATTTATACTACTCTCTATAGTGTTAATTCAAATATTTGGGTAATAAATAACTACTTAAGGAGTTTCATTTTCTAAGATTAGTTATGCTTTGAAGTTAGGGAGTTGACTTATGGGCTTTGTAGTGATGTGGGAGAAGTGATGTGGGTAGTGAGGGGAATGTGGGAAGAAAGAGGGTTAGGTGACATGGTAAAAAAAATATTTTTTAGAACATAATTTTCTATCAGTCAGGGAAACTTGGGTTTTAGTTCTGCTAGCAACTAATATTGGAGAAGGCAATAGCAACCCTCTCCAGTACTCTTGCCTGGAAAATCCCATGCGGAGGAGCCTGGTGGGCTGCAGTCCATGGGGTCACACAGAGTCAGACATGACTGAGCGACTTCACTTTCACTTTTCACTTTCTTGCATTGGAGACAGAAATGGCAACTCACTCCAGTGTTCTTGCCTGGAGAATCCCAGGGACATGGGAGCCTGGTGGGCTGCCGTCTATGGGGTCGCATAGAGTCAGACACGACTGAAGCGACTTAGCAGCAGCAGCAACTAATATGCCAAAAGGCCTTGTTTATTTTACTTAGTTCTTATCTATAAAGTGGATATAATGCCACCCCTAACTATCTCACAGGATTATTATGAATAGCTAAGAGAGGGAATATGCGAAAAGATTCGGAAAAATTTAAAGTATTATGTTCATCACCAGCCCTGATCAAGGTAAGGCAGGAAGTATTTAAGGAGTCTTGGCTGCTCTCTGGGATGCCTCCTTGGGAAACTCCCTGGAAGATACCACAGAATGAATTTTCTCTTTGTGTACAAAAGAAACCTATAGATTGCAAATGATTGTTTTTCAGCCAAGGGGGCTACGATTTCTGTATCCTTTTCCTAGAAAATCAGGTGTAGATTTGCATCAAGTGAGAATCTGTAACACAAGTAATGCCCTGCTTGGAGCCTGTTTGTTTAGTTCAGAGAGATATTCCACATAAAGCAATAACTGTATGGAAACTTCAGCTCTGTACTGAGAAGAGTCTCAACACCAGCCCCACATGGCATCAGAACTACCTCTGGTCTTTACCTCTTGGGCAAACTCCAGAATGCTGGGACCCCCTGAGAACTTATACCCAGGTAGAGATCCAACAAAAGTTCCAACAGAACTTTTCCAGTCTTCCTGGGCATTCAAATATTTGAATCGAATTACCAGACCTGATACTGGCAATTCAACTTCAAAAGTTAATGTGTAGTTTCAATCTTGCTATCATCTTCCAGAGGTTGATAACCAAGGGGTCTCCTCTTCTATTGACCTCAGAAGTAATCGCCTATTATCCTGATAGTCTAGTCTATTCCGTAGACACCTACTGAAGCCAGGCAGTTTGCCCAAATTATCTTGAGATGCTGATTCAGCACTTAACTTCTTTCAAGCTCAAATGTAATTTAGACAGAATACAGACCCAGAGGCCACTCTTTGTACTGGCTCAAACCATCTACCACTCCAGCGTGGGGAGAGAGGTGGGGATCATTTTCACTCATCCTCATCTGCAGGTATACATGTGGAGTACAGACCCATATCCTGCCGTCCGTGCCAGCTCTGACTCTTCCACCACTCTGTTGCGGCAAGGGGGACGAGGATCACGTTCACAGTTATCCTCATCTGAATAGTCTCCGCAGTCATTGTCATCATTACATAGAAGCTGATTCTTTATGCATCTGCCTGCAATCAAAATCAGGAGAGACAGAAAGACACTGTGTATCTCATGCCAATTTTCTTTCTTTCTGAAGTTATCAAACATTCTTTAAAGTTAGAGAGGAGTGATCACACAGTATATTTGGATTTTTTGTATCCACACTTGGAAGTATGAGGGTCAGGAAGCACATTTCCTTCTTTTTGCTTATAAAGGCACACAGAAACCCATACCAGGCCATGGGAGGATTACCTGTACCGCACTGAAAATTGTTGCCACAGTCATCCTCGGGGTCTTCGCAAGCCTCTGTGGGTACACACTGCCGTCGGTCTCCCACAGCGTCCACACACCTTCGCCCATTAAACTGTCCAAAGATCTCAATGCTCCTTGAACGAAACTGCACAGAAACAGCTGGGAATATTAGCGTTTCTAAGGTCAAAAGAGGCTTCTGATCTAAAACTGCATCCACATCACTGCAGACCTCCACCCTCCAGTTGAGTCAAAGGTTTTAAGATGGAAGCCTGAAACTTAGTCCCTGACCTCGCTTGAAGGAACACCTTATGTGGTTGGCAGGCTCTTGTATAGAATATGGTTCCTTGTGACATTTGTTCAGCCAACTGTGCAGCATTCAGATTTCCCAGTAAGGTTAGCCTAATCCATTTAGATAGTTTCCTTTCATTCTGAGTTCAGAACACAGCTGGTGGTGGTGGGGTGGGGAGATGAGGCTCCTACCTCTTTGTCATTTTCCTGGCAATACAGTTGCCATCTGGGGACACCAGTGGGGAATGGCAAAGAATACCTACCATCTGTTTGAGGCAAGGGTCACATTTCGACCACTCACTCCAGGAACTCATCCTGCAGTCTATGGGCAATGGGGTGCCATGTCTTTCTTCCGGGTTGTAACTAAGATAATAAAACATACCTGTTAATAATGACCATTATGCGTGCTTGTTTCCAAGAAGTCTTCACAAATCAGATTAATTTATTTCTTTCTCTCTTTTGAACCTCAGTACTTATCCTTTTACTCCATTTTTCATTTGACACTTGATCACATGCTGTATTGTATTTTCAACTCAACTTTTTTGTTTAATTCTTGTATTGCATTATAATTTAACCTTCGGCCTAAGGTGAAGAAAACTAGTAAGTCATCCAACTCAGGAATTTCTCACTGATTAGTCTTATTTTTTCAAATAGTGTACAGACTCACTGAAGCTAGTTGTGCCCCTCAGAGAGTCTGGCACAACTTCAAGTTGCCCTATTTCCTTGCAAATTTAAGCCAGTCCACCCAGCCATTCCTGTGGCAAGCACTTCATAAATCAAGCTTTCCCACCCCTGTGATTTGTATGTCCTGAACTTACAGCATCACACTCCACGTCAGGACTCATTCCTCATCCTTTTTGAATTTCAATGTATATTTTTTGGCACTTTTAACCTTCCCTCTCACCCTTAGCTGTGCTTTTCTGGCTTTGAGCTTTTCTTTCTGTCTTGGTTCACCATTCCAGGCTCTCCCAGTTGAAGCATCACCTTGAACTACCATCTTATTCAATGGCCGAAAGAAAACCAAGAACAGAAGGTATGAAACAAGAATCCTATAAACTTCCTGCCCTGTTTTCCTGAAGTGGCACCTGTGCTTTCCATAATGCAGCTTTTAATTTTTATTTTGGAGGGATGGTAAGGCCAATCCCTCCTCCAAAGCTCTAGTTGTCAGCATCTCTTTGAGCCCTTGTTAACTATTTCCTCCATTAAAAACTCTCCTTCACTACCAGCTCCTTTCCATTTCTAGCAGAATGTATTCAAGTCCTCGACATTAAATGTAAACAAATGAGTGAACAAATAGAACACTCTTTCTGAACCTTACTTTTCCTTCCAGCTACTCTCACTTCCCCCCCGCCTTCACAATGACACTTTAAGCAATTCCTAGAGATATATTTCTGTTTCTCTCTGTTCTAAAATAATAATACGTCTCAGTTCCTCCTTTTAACTACCTCCCAAATTCTCTCATTTTTTGGGGGCCAGCTTTCTGGAAAAAGTAGTTTGCGCTCTGGTATGGGAAGAAAAGCTATGACCAAACTAGATAGCATATTCAAAAGCAGAGACATTATTTTGCTGACTAAGGTCCGTCTAATCAAGGCTGTGGTTTTTCCTGTGGTCATGTATGGATGTGAGAGTTGGACTGTGAAGAAGGCTGAGCGCCGAAGAATTGATGCTTTTGAACTGTGGTGTTGGAGGAGACTCTTGAGAGTCCCTTGGACTGCAAGGAGATCCAACCAGTCCATTCTGAAGGAGATCAGCCCTGGGATTTCTTTGGAAGGAATGATGCTAAAGCTGAAACTCCAGTACTTTGGCCACCTCATGCAAAGAGTTGACTCATTGGAAAAGACCCTGATGCTGGGAGGGATTGGAGGCAGGAGGAGAAGGGGACGACAGGATGAGATGGCTGGATGGCATCACTGACTCGATGGACGTGAGTCCTTTGCTCCTACTCTCCTGGGCAGATTCCTTGTCTTTTGGCAGTCTCAGAAATGCTGTTTTTTCTCAAGTTGCTGTCCTTGGATTTCTTTCTCTCTCTACATTATCCCCAAGGGTTTGGTGTCCATGTATATGTTAAGGACACCCAGAGATAAGTCTGCAGCCCAGAAATCTCTTCTGAATTTTAAACCCTTGGATATAACCCCTAATTGGAGATCTACATGTGAATGTCTTCATGGCTCATGAACTTAAGAGTGTGTGTTTTCTGTGTGTCCAACTCTTTGTGACCCCATGGACTGTAGCCCACCAGGCTCCTCTGTCCATGGGATTCTCCAGGCAAGAATACTTGAGTGGATTGCCATTCCCTTCTCCAGATGATCTTCCCTACCCAGGGATCCAACCCAGGTCTCCTGCATTGCAAGCAGATTCTTTACCGTCTGAGCTACAGGGAAGATTCCATGAACTTATTGTTTCTCCAAACAAACCTAGCACTTCTTCTCTCAAGGTTGTTCCTCTGTATTTATTGCCTCGGTAAACAGTGCCTCCATTTGTGCAATCACCCTAACCAGAGACTACAGTGGTATTTGTGTTATCGAACCTCATCCCCCAAATAGAATCAACCACTAAAACGTTTTCTTTATCACTGTAAATGACTCAAATCCTTCTACCCTTCATCTTTTCCAGACATTTCTCTGGTCTACAAAAACATTTGATCTCTCCTAGATGACAGCAATTTCTTTCTAATCTGGTTTCTGGAAATCATCCGGAGAGAAAGTTTTAAAATGCAAAGCTGATCATTCATTCCCCTACTGAAACTCTTTAGTAGTTTCTCTCTGTTTTGAAAATAAAGTCTGGATTTCTTGACATGGTACGGTAGGCAGAGTAACAACCCCCAAAGACATCTGTGTCTTAATCCCCAGAATCAGTGAATATGTTACTTCACAAAGATACTCTGAGCATGCGATTAAGAGGAGATTATTCTGTATTTAATCTGGATGAGCCCATTCCAATCATGTGAGCTCTTAAAAGCAGAAGAGTGGTTCAGAGAGATATGCAGTCTGAGTGGCAGGAAAAATTCAAAGCATGAAGAAGGACTCCACCCACTGTTGCTGGGTCTGAAGATAGGAGTTTCACTAAGGAATGCAGGCAGCCCCTGGAAGCTGGAAGATGCAGGGAAATAGATTCTCCCCTAGAGCCTCTAGAGAGGATTCTAGCCCCACCAGAGCCTTGATTTTAGCCCAGTGAGACCCGATTCAGACGTCTGACCTATACAACTGCAAGACAATAAATTGGTGTTGTTTTAAGTCACTAGTATGTGGTCATTTGCTATAATTGTAATAGGAAACTAAGACATGTAGTTTAGAGCACTCTACATGGCCCATCTTCTAATTCTTTAACTCCACTTTTCCCTCTGGCCACACTAAACTTGAAAGGCCCAAGATAAGCACATTTTCTCACATCTTTAGGCTTTTAAATCTACTGTTTCCTATTCACCACACTAATCTTATTTTCAACATAGATTTTTTTCCTCTGAGAACTTCCCCTAACCCTTCATGTAATTTACTTTTTCATGCACATATGCTTATAGCATCTTGTTCTTCCCTATATAGGTATCATAAGTGCCTTGCAATGATATATTTCACTTAATCAATTTATCTATTCACTTTTGTATTCATTCATCAAATATTTGTTGTCAACTATTTGCTAGGCTTTAAGGATACAATGGTATCCAAAACAACCAAACAAAATAAAACAGAAACCATGATCCTCCAACTAACAGAATTTATGTCCTAGATAAAAACATCAGTGAGCTAAGGAAATTCTCAGTCTTGCTCAGCTTGCATATCAAGTGTCTGGAACATAATGGGTACTCAGCAAATGTTTTATGAATGAATAAATGAATAAGCACATGAAGAAGAAGAAAGTTCTTGATCTTTGGTCTAGGACAGACTCAGGTCTATGTTTCTCTAGCCTCTGATCTCCTGGTGAACCACTTATATTATATTCTTACAAGACTTGCTTGTCATTCAGCCACCTTCATGACTGAGGATACCATTTTTGTAAGTCTGACCTTCGCCTATATCACTCAGAAAATCAGGACACTTGATAAGCTTCAGTCTTCTAAAAGTACAGGTTAAAAACATTTAAGACAAGCTGCCAAAACTCCTTAAAGAACCTGATTTCATGGAAGTTTGAATATTTACATCTATTTAAGACCACATGGCTGAAAAATTCTCTGCAAGAACTTTTCCATTAAACTAAATCCTTGTCTGGAACTGACCAGCCCTAATCAAGAGGCAATGGCAGATGCACCTTTATGACCTAGAGAAACAGGAAGGTCTCACTACTGATTGCATATCATAATCCTCCAATAGTGAAAATAGGAATTGTGTAAAATTATAACCCCCCATTCCACACTAATTAAATCAAGCTTTCTAAAGATGGGCTTCAGGCACCAATGTTTTTTAAAAGTATCCCAGATTACTCTCACATTCACATGAAGTTGAGAAAAACAGCTTGGCACGATCTGGTGGATATCTATGAAATCTGGGTGTAAGGGGGGTGTCCATTACACTGCATAACTCAAACTCGAGATCACCACTGACCTGAGTCACTGCACTGGTTTATCACTGGTTTTAGGAATCACTCTAGGCTTTACCCACTAATGTACTTATGGATCTTTGTAATCTACAAATCTAGCCTTTCTAATATTAGTTAGGCCTGTTGCCTTCAACTGGATTATTTGTTCCTGTCTTTTTTTGTATTTATCACTTACTTAGAATATCATGTTAGCATTTTGTTTCAGTGTCTTCCCCAAAGAGATTAATTCCTTGGTTTTAGAAATAACACCCTAAATATACCAGTGGTATGACACATTATGCACCCAATACGTCAGCAAATCTGGAAGACCCAGCAGTGGCCGCAGTATGGAAAAGGTCAATCCCCATCCCAATTCCTAAGAAGGGTAGTACTAAAGAATGTTCTAACTATTGGACAATTGCACTGATTTTTCATGCTAGCAAGGTCATGCTTAAAATCTGACATGCTAGGCTTCAGCATTATGTGAACCAAGAACTTTCAGATGTCCAAACTGGGTTTAGAAAAGGCAGAGGAACCAGAGGATCAAGTTGCCACATTTGCTGGATCATAGAGAAAGCAAGGGAATTCCAGAAAAACATCCACCTCTTTTTCATCCACTATGCTAAAGTTTTTGGCTGTGTGGATCATAACAAATGGTGGAAAGCTCTTAAAGAGATGGGAATACCAGACTATCTTGCCTGTCTCCTGAGAAACCTGTATGCGGGTCAAGAAGCAACAGTTAGAACCCTGTGTGGAACAACTGATTGGTTCAAGATTGAGAAAGGAGAACAACAGGGCTGTCTGCTGTCACTCTGTTTGTTTAACCTATATGTTGAGCACGTCATGAGAAATGCAGGGCTGGATGAGTTATAAGCTGGAAACAAGAGAGGCGGGAGAAACATCAACAATCTCAGATATGTGATGATACCACTCTAAGGGCAGAAAGCGAAGAGGAACTAAGGAGCCTCTTGGTGAGGGTGAAGGAGGAGAGTGAAAGGGTCAGCTTAAAACTAAATATTGAAACAACTAAGATCATGGCATCCAGCCCTACTACGTCATGGCAAATAGAAGGGGAGAAGGTGGAAGTTGTGACAAATTCCCTCTTCTTGGGCTCTAAAATCCCTGCAGATGGTGACTGGAGCCATGAAATCAAAGGCTATTGCTTCTTGACAGGAAAGCTATGACAGACCTAGATACTATGTTGAAAAGCGGAGACATTATTCTGCTGACAAATGTCCATATAGTCAAGGCTATGGTCTTCCCAGTGGTCATGTACAGTTGTGAGAGCTGTACGGTAAAGAAGGCAGAGTGCAGAATTGATGCCTGCACACTGTGGTGCTGGAGAAGACTCCTGAAAGTCCCTTGGACAGAAAGGAAACCAAACCAGTCAATCTTAAGGGAAATCAACCCTGAATACTTGTTGGAAGGGCTGATGCTGAAGCTAAAGCTCCAGTATTTTGGTCATCTGATGTGAACAGCTGACTCATTGGAAAAGTCCCTGATGCTGGGAAAGGGCAGCATTGAGGGCAGAGGAGAAGAGGGCATCAGAGGATGAGATGGCTGGATGGCGTCACATATAAAATAGGCATGAACTTGGGCAAACTTCAGGGGATGGTGAGGGACAGGGAGGCCTGGCGTGCTGCAATCTACGGGGCACAAAGAGTTGGACACAACTGGGAGACTGAACAACAGGACACCTTACTCTTTCTCACCTGCTACTGAGACCAGCTTCAGTGAATAACTAGTTCGGAGAGTATGGTACAGACTTGGGGATTATGAATGGAAGGTAAAGCTCAATGCAAATACTGTAGAGTGACTTACAGTCCTTTGTTTGGCAATCCTAGAGTGCAGTCAGTACTGGGGACCAACCAGAAAGACTGTTCATGATGTCACACATCAGTGACTAGGACCCTGCTCCCGTGATACTGGCATTGACTATAGAAGTTTCTCTAACATCCTTCACATTAATAGCAGCCCCACATTAACAATGTGCACACTAATTGACTCACATTTTGGACTTAGAACAGAGCACCAGATGTTTGCCTTTGATCTTTTATTGCCCTCCTAGACAGTGATTTCAGTTCATCCTCTGAATGATCCAACCTGGTCCCATGGGTAGGTCTTCACAGACCCCACTCTTGCCTCAGAAGGACTTACACGCCTCTAAATGTCAAGCTCAGCGTATTTTTTTGTTCGCTAGGACTGCCATAAGAAAGTACACAGGCTTAAACAACAGAAATGTATAGGTGTCTGCATAAAATGTATAGGTGTCTGTATAAATATTGAATTCTTCTGAGGCCTCTCTCCTTGCTTTGTAGGTGAAGGTCTCCTTCCTGTGTCTTCATCTGATCTTTCCTTGGTACCTTTGTGTGTTCATAGTCACTCTTCTTATAAGGACACCAATTATAGTGGATTAGGGCCTGCCCTAACGACTCCCCAATGCAGTCACATTCAGAGGTACTGTTAGAGGTACTGAGTTAGAATTTCAGCATATAAATTTTGGAGGGACACAGTTCAGCCCAAAACACTTAATAAAGGTTTTTTGATTAAGCAGTGTTTTATGTTTTCCACTACTTTTTTTAGACCATTTCCAAAGCTTATTTTCTCAAAAACAAACAAACAAACAAAAAAACCCTTTGTTTTACCACTGAGGGTAAATTCTACAGGTGTTATCAGTTATATTTTACAGACAGGAACCTAAAAACAGAAAATTATTCTGCTTATTCAAAGTTTGACAGTGAGTAGCAAAACTGGGTTAAGAATCTCTGTCTCGCCACACTTTCCTGCTGTTATTTAATTGCTAAGTCATGTCCAGCTCTTTTATGACCCCATGGACTATAGCTCCCCAGCCTCCTCTGTCTGTGAGATTCTCCAGGAAAGAATACTGGAGTGGGTTGCCATTTCCTTCTCCAGAGGATTTTCCCCACCCAGGGATCTAACCCTTGTCTCCTGCATTGGCAAGTGTATTCTTTGCCACCGAGCCACAGCTATACTTTCACTTCCTCTCTTATGCTATCTTTTCTCCCCACCTCAAATCCTCTTTGAAATAATCTGACGAGTCATAGCTTATTCCATAGTTTATGGATGTAATAGTCTGATGATTGATAGACATTTAGAGATACATTAAGTTAATAAGAATATATTTATTTTTTAAATATAGCGGCTCTAGGTAAATGTCAGCAATTAGGCAATCTAGTTCTTGCCTGGATGTATTTTTAAAGCTTATATTCAGGTTAGCCATGAAGTTCACACCCAGATGAACTTTTTGGCCAACCCAATATATAAATGTTGTCAAATTAAACAAAACTGAAAATTACTGAAAAGTGTGTGAACACCTGAATTTTTGCCTTCACTGCACCAGATACCTGGATATTTAGAGGCAAAATAAAGGTAGGGCTTGAGGGAATTATTAGGAGGAAATAACAGATTATGCAAGAGGAATGTGTTATTGAAATGAAAGCACTCCATAAATACTAAGAAAGAAGGTGAGTAGTCTTGGATAGCTCCTTTTGTGCCCAGTACCCCCTCCCCAGACCCTTTACCTGACTAGACAGACAATCTTTTGTAGCATAAAGACTGTGTCTGTACAAACCCTACCACCTGCCTTTCACCCTGCTGAGCTATTAGGCTGAGTGGAGAAGTATTTATAATGCGTCTTCTGGACTCTTAGATGAAATGTGTTTATCAAGTAAAGCCTACTTCCAAGTGTTTCAATCTCAGCTTGAAAGTCATTTCCTAGATCAAAGAGATGTACATCAACTTGGCAGGGGGTCTAAATCTGGACCAGAAATGCATTAAATGAAGAGCCACTGATGTACACCTGGCTGCATCTCCCTGCCATGAAGAGAGGTTTCCAGCTTCAGAAAACGAAAACCTCAGGAGAGTAGTTCACACCCCAGGACACTTTGTGGTGGGCCCAGGCAAGAAAACGCCTGCTGTAGCAAGGAATCCTTTTGTCAATAAATAAGACAATGTGGCTCCTTTGAGTGAAGAAATATAAACTAACAGGACTGCATTCTTAACCCATGGATCCTCCAGCTTGTTTATTTCCTGTGGTTCATCAGATCAAAGAAAAAAATATAACGGCATTGGTCACTACTCGAAAATTTTAGGTCATCTCCTGGTTTCCCAAGTCTTAGTTAAGAGCTTCTCTCATGTACTCCCAATGAATGAGCCAACATTCAGTAATATTTACGGAGGATCTGCTCTGTGTCAGGAATTGTCCTGGTGACTGGGGCCACAGGATAACATCTTGACCATCGTGGAGCCTATGTCCCAGTGGGTGAGATACAATAAAAGAGTATCCTAAAAATGCGATGTGCAGTATTGGTTAAGAGATGTGAGCTGTGAAGGAAAATAAACCAGGGTAAGAGGACAAAAAGTGCCATAGGCTGCGGTGGAGGTGGGGGTTTCTTGCAGCGGGTGGTGACTGAACCCTCTCAGAGAAGGTGTGAGTGTGCTCAGCCACTCCGTCATGTCTGACTCTTTGTGACCCCGTGGACTGGAGCCCGCCAGGCTCCTCTGTCCATGGTGGTGCTTTACAAATGCATTCACAATTTTTTTTCATATTAAGACTATCAAAGATGGATCTATGTGACCCCTTTTGAAGGTGGTGGTGTCTTTGTCAATGCCTTTGATGAGTAGAACACAGGGGAAGTGAGCCTGTATAAGACTTTTAAGGCTAGGTTGGAGAAGGCAATGGCATCCCACTCCAGTACTCTTGCCTGGAAAATCCCATGGATGGAGGAGCCTGATGGGCTGCAGTCCATGAAGTCGCTGAGGGTTGGACACGACTGAGCGACTTCACTTTCACTTTTCACTGTCATGCATTGGAGAAGGAAATGGCAACCCACTCCAGTGTTCTTGCCTGGAGAATCCCAGGGACGGGGGAGCCTGGTGGGCTGCCGTCTCTGGGGTCGCACAGAGTCGGACACGACTGAAGCGACTTAGCAGCAGCAGTAGCAGAGAAGCCCATGCAAGGTCTGCTGGATTATCTAAAGACACTGGCCCCAGGAGCCTTTTTACCAATATGTATGAGGCCAGCTATCCTAAGCCCACCATGTGGAAAGTACACACGTACGTGTGTACACACACACATACACACACACACACACACGAGATTTCTAAGGAGAATCAATCGCTCCAGTCCTCCAGCTGCTTGGGTCTTCCCAGCTCAAGTGACAAACATGAGTGAAGTTGTCATGATGACCCCCAGCCCCAACCACATTTGCCTACATCCATATGAGAGATCCGCGACAACCACTCAACTGAGCCACGTCAACGCCGAATTCGAGTCAAAGAAATAATTGGTATTGTTTTAAGCTCCTGTTTTGTAATGATTTGTTACACAGTAAAGAAAAAAAAAATGATAACAGGAGGTGCTATTTGTTTTGATACCTGAATGAATTCAGAGAGAAAGTATGTGAGGGTCTGGAAGAAGAGTGTTCTGTGCTAAAGGAGCAAGTGCAAAGGGCCTGAGATGGCATGTTGGAGGTACAGCTTATGGAGCAGAGTGACCACAAAGGAGAGTGAGATGCATCTGGAGAAACAGGCAGGAGCCGCTCATGGCTTGTTGGCTGTGATGAGGAGGTTGCATTTGATCCTTAGCTTGATGGGAATCCTTAGAGGAATATGATAACAGTAGCAACACTCAGATTTGTGTTTTCAAAAGATTTCCCTGGTTTTTGGATGGGTACTTGACTCCTGCAGAGTGGACAAGAGTGGATGCGGGGCAGAAAGGATAGTGATTTGAGCTAATGTGGTCACAGTAGAGACAGTGGGAACCGGGCAGATTTGAGGCATATTTTAAAGGTAATACCAACCAGACATGCAGTTACATTGCATGTAGCAATGACACTAATGGAGGAATCAAGTATGGTTCCCAGGTTTTGACTTAGTAATTCAGCGAGTAGGGCTTCCCAGGTGGCACAGTTGTAAAGACTCTACCTGCCAATGCAGGAGACGCAAGAGATGAAAGTTCGATCCCTGGGCTGGGAAGGTCCCTTAGAGTAGGAAATGGCAACCCACTTCAATATTCTTGCCTGGAAAATTCCATGGACAGAGGAGCCTGGTGGGCTATAGTCCGTGAGGTCGCAAAGAGCAGGACATGACTGAGTGACTGAGCTCACACAACGCAGACAGCATGACTCAATGAGTAGTGGTGCAGCTTGGGTGGGGATGGGAGGAGAAATCAGTAAGTCTGTTCTGGACATGTTTAGTTTGGGGTGCTTGTGATATTTTCAAGAAGAGATGTGGACTAAGTAATTGGACATTGGGCTCAGGAAAGAGATCGGTATCCTAGATATAAACTTGAGAGTTGTCAGAATATAGGTTAGGTGACATTTCTCACCATGAGGCTGGAAGTGAGTGGTGTGTCTGGAGTAAGGCTGAGGACTGAGACAACATTGAAAGGAAATGTTTCAACACGTCTGAAAGCTGATGGGAACGATTTGGTACAAAGGGAGATACTGTTGATGTCGAAGAGTGGGCAGAATTAAAGGAGCAGTTTTTAGTGAGGCTGGAGCAGATGAAGCCAGTGCACAAGTGACCGGTTAGGCTCAGGGAATGTGTTGCCTTTAGCACTGTGGGCCTCGGAGAATTTGGCTGAATTGCTCTTGCCATTTACTTGTTGATATTCCTCACTAGACTGTAAGCTCACTGAGGGCAGAGACCTCAGTAACAGGCTCTGTATTACACTATATCTCCTGGAGCAACACCCTGCCCATGTTGCAAAGTCAAAAAATAACTCCTGTATTAAATGAGTGAATAAATAAAAGACCATACTTGGCCAAGAATAGTTCATAAATAAATATCTATTAACTTGTATTAAATATAGATATTAAAAACACAGATGGATACAACCAAACAAGGAGATTTGGGATATTTTCTATTTTGTTTTTTTTTGGCTGTGCTGCATGGTCTATGGGATCTTAGTTCTCCAACCAGGGATTAACCCCACAACCCCTGCAGCGAAAGCACGGAGTCCTACCCACTGGACTACAGGGGAATTCCTTGGATAGTTTCAATTTAACAGTCAGGCCTAAATTTTCTATTAATGAGTGTTTGGGTATTTTTCCAGATTGATAAGTTTAATTAAAATAAATTGAATGATAATTGCTAACTTTTGTGAGTGCTTAGTTTATGTCAGAATCTCTTCTAAGTTTTATATTCATTATCTCATTTAATTTTTATATCAGCCTTATGAGATATTTTCTACTAGTATCATCATACTTGAAAGATAAGAAACTAAGCCACAGTAGCAATGAGTAATTTTTCTCAGGTTACGTAGAAGCTTCTTGGTGGCAGAGCTGGGATTCAAATCCAGGCAATTTATCTCCAGAACTGCCATACCCAGCTACTCTCTGGATTCCTAACTCCCAGTCTAGAATTTCGTAACTGTTAGAAAAATGAATAATAAAGTAAATATGACTACTAGAAACATGCCACATATACAGCCGGAAGATGAATGACAAAACTGGGAAAGATGTTTATTATTCATACCAGAAATAAAGGACGACTAATATATAAAGTCATCATAGAAATCTCTAAGAGACTCAATTGAAAAATGGGCAAAGAATATAGTTAATGGAAAACAAAACAATTCATACATATAGCCTTTAAACATATGAAAAGATGTATAGCCTGATGAAGAGAAAGGCAAATTAATTCTATTCAGGGATACTATTTTTTACCTATGAGTTCTGCAAATATAAAACTCGGCCTACAGCAAAGCTTCAGAGAAACAAGCACTTTTATACTTGGCTGACAAAATTGTAAATAATACCCACCCATGGGACTGTGTGGCAATTTCAGCAAAATCTTGAAGCAAAACCTTTTGACCCAGTGATATATATTAATATCACTTCTGAGAATTAATCCTCAGGTGCAATTATCCATTTAAAAAATGCTATATGAATAAGGATATTCATTGCAACACAGCTTGTATTAATAACACAAAGTTGGAAACAACCCAAGTGTTGGTCAATAAAAGACAAGTTCTCTGAACTCTATATCCATACAATGGAAAATTAATCATTTGTGAGAGGAGGAAGTTCCTTTCAACTGATGCAGAAAAGTCTCCAGGATATATTGCAAAATGTAAAAGAAGAAAAGCAAAGTACATGATAGTGTATATGATATGATACCTTTTATGAAAGAAAGGGAGAGAGTAAGATTATAGTCAGCTCTATGCTTTAATCCACATAAAGACATACTGGAAGGACACACAGGAAACTAAAAAGGTGGTTCCCCGTTGGGAAAGTGTGAGGTGAGGCAGGGTGTGTCCTAAGTACTTTATATGTAACACAAATCTCATGAAAAGTCAACATTTCTCAGTGTTTATTTGTTATTTTTTTGATATTTGAACCATGTAAATATTTTGTTATTTACAAATGAAAAGGAAGAAACTAACAATAGCTATACTCATAGCACACTCTCTGCATGCTGGTCACTTTGCTAGACACATTGCGTTTGTTATCTCGGCTTTCTCACAGCAGGTCACAGTGTCATTTCCCTTGTGCAGGTGCTAGGAACAGGTTTAGAGAAGTTACGGAATTTGCCGAGGGTCACATAGCTAGTGAACTGTAAACCTCAAACTCAAGCTGCCTGGCTCTGGAACCCACATTATGAGCTGTTATCCTACTTGTACAGTGGTTTTTGTTGTTTTGCTTTTTAAAAATATTTCTAGTCTACCTTGGGAGTCACAAGAGATGATGTGCGATGACCTAGCCTCATAGGCACAATTGTGTTTGCAAACAAATGATCATTGAAAATCCCCAGTGGTTCACCAGTTGCAATAGCGATCGCTTCAGATAAAGTGTCTGCAGTGTCTCTCCCCTGAATACTGGCTGTAAGTCCCTCTCCTCCTCTCCTAAACCAGAAAGCATATCAAAGTGAAAGGAATACCAAGGTTATTACTTGAAGGAACACTTCACATTTATTGTTCTTACAGCATGCTGGGCACAGATATTGTAAGTCAATTACAGGTAAAGAGATTTAATGTCTACATCGAACCTTATTAGATAAGAACCATTCTTTTCACTGGGGCTTCCCAGGTGGTGCTAGGGGTAAAGAACCTGCCTGCCAATGCAGGTGACATAAGAGATTCAACTTCGGTCCCTGGGTCAGGAAGATCCCATGGAGGAGGGCATGGCAACCCACTCCAATATTCTTGCCTGGAAAATCCCCATGGACAGAGGATCCTGGCAGGCTACAGTCCATGGGGTTGCAAAGAGTCAGACATGACTGAACAACTAAACACACACACGTGCACATACACACACACGCGCACACACACACACCATCTTACAGATGAAGGAACCAAGGTACAGAGAAGTTGAGTAACAGTTCAGAAAGGTTGCCCAGAGTTATATTGTTACTAAGTAAGTAATGGCACCTCAACTTGAGCTTGAAAAGTCTGGCTCCAGAGGACTGCTCTGTTCTGATCAAGTTTGTATTTTAAAATTGTTTGCAAACACATTTCTTTGGCTGAGCTATGTGTCTCACTCCATGACTGGTCTGAACACTCTGTTTGACTTCAACCCTGTATCAAAGGGCTGAGCACAGTGTTCGGAACAGGGCAGCCTCACCAACCTCCTGAGGGCATAGCAATGAGAGTGACTGCAGCCCAACCCCAGCCAGTGGTGCAGCTGCTTAGAGCTGGGGGGCAGCCAAGGGGCCTTTCTGGTCCTCTCTGAAACTGCAGGGCATGACCAGAACCTACGGGATCCAAACTTCAAAGCCATGGAAGCCTTCCCAACAGCCTCTCATTCTTGATCAGCAGGAGTCATGATCTAGGAATGTGGGTTGTTTAAATTATTTTTTAACTTAAGAAAGGGTCAGGGTAAGTACAAGAGGGCTAAAACAACTTTCAGTAACTGGCTTCCTCAAACCCCTTTGTACCTGATGTCTAGTAAATGCAAATAATGCTTCTTAGATAATATGGGAAGAGGCAGTGACGGGATAAAGGAAAGCCTGGTGAAGCACTTCACCCAAGCCCAGGCTGGTCTGTGTAGCATGTCTGTGTGTCCCCTCCTGGAAGATGCAGCCGTGTGAGCAAACTTCACATGCCTGATGGGGCCAACAGAACTGTAGCCTCCACAGCAGCTGGGAGGCAGGCAGTGATGTGCTTGAGATGGGCACCAGCACCCACATGGAATTTGGTGAACCTGAGAGTCAAATGGGCTTCCCAAGTGGCTCAGTGGTAAAGAATCCACTTGCCAATGCAGGGGACCCGAGTTCAATCCCTCCAGGGTCAGGAAGATCCCCTGCAGAAGGAACTGGCAACCCACTCCAGTATCCTTGCCTGGAGAATCTTATGGAGAGAAGAGTCTGGTGGGCTATAGTCCATGCGGTGGCAAAAAGTTGGACATGACTGAGTGACTGAACAACACCATTGAGTTATATGACTGAGGGAAATTGAATACAGGTCACAGTCACGTTGGGCAGAGGGACAGTGTAGTTGATTTCCCCAGGCTGTATTGTCAAAGGGTGGGATATTTTAATACTGTCACCAGATGGGATCATGATGTATCAGATGACACAGGACTGTGTGTTCTCTAACCATTCTGAATTACAACGTAGATGGTCAATAAGCACATCTTGTTTGGTTGGTTTATTTTCTGGATTGGCTTGGAACGGGCTTCCTGTTCCCAATTAGGATCAGAGCAAAAGAAGAGAAAGTGTTTTTGCTGGAAGCCTGGCTTACAGGTCTGCACCATGGTGATTCTTCCTGAATGGAAGAAAACACTCCCCTAAACCTAAGGACAAAATGTGTGCCTCTGGATACCTCTTGGAATGTCAAGGAAGAGAAGGAAATTGGCCAACCTCTGCCTGGTGTGGAGGCAAAGGCAGGATGTAGCCAATTATTGAGAGTGTTAGACGTGAAGGCAGAGTGTGGGAGAGATTTATTTCCTTAAACTTCTCAGACCCTAGATACTGATGCGTGCATATGTGCTAGTCGTTTGCGACCCAGTGGACTAGACCACCAGGCTTCTCTGTCCATGGGATTCTCTAGGCAAGGATACTGGAGTGGGTTGCCATGCCCTCCTCCAGGCAATTTTCCCAACCCAGAGATCAAACCTGCATTTCCTGCATTGCAGGCGGATTCTTTACCACTGAGCCACCAAGGAAGCCCCCTAGAAACTGATAAACCCAGGTTTATTATATCCTAGTAAAATCCAGCTGTGTTTCTTAAGTCCAATATTTGAAGAATATCTCAGTCTTAACATTTAAAAACCTTGTTTAAAAGAAACCCCTGGGAACGGCAGCAGGTCTCCTGAAAAAACTCTGAAAGACATACCTGAGCTTTTTCTCATTTTTTTTCTAAGTTTAGATTCTCTGGTTCCATATCCTAATGTGAGTGAAAAAGTGTTACCCACTTCGCTGCTATAGAAGCAGACCCAGAAATGGCAAAGCCCGCAGGGAAATTCCAGAGACAGAGAGAAAAGTGACTCACCTGGGAGTGGGCCCCGCTCTCAGGAGACTGATTTCTAGAAGGCATATTGCAAAGGCGAACCTCTGGCCGGCAGACATTTGCACTAGCGAGATAGCTCCCGGAGTAGAATGGCCAGACAGTTCCTGGAAGACACTTATTTGCAAAGGACTGGGGAACAGTTATTGTTTGTTTTTGCTCAGGATTTCTTTAGAATTGGGCTTCCTGGGTGCCAAAGTCCAATCAGAGGAGAGTCATTTCGTAACTTGGGGCCTACCGTTTTGGCCAAGAGTATATTTATCAATTGTATATTCAAGTGAGGAGCCCATGACTGCTAAATGGCTGAGATGTGTTGAAAACAAAAACCCAACAAACAGACAACTCCAGTGGTGCTCATTTTCAGAGACTCTGGGAGGGATCATGAGAGACTGTGTAATTTGGAAGGAAAAGGTCTGTGGATAATTCTTACAGCGGCAGAAACTCAAAATTAGTAAAAGAATTGCACTGCCTAGAAACGGAATTACAGACATAGCTGTTGCCCTCTGAGGATGAACTGTGTGGTATTTCCACATGGACAGATCGTAAAATGCATTTACAAACTGACATCTTTTCATAAGTGAAGTGAGTCATTTTGAAGAATCCAGGTACGTTCCTTAAGGCCTTTCCAGTGTCTTCCAGAAGGACATGGTGTCTTTATCTAAGAAGCACACCTGTTAACAAGATAGAATCTAAGATGGAATTACTTGCTCCAACCCATCAGAAAGAATTTTTTCCCCTCATTTTCACATTCTTCAGAACTTGTGAAAAGGGCAGGCTATTTTGGAAGTACTGGAGAAGGGGGATATCACAGTTGCTTTTAAAACACTGGTTGCATAAGAGAATGACTTGGGGGACCTGTAAATAAACACTGATGGCAGCCCACTCCCACCTGATACTAATAATTGACCCAGGATGGGACCCTGCCTCAGTATTTTTTAAAATTTTATTTATTTTTGGCTGTGCTAGGTCTTTGTTGCTTTGCTTGGGCTTTCTCTAGTTGTGGCGAGAGGGGCTATCTTCCTTGCAGTGCTTGGGCTTCTCTTGCTGAGAGCACAGGGTCAGGAATTGCAGCGCACAGGCTTAGTTGTTCCATGACACGTGGAATCTTCCCGGACCAGGGATTGAACCCATGTCCTCTGCATTGACAGGTGGATTCTTATCCACTGCGCCACTGGGGTCGTCTTTCATCAGTATTTTTTAAATTTTGCTGGGTCATTCAAATGTGTGACCAGGGTTGAGATTTTGAATGATCAGCTTGAGAATAAACACAGGAGGTGCAATGTTATTGGCGTTTAGCACACAGTCAGACATGACTGAAGCGACTTAGCAGCAGCAGCAAGGGGACATCATGGGCTTCCCTGGTAACTCAGCTGGTAAAGAATCCGCCTGCAATGCAGGAGACCCCAGTTTTATTCCTGGGTTGGGAAGATCCCCTGGAGGAGGGCATGGCAACCCACTCCAGTATTCTTGCCTGGAGAATCCCCATGGACAGAGGAGCCTGGTGGGCTACAGTTCATGGGGTTACAAAGAGTCAGACACGACTGAGCGACTAAGCACAGCACAGCACAAGGGGACTTCATAAGTATTCATTAATTAAAAACAGGAAAATTTGAATCATTAGTACATACCAAGGCAGGCAAAACACAGAGTAGAGTTGGGGAGCTAGTTTTCCAGTACTGCCTACCTTTTTCATCTTCTCTATTATCTTATCTAGAGTAAGAGTTAACTACTTTCATCACCCTTTCCTGCCCCCTCTTTAAAAAATTTTATTTCCTTTTTTATACAGAGCAAGAGCTTTCTAATGGGATTAATTTCATCAGTTCCTAAGTCTGCTGTGTAGAAATTTACACGGTCAATATGTAGATCTTGTAGAATTGCCAAGTAATGAGGCAATTCGAACATGTGTGATGACACTTGTAACTGCATTGATGAATAAAATTTTCCCAAAGGTCTCTGCTTGGGAATACTTGCTAATGACAAGTGGGCTGTGTCTAGATATAGTGTAAATCTTTCAGATATAATGGAGGAGTTTTGAACCCCTTCTCTTACATGGCCTCTCTGAATCCTGCCAGGATATTTGTGGAAAGGAGGTCTTGGAAGCAAGCATGGTAGAATGATGCTTTATGCTAATTAGACTTAAAGGTAATTGATTAGACTTTGTGATAATTGACTCATTAATTAGATGTAACTGGAGACTGAAAGGGCTTCCCAGGTGGCACTAGTGGTAAAGAATCCATCTGCCAATTCTTGAGACCTAAGAGATGCTGGTTCAGTTCCTGGGTTGGGAAGATCCCCTGGAGGAGGGCATAGCAACCCACTCCAGTACTCCTGGCTAAAGAATCCATGGACAGAGTAGCCTGGCAGACCACAGTCCATAGGGTTGCACAGAGTCAGACATGACTGAAGTGACTAAGCAGCCACAGGAAATTGAAAAGTTACATCTCTCCTTGGAGACTGACTCACTGGAGGTGGAAATGGATAGGGGTATTTCTTAGCTGACTGGTTTCAATATTGAATTGCTCTGTAGAAGTTATTTTTTTTTCCCCATGGTTCAGGAAAAATGTAATGAAGCAAAATAATGGGAGTGGCAAAGTATAATAATAATTTACTGTATTAATAATAATTATAAAAATATAGTGTGTCTTACATTTTTGTAGCATTTTTAACTCTTCTTTGCCCTTAAGAGCTATCATGTATTGGACATTTTTTGAAATGAGATTTGTGTTTCCATGTGTATTTCAAGGAAATAAGGCATGGTGATGCATTGGACTAGAGAAATGAAAATGATAGCATTTAAAAATTTTTTTAAATTTAATTTTATTATTATTATTATTTTATTTTTACTTTACAATATTGTATTGGTTTTGCCATATATCAACATGAATCTGCCATGGGTGTACACGTGTTTAAATTCAGAGAAGGCAATGGCACCCCACTCCAGTACTCTTGCCTGGAAAATCTCATGGATGGAGAAGCCTGGTGGGCTGCAGTCTATGCGGTCGCTAAGAGTTGGACACGACTGAGCTACTTCACTTTCACTTTTCACTTTCATGCATTGGAGAAGGAAATGGCAACCCACTCCAGTGTTCTTGCCTGGAGAATCCCAGGGATGGGGGAGCCTGGTGGGCTGCCGTCTATGGGGTCGCACAGAGCTGGACACGACTGAAGTGACTTAGCAGCAGTGGCTTCCAAAGAACAGGATGAATAAATGTTTATGAAACTTCTCTAATGTGCCAGGTTGTATGTGTCATCTCATGTAATCCTCAAGATAACCCATTTTACAATTGAGGAAGCTGAGGTTCACAGAGATAACCTCATTTGTCCAGCATCACCCACCCTCAGTGCTGAGTAGCTGGAATTTGAACTTGGTGAACCTTAGGCTTTTCCTACCACATCACCAGTTCTGTTGGTACTATTCTAATTCGTCTGGTCTTGAGCTCAGTCAGGTCCAACTCTTTGCAATTCCCTGGACTGTAGCCTGCCAAGATCTTCTTGGTCTTCAAGGTACATGAGATTTCCCAGGCAAGAATACTGGAGTGGGTTGCCATTTCCTCCTCCAGGAGATCTTTCTGACCCAGGGATTGAACCCATGTCTTTTTACCACATGGGTCTTCCTTTACCTTCAATTTGTTGCAGCCTGCCTTTTACTCCACTGAAGGCCTCCATATTGCTGAATCTGAGGTACATTTTTTTGGCCCTGTCTTTGTCTCATAGAAGCATTTGACCCTACTGGCTGCTCTTATGCCTGAAAGTTCTCTGTTTCTTTGGCTTTTATGATACAGCATTTCCTGTTCTTCCACTTTTCATTTGTTAACTGCTGTCCCTTGAAGGTCAGGGAAGTCTGGCATGCCACGGTCCTTGGGGTCACAAAGAGTCAGACACAACTTAATGACTGAACAGCAGATCCCTCATCCATCAGATGCTCCTTGTCCATCCAGCAAATGCTACTATTCCCCTTCTTTCCTCAATCTCTACCTGCTTTTCTTATCTACTCTTAAGGTTACACACATTATTTACAACCACTAGTCTCAAGAGGTGGTCTGTTGGAACCAGAAGTCTCAAAAGATGGTCTGTTGAAGCTTCTTTACCAAAATCTGGGTTCTTGTTTTGAAAGTATAGATATCTGCAAGTGATCATTTTAAAAGATGTAAAATGTATTGTGTTACTTTCCAGCTTAACAATCTTTAAGCACTTCTAAGAAATGGATTTTTAATTTGTGTAAGGTTGAACTTGTCATGTCTAAAATCAAATGCATACTTCTTGCCCTGTCCCTGTCAAGGAAGTTCTTCTTATATTCCCTATTTCATTAATGAGTCACCATTCCCCTGTCTTTCTGTTTCTATATCTCAAAGTCATCTTTGTCTTTTATCGCATTACTATTCTGATAGTGTATGAAATGTTGAGCAGCTACTTCATAGTTATTTTATAGTTACTGAATGATCAGTTCAGTCATTAGTTTCAGGTATTTACATATTTGGCTTTGGAACTTGAGACTTTGACAAAAAGAAACCAGTATTTGAGGACCAAATTATATACAGACTCATTAGTTACCAATATATAAACCCAGGTAAATAGAATAAGGGATGATGCTTTGCAAATCTTGACTCTCTTTAATTTTATCTTTTAAAATTGTGCTTTCTTGACACTTCACAATTTCAGGGCTGAACACTGAGGCATGCCCAGGGAGGATGGTGAAATAAGAAGCAATCAACTCCCTGTGAATATCAAAGCACTGTGGACAACACAGGGGATAGTACAGAGAATGCTGTTCCTCAAAAATTATAAGAAAGAAAGAACTAGGAGTCAGAGGAGCAGGCTTGGAGATGTGAGCTCTGAGTCACCATTTCAGGCCAGAATGAGGCCAATATGTTAAGCAAGTTGAGGTCAAAGACAGATGCTTCAGTCCTTGCCATTTTGAACTCTGGAGAACAACTTCCAGAATTTCTCAGTTTGGGGCAAAAAGCTAACTTGAAATAAAAGTATTTGTGCTGTGTGTTTGAGCAGAGAAGGAGCGACTGATCTGGCTTCCTAAGTTTCTTTGACTGCCATGTGTCACAGTGGATATTTGTTCCCCTCTGTCCTGAGGAGGAGCCCCTGGAGGAGGGCATGGCAATCCACTCCAGCATTTTTGCCTGGAGAAGCCTCATGGGCAGAGGAGCCTGAGGGGCTACAGTCAGTCCATAGGGTCACACAGAGTCAGACATGACTGAAGTGACTTCACATGCATGTATGCGTGTCCTGAGGAGGGATGAGGTGGGTAGTGTCAGGCTTGCTCTGTCAAGGACAGAGTGACTCTGGAGCTGAGAGAAGGGTTAGGAAGGCATTTACAGTCAGATCTCAGGAGTCAGCATCAGTGAGGGCCAAGGTGAGGGTCCAGGCAGCAGCGTGGTCCACCAGGTCCTGTAGACTCTCCCAATTTCATGAAGAAGACCAGATCCGACATTCTTCAGTCAAAAATTCTAGCTACAGATACCAAGATGTCAGTGCCCAGGTAGATGAGATAAATGCTATAAATACTGGAAGGAGGATAGTTTAAGGATCTACCTGAGGGTCTAAACTTCTTTCTCAACACCTCCCTCCACACCGCCCAGAAAACTAAACAGCATCATGGAGAGGAGCAGGAAGAAGGCGAAGAAATCTAAAACACTGTGTACGTATGAGAAAGAGATAGTGTTACCTAGCACAGAAACCCTAAGGACTGGATTGAGGTTCTAGGACCCGACTCTCCATCCAGGAGAGTGGAGACTTGTAAGGAAGACCAGATTCATAGGAATAAAGGAAGGAGGAAGGGAATGGAGGGAAGGAGAAAGAAAGGAAGGAAAGAAGAGACAAAAGAATGTGGATATATTTTTCTCTCTGCACTTGAGTGTGAAAGTGTTAGTCCCTCAGTCATGTCTGACTCTTTGCGACCCCATGCACCGTAGCCCCCCAGGCTTCTCTGTCCATGTAATTTTTCAGACAAAAATACTGGAGTGGGTTGCCTTTTCCTTCTCTTACCAACCCAGGGATCCAACCCAGGTCTCCTGCAATGCATGCAGTCTTTACCATCTGAGCCACCAGGGAAGCACCTAAATATAGTGTAAGCAAAATTTTGTCTTCTCTAAACGTTTTACTAATCCTTCTTCTCTAGGGATGGGGCTAGTCTATAGCTATAGATGATTTAAGCCAGGAACTTCATCTTGTTTCTGGTCCAGCATTGTCTTCATTTTTTCCCTCTCTACTGACTTGAACTTTTCCTTGTCTTGGGGTTTTGTATGACTTGTTGATGGACTGTAAGAAATCTCCCTGCTTTGAGTTCACCTGGTCAGTTTCCATTCTCTATAAGTCTAGAGTTTTTGTTTGTCAAATTAGAAGCTGAAGAAAGTTGCCACCACTGAAGAACTGAGGAGGAGAGAATAAGTAAGCACTGTAAAGAAAGAATAATTAAACTGAGTGTCATCAACCTATAGCTTTGATCCACTTCACGAAGAACATGATACATTAACTTGGGTTGTAAAAAAATTGTGCAATTTTATAACGGTAGTGCTGTTATAAAATGTGTGAACTTGTGTGAACAGCTTTCTTCACTGACTGTGAACCATGCACCTGGTCTGACCATGAGATGATGCAGGATAGTTTGCTATTTACAATGTAGAAGAAATTGGAAGAATATTACTCATAACTCATCATTCACTGTGCACAGTCTGATTAAAAATACTTCAACATGCTGATGGGAAATACCTGAATTAGAACAAACTGAGCATGAGGTTAAGACGATTGCTGCATTTGTAACAGCCAGAAAATTTACTCTTTGAAGTGATAATTTATTTTACCCCGAAAATGAGCTCTGAAAGTGTCAAAGGAAAAAATGGATGAAAAAAATTTTTTTTTCATTCAATTTTGTAAGCATTTTGGTTATAGGATGTGGAAGAGTAGAGAAATACTGTAGAGAGAATACAGTCTGGGTAAACATAAAACACGCCAGTCTAAAGACAATGGCACCAGTTTTTGGAGGGAGTGGGGTGGTTAAGTGGTTAACTCGAAGTTAAGTGCAAGGGCACTCAGCCCCGGGGTTAGGTTTCCACTTCAGCCACTTACTGGCTATGCGACTTTGGGCAATGACTCAAATTCTTTGTGCCTCAGTGTCCTTTTCTAGGAAATGTTCGCAGTCAGTAGCAGCAGCCCACTTCATAGAGTTAATATGAAATTAAATTGTTTATTGTTATACTCTCAGAAGAGCTTCTGCCTGTGATAAATGCTGGGTAGGTGTTTTCTGTTATCATTCCATGACTTCTGTGGACCATCCCTGAATCCACTACTCTTGCTTTTCAAGTCTGGCAGTGTTGTGCTTGCAGTGAGGTAAAATGAAGAATTGTAAAGCTGTTTAGAAAGTAATTACTCAGGAGTTTCACAGTCCTCCCATTAGGATCCCTTCAACTGAAATGGCACATCCCTTTGAGTTCAAATTAGGTTTGTATTAGCATTAAAGCCTCCCATGAAGAGACTTGTAGTTCCCTGCCCTCTTCTATTTGATTCTGTTTGGTAACCTCCTGGCATTAACACACAGAGACTAGTCCTCTGCATTCTTTAGCTTCTACTTGCTAGTCAAAGTGCCCCACCATTAATTTTGCTGAATGTGCTCTACGAATGTGCTTCTCTTCTGCCCTTAGGGTGTTGTGGAGTCAAAGACTGCCTCCATCTGCGCTGGGAGGTCAGCCAACTTGGGGTTAAACAATGACCTGGGCTTGTGGGAAGCACATTAGCTAATCCATCATCCATTTCTAAGTTCTCTGGCCAGGACTGGCTTCAAGACCATGTGAGATAGCCCAGGGGTCAACACTCAGGCCTGGTTTAATGCTCAGGCGGCTGCCATCTTGAAATTCTGAAATTGGTGTTGGGACTCTAGTTTTGAAAGTTACGTTGGATGGTAAAGTGGAACATGTGCACGAGCAGAAGGAATATGCACTGTGCATTCCTCCTTCCATGGCTGCCCATTTGCACAGAGTGTTTATGTTGCCCTGTGAGCATAGGATTCAAGGATTCAAGTGGATTTGTGATGCGCAGGAGTTCAGTGAATCAAAGCAAAAATGAGTATAAGGTGAGACATAATGCACTTTACGCTTAAGACTGAGTAAGTGAGGGGGGGGTTAAGTGAGGGTGGGGGCTAGGTGACACTGACAGCCCTGGGAAGTCACACTCTCTGAACCAGAACATGCTTCCAACACACACCTGCATGCGTGCTCAGTCATGTCTGACTCTTTGCGACCCTATAGATGCCTCTGTCCATGGGATTTTCCACACACAAAACTCCACAAATGACCAGGAAACATCAGTAAAGGAACACTTTATTACTAGTGTTCCTTCTGTGCATTAGCATCCATGTAACGCTGCAAGTGATGGTTGGATGGCATCACCGACTCTATTGACAAGAGTTTGAGTAAGTTCTGGGAGTTGGTGATGGACAGGGAAGCCTGGCATGCTGCAATCCATGGGGTCGCAAAGAGTTGGACACGACTGAGTGACTGAACTGAACTGAACACTGAAAGCAACAGCATAGAAGGAAAGAAAAAGATAGGGAAACACTTATTTTCTTTTCTTCTATCTGTTTTACTCATAAGTGAGATATGCTGGTGAGATACACATGCATGAAGTGAATTAAAGACAATTGAGCTAATTTTGTGCAGTGTTTCTAATGGTTCTGGTAGGAATGAAATGCAGGAGGACAGGAGGAGAAGAGGCAACAGAGGATGAGACAATTGGACGGCATCACTGACTCAATGGACATGAGTTTGTGCAAACTCCAGGAGATAGTGAAGGACAGGAAGCTGGGCGTGCTGCAGTCCACAGGGTCACAAAGAGTCAGACATGACTGAGCGACTAAACAATAGCAACATGTGCATATATGACTTATGAAATATAAATTGTATAATTTCAGTGATTCCACATATGAAATAAAGATTATAGGTAAAATTCACTAATATTTTCACATTTTAATTTTTCTTTACTTAAAACAACATTAAATGACAAACAAAATACATCATATTAAGAGAGAGATTTCATAAGAAAGGAGAGAGCTTTATATTTTACTGCCTTTAATAGGGTTTTTACCCTGCTTTGAACCATGGAGATTCCTCCATCTGTATTTTGCCCTGGGGTGCATGAATGAAACAGCCAGCCCTGTCTCTTCTTTAACTCCCTTTACTCTGTTTTGTGCTCAGTTATTCAGTCATATCTGACTTTTTGTAACCCCATGGACTGTAGCCCCCTCCAGGCTCCTCTGTCCAGAAGATTCTCTAGGCAAGAATACTGGAGTGGTTTGCCATTTTGGTAAAGCTAAAAACTTGGTTTCCCAGCCTCCCTTGCACCTCAAAGTGACCATTTGACCACATTCTGACGAATGAGCCATAGTTGGAGTCCACTAGAAAGCCTTGGAGAAAACCGAAATGCTTGGTATGAGAAGCAGATATTGACTGCACCACCTTTCCACTTCTGCTCTCCTTGAATGGTTAACATCCCATTCAAGAGCTACACGGCCATCTGTGACCATTAAGAAACAAACTGAAGAACAGAAAGCCAAAGCTACGAAAGTTGGAGTGAAAAGTTAAGAGTCTGTGTCCTTGAGGGTCTTGTTGAGTTGCTGAGGCAGCATCAGCAGCCATCAATCTAGACTTTTATAGGAAAAAAATAACCCCTACTAATTTTAGCCACTACGAGCCTTTCCATTACTGTTGTCTGTTCATTATGAGTGGACATGTGGGCCACAAACTGCCTGCCTTGCCCAAGGTCTTTCATCAGAAAGAGGCAGTTCCTCCTGTTTTTAGCCCTCTTGTTTCCACCATCAAGACCCAGTGAACCAGATTCACTGGCCAGTGAGGGAGACAAGAAGGTACATGTCACATTGACCCTTCCTCCTCTTCCTCCTCCTTCTCTGCTAGCTCTTGTGCTCCAGCACTCCTCTTAGCTGCCCTCAAACAACAGGTTCTGTGATGATCCATCAGCATAAGTAAGTACCCGGTGGAGGCAGCCTCAGACATACTCCAGAAACATCCCAAATCCAGCCTCAGCCCAGTTGGTTGACCCTGTAACTTTTGGAACAGCAATCATTTCCCTTTCTTACAGGTAAAGTAAGATAATAGGGACTGAAGTCAAACATACACAAGAATACACATAAGAACTATACAAAAAATATCTTAATGACTCAGATAACCACGGTGGTGTGATCACTAATCTAGAGCCAGACATCCTGGAATGCAAAGTCAAGTGGGCCTTAGAAAGCATCACTGCGAACAAAGCTAGTGGAGGTGATGGAATTCCAGTTGAGCTATTTCAAATCCTAAAAGATGATGCTGTGAAAGTGCTGCATTCAATATGCCAGCAAATTTGGAAAACTCAGCAGTGGCCACAGAACTGGAAAAGGTCACTTTTCATTCCAGTCCCAAAGAAAGACAATGTTGAAGAATGCTCAAATTACCGCACAATTACACTCATCTTACTCTCTAGCAAAGTAACTCTCAAAATTCTCCAAGCCAAGCTTCAACAGTACATGAACTATGAACTTCCAGATGTTCAAGCTGGTTTTAGAAAAGGCAGAGGAACCAGAGATCAAATTGCCAACATCCACAGGATCATTGAAAAAGCAAGAGAGTGCCAGAAAAACATCTACTTCTGCTTTATTGACTGTGCCAAAGCCTTTCACTGTGTGGATCACATAAACTGTGGGAAATTCTTCAAGAGATGGGAATCCCAGACCACCTGACCCGCCTCCTGAGAAACCTGCGTGCAGGTCAAGAAGCAACAGTTAGAACTGGGTATGGAACAACAGACTGGTTCCAAATAGGAAAAGGAGTACATCACCCTGCTTATTTAACGTATATGCAGAGGACATCATGAGAAACACTGGGCTGTGCTGGATGAAGAACAAGCTGGAATCAAGAATTCTGGGAGAAATATCAATAACCTCCGATATGCAGATGACACCACCCTTATCTCAGAAAGCAAAGAAAAACTAAAGAGCCTCTTGATGAAAGTGAAAGAAGAGAGTGAAAAAATTGGCTTAAAACTCAACATTCAGAAAACTATGTTCATAGCATCTGGCCCCATCACTTCACGGCAAATAGATGAGGAAACAATGGAAACAGTGAGAGACTTTATTTTTCTGGGCTCTAAAATCACTGCAGATGGTGATTGCAGCCATGAAATCAAAAGACACTTGCTCCTTGGAAGAAAAGCTATGACCAACCTAGACAGCATATTAAAAAGCAGAGACATTACTTTGCCAACAAAGGCCCATCTAGTCAAAGCTATTGTTTTTGCAGTAGTCATTTATGGATGTGAGAGTTGGACTATAAAGAAAGCTGAGCATGGGAAAACTGATGCTTTTGAACTGTGGTGTTGGAGAAGACTCTTGAGAGTCCCTTGGACTACAAGGAGATCCAACCAGTCCATCCTAAAGGAAATCAGTCCTGAGTACTCATTGGAAGGACTGATGCTGAAGCTGAAACTCCAATACTTTGGCCACCTGGTTTGGAGAACTAACTCCTTGGAAAAGACCCTGATGGTGGGAAAGATTGAAGGTGGGAGGAGAAGGGGAGGACAGAGGATGAGATGGCTGGATGGGATCACTGACTCAATGGACATGAGTTTGAGTAGGCTCTGGGAGTTGGTGATGGACAGGGAAGCCTTGTGTGCTGCAGTCCATGGGGTTGCAAAGAGTCAGACATGACGGAGTGATTGCACTGAACTTAACTGAACTGAAGTCAAGCAAATAAAAATGAATTGACAGAAAATTCCACAGCTAATGTTAGGGAAAACTCAGTCATGTAGACTCAGAGGTGATTTTTGGTTTTGTTTTTGTTTCTTTTCTTGTATAACCACATCATCTTTGGTCATGACAGAAGCCCGGTTTCTTTGCCGCTGAGCAGCCACCCCAATCGTCTCCCTGGAGACTGGCACTTTTATGATCTTCAGCACATGGTGAGTGAGTGAAGTTGCTTAGTCGTGTCCAACTCTTTGCAACCCCATAGACTGTAGCCCACCAGGCTCCTCCATCCATGGAATTTTCTAGGCAAGAGTACTGGAGTGGGTTACCATTTCCTTCTCCAGGGAATCTTCCCGACCCGGGGATCGAACCCTGGTCTCCCACATTGCAGGCAGACACTTTACCATCTGAGCCACCAGGGAATCCCCAGCACATGATAGAGGTCTAGTAATTAAGCACATTCAGAGAAGCAAGAGAGAATGAGGGGCTAAGCCCCTCATTGAGTGAGATGATACAAGGCTGAGCCTTGTTCATCAGAACTACTGTAATTAGGACCCATTAAGAGAGCTGCAGCCACCACAGCCTGTGTGTGTCCATATTTGGCATAACAACTTAGAACATGAGACTTAGTTGTTTTTAACAGAAGGGAGTTTGTTAAAACATAGCATTTCCCAGCAATAATCTAGCATTTTATTATTTAGCAATCTCCTCCAAAGGTTACAATAGCTTAAATATTTACCAAGGACTGTTGGGGAGCTCTTGTCTTTCACTAGGAGACTTTATATTGAACCCATTCCAGGAATACGGGTCAGAGTCCTCACTCATCAGTTTATTGCAGGGTCAACCAAATGGCTGAGTTAGCTACATCCTCTATTCTTTCCCCTCCCTGCTGTCAGCACAGAAAGACACGGAATCACACTCTGGTTCTTGAGACACAGTGTTAATACTTTGATGGAGGAATTTGAAACCACTGACTGAAAAGATCTTCCCACATAGCTGAATAAGACCTCAATAGCCAGAATATGGTCACATGACTACTGCTAGGTACAAGGGAGGCTGGGAGATCAAGCTTTCAGCTTTCCCAACTTCTATAGTAAAGGTAGTTAAGACACACAGTTTTATGGTAATATACCATGGAAACCACTCACTTAAAGAATTGAAGCAGCTTGTAGCCATTTTAAAGCACAATGCCATTCTCAGATGAGCTGGAACAGTAATAAATCCCATCTTGCTGAATTACAGTGGCAAGAGAATGAAGTTATATTGTGTAAATGGTAAAGTACTTCACAAATGCAAGATTATTTTGAGAAAATTAATACCTTCTCTCTTTGTATCGGTTATGTGTGAGAGATTGGAAGGCACACTGGCTGTTGAAGTTCAGCTTTTAGCTTAGATTTATGTGATGCTTCAATGAAACCCTCTCCCAAGGATAACAGTTTTACCGTAAAAGCTGAATTCCCGGCTTACAGGTTTAAACACCACTGCTACTGTGCTGTGCTTAGTCACTCCATCATGTCTGACTCTTTGCAACCCCCTGGACTGTAGCCCACCAGGCTCCCCTGTCCATGGGGATTCTCCAGGCAAGAATACTAGAATGGGTTGCCATTCCCTCCTCCAGGGCTTCTTCCCAACACAGGGATTGAATCCAGGTCTCTGGCATTGCAGGCAGATTCTTTACCATCTGAGCCACCAGGGAAGCCCCAAATCCCGGAGTGTGTAGATTATCCCTTTTCCAGGGGATCTTCCTGACCCAGGAATCGAACCAGGGTCTCTTGCATTGCAGGCGGATTCTTTACCAACTGAGCTACCAAGGAAGCTACTGCTGCTACTAAGAGACTCTAAAGAGGTCTGTTTCCACTTCACAGGGACACTTCAGGAGGCACCTCCCTCTGCTTGCTTAACAGCAGTTACTACTGCACTGAAGTGAATGTCATCCCCTTGTACACACGAGCAAGGGTTAACCTCTGGCAAGAGCTTGCTTAAACCACATGGAAATATCACACAGGTTCAATGGGTTAGATACACTGCAGAGCATTTGGATAAACCATGTAATTTGTGCAACATATTCTTATCAGCAGCCCTTTCCAGCTCATCTGTGGTTTACTGGAAGCTGCTTACATGTGGAGTCTGTTTCTCTATATTCTACTCAGAAACAGATCAAATATTTCAGTTAAAAGGAAAGGTAAGGCAGTACTATCAAATATCCCAGAACAGTAAATGCCAATCAATGACACTTATTCTGTCAAGTTCATCTGATTACCTGGAGATGTCAAGTTTAACACCAAGACTTCTACACTGTGAAGGAGTGTCTGCTTTGGGGTCATCTGTTTTGTAGCTCTTGGTCTTGAAATGAATGAGAGCCTTGAATGTCTTTTTTATTTTTTTTAAATAAGGGAGAGTGTTTAAGAGTGTCCTGGTGCTAAAGACATTTGACCATTAGCTTGCCCACCTCACTTAGAAGCTCTTCTGAGTAGCTTACAGAAGCTTAAACCAGTCCACAGAGCTGTGTTTTGATGAAGTCAAACATCACTGAATAAAGAACAGGGGAGGAAAGGGTAAAAGGCATGAACCAATAGTTTACTAATGAATGACTTTTACACTAGACATAATTGAGGTTGTTCTGGCATAGGTCTTATCCCCTGGACTCCCATTAAACTCCCAGGAAAGGAGAATGTATAGGTCTGAGAGAGGAAAATTGAGTCTTGAAAAGCATCAGATATTAATTTACCTGTGGTCCTATTTCACAGATTTCTACTTTTTCATTTTGGTGACAATCCAGAATGCACCATAATTAACATTTGCTCGCCTTACACTAGTATATGTTATATCTTGACCCTATCACATCAACCCAAAGCAGGGGTCAAATGAATTGACAGTAACACATGAGATTCTGCTATTCCAGTTTATTGAAATGAGTAAATTTATAGCTTTCTTTGCATACAGAAAAGTGCACAAGGAAATAAGTATGTACAAAACAATTGTGTGGCTGGTCATCAGTTTCAAAAAATTTGTCTACTTTCAAAAATTCAAACGATCTAGAAATAATTGCCTCCAGTTTAGCACATTTAGGTATTTGGACATATAAAATATTATTTCAAGTCTGTTGATAATAACTGAGTAGAAAGTCAGACATTGCCATACATGATCAGCTATTACCATTCAACATAAAACCATAGGACTTTAGCTTGGACTACTTGGGGCTAATCAACAGAGGTTCATGAGGCCACCATCTTGTTTTGATCCTGAGCAGTCATCCTCTTCTTCCACCTAAAGATAACATTGTATGTGGTTGATTAACACCCACAAGAACCTGAGCACTAGGGTCAAGAAATAACATTAGAAACCCAACATAAACAAAATAAAACAAAACTCATTATGGCAAGAACAAACCTTTCAGATCTGTGCCAACAACAAGACTGAAAATGAGCTGGAGTTTCCAAGATTGTGAGGAGAAAAATACTGCCTACATTAAATTTTTAAAGATAACACCAAATACTTGTTCTACAGAATCCACCCCCCGCCCCCATTTATCTTCTGACTGTGAGACGGTGGCATCAAGAAAGCTTTCCAGTTACTGGATAAAGGTCTGGCGTGACCCCAGATAAGCACCTATCATGTTTGGCACAATCACATTTAACTTTGTGATGTGCTTCTCTTAGGAATGCAGTCCTTCATTGCTGAGTCGAGTTCAATTTTTCCTCAACGTGAACTGTTCTGGAACTTCAGCTCGAGAAGATAGCCTCTTATTCCATAGAAAGGATAAAGGTGGTGTGCATTTGCAACTCTAGTTACTGAGATTAGCGATTACTGAGAAGGTAGAGCATAGCGGCTTCAGACCTGTGAATCGTTAGATTTTTTTGCCCCATAAAACTCTATTGTTTATGAAAGAGAGAAGCCCAGGAGCAAAAATGACTGAAAAGAGAATTGGAGGTAAAAGAAGAGGAGAGATGAAAAATGAGTGTTCCCTCCTTTGCAATAGCTAGCAAGAGGTAAGAGAAAGGACAATCTCACCCTTGAGAGAAAATGTATCTTCAGAAAGAAAAGTTGCATCCTTGAAAACATTCGTGGGTATGTCAGATTCCAAGGAGACTCTCCTAAGGAGAAATTGAACTTGCTTCCATTTTACTTTAAAAATGCTCTGTAAGTGACGGTCTGAAGCAAGATTTAAGAAGGTACCTTGTTCTACAATCTTTAGGTTTAATGCTCTGAAACAGAACCCCCAAACACTATGAACAGTAGGGATTTCAAAATTTATTCAAAACAGTATAATCTGAGGGGTTGTGGTGGCTGCATCACCCAACCAAAGGGTACATGGGTCACATGGGTTCCAGAAGGTTCTAGGGTCACAATAGACAAGGGTCCAAGTAGGAAAACTACTTCGCTTACATTCGGCTAGGGAGTTTAGGTTCTTAATTTATTTAAAGCCATAGATTCAGTTTAGCGAAACAGAAAGTAGAAGGTATTCTACAAGTGGGAGAGGCAGCAAGAAATAAGGCTATTGATAATATGTCAAAGCTAAAACAAGGGCAAAGGTCAGGACTTGTCTGCCAATTAGCTTTGTCCTTGACTACTAAGGCCAACCTCTTTGTTTCTCTGGACAGTCAGCATGCCAAGTTCCTAGAGAAGTATGGAGAAGAAAAAAAAACCCATGGTTAGAATTCTGGGGTCAAATATTTAATGTGTTAAACATTAAGTTATTATCTATGTTAATAATAGTATCTCCTAGGACTGATTCAAGAGGATAAAACAACTGATGTAGAATCTGTAATAAAGTGATTAATTCAGGTGCTCAATAATGTTGGCCATTTTGTCCCAAGGTAGTTCTTCTACTCACTCCCCAATCTACCTTTTAGTAGGGTAACTAGAATTCCCCTTCCTTCACGACCTAAAGAAGGAAGTGCTTCCAGAGAGACCTCTAGTCAATTCAATTAGATGCAAACAATCCTCCTAGACTGTTAGTGCAGGCTATTCCTTTTGCTTGGTTCATGGGTGCCTCTCCCATGAGGAGGCAAGAGTGAGTCCCTGTTAAGATTCAATATATCATACCATTTTATTACATTGCAACTCATCTGGATACTTGCTAAAATAAAGCTTTTCCTCAGCACCAAGGGGGATTCCTCAAGGCTAGGGCCCAGGAATTTGCCTTTTCAGTAATCTCACTCTGTAGCCTATTTTATGGAAAAACATTTTCAGAAAGACTGTAATTATAGAAGTGGAGTGAGGGAGATAATCCAAATTGCAAATAAACTCAAATCTTATTGTTAGTATCAGACTTAAGATATATATCTATTTAAAACAATTAAGTTCTACTAAGTGGGTTGAGAGAGAGTTGGGGTCGAGAGTTTGGTAGTCCCACGTGAATGGGGGCCAGGGGGCAAAACTGGGAAAAAAAATGGGTTTGGGTTCTTTTCATTCTTCCTATTTTTCTCCTCTTCCAGCTATCCCTTACTTCCTCTAAAATGCAGATAAGCCTCTTCTCCTCCACAAACTGCAATGTTTTAAGATCAGATAAAGTTGCTTCCACTAACTGATGAGAAAGAAACACACTCCCATCTTCACTCCCAGATCTCAATCTAAGGTGCTGGTGGTGGTTCAGTTGCTAAGTCGTGTCCGACTCTTGCGACCCCATGGACTGTAGCCTGCCAGGCTCCTCTGTCCATGACATTCTCCAGGCAAGAATACTGGAGTGCGTTGCCGTTTCCAAGTCTAAGGTGGTAACCCACAATAACTGACTGAGGATAAAACCCACCAGTGGACTCATCTGAACTTGCTTTTCAAGGGGTTACTGGAAGCTGTCACCACTTTGAGATTTAATACCACCAGACGATTTCAGACCAATTGTGAGGCTCCCTTACAAAGAAATGCATATTGAATTGGATGACAAAAGTGTAATCATGATTTGTTTGGCTGACCTCTTTGGTGGTTTCAGAAGGCCTTCAGAATTTGAAGCATCTATAGAAAACTGAGTAGTTACTAGGAAACTTTGCAATCACTTCAATATGAAGATCAAAAATCTAGAAGGCTGTTATGTGTTATATGGAGTTTTACTTCTATACAGAAGTGAAATGTTAAAAACGCAGGACAGAAACCTATATCCATGAGTATATTACTGTTTTTTTAATATGTGTAAGAACTCTATTCATAAATGCTCAGCTTAGTCATTATTGAATTAGTTAGGCATAGTGTTCCATATCTTTTACTTCTCCATTTCAGAAGAACTTTTTCTTTCCATTTCTAAACTTCAAATTTCACCCTTATTCTCTGTGCCACCCTTTCTTACGAAGCCTAAGCTTAGCAGGATCTTCTACTTACAGAAGTTAGGCAAAAGGATTTCCAAATGGATCTCTATATATATCGGATGATGTGGGTTGAAGAGAAGCCATCTATGGAAACAAAACCACCTAGTCAATAACTATAATTACAATGATAAGAAAATACCTATAATTAAGACTTCTCAGATTCGTTTAAAAATCGCTTAGGTCACAGACTAATCAGATATTGTATGGGTTTACAATGATTTGTGTTTTCCTGCTTGTGATTGATATATATTTAATATTTACATCAAAAGCAAGATTCAGAATTATGTTTGCTCCCCCAAAATGCAAAATATTGTTTTTATGAGCTAAGTAATTTTGTGTTAGGAAATTAAACGTTTGAAAGGTTTTTAAGCATAGTGTTTTGGCTCAATTTTCTTCCAAAGGGCTTTCCCAGGCTAGATTAAGTGAGAGACAAAGGACTTTTCTATATGATATTGCTTCTCAAATTCAAGAGAGTAGTTCCTGTAAAAATAATCTTTCCCCAGTTTGAGTTGAGGTTTACACTGCAGTGGTTCTTAGTGATAAATCTTATTCAAATGTCCTTTACTGTCAAAGATACAAGCAAGGTTAATTCAGGAGGTGATAACTCTATGTGGCGTGTACTTTGGAATATCAGCTTCTAATAGTTGGTACTTACAGAGGCTGGTGATGAGCGGAAAGAATCTTTAGAGAAGGGGTTCTCAAATGCATTGTCAGCAGATTTGGTAACTGGCGGGGCACTGTGTCGGGGAGCTGGCTTTGGTAGATCTAGAAGGTGAAAAAGTAGTCGGTAAACAAGCTTTCCTCCAATGCAAGCCCAAGTCCTCCAGTCAGGCTTATCTTAGAAATTAAGTTTCATATTTTTGAAACTGACATTGACCAAACAAAAATTATCACACCAAATACCAGGACTTCCAGGGATGATTACAAGCAAAATTCATCCCTTCTTGGAAGAGGAAGCCAGGCATATTCACTTGAAGTGGAAGAGATTCAGAATTCCCTCACTTAAAAACACCTACATGGCAAAACTTCATTAAGCCTTGAGGCCAACACAGAAATAAAGACTTCTAGAGATTCAATTACCTGATAGATTAACTAACTAATAAAAGTACAGCTAGCATTCAAATACTGGTTGCATTTCAAAGCTCTTTCTTTCTACCACGCCTTTTAACTTCCCTCATTAGATGGGTAGTATGATCCATGCATATCTATTAATGAAAAAAAATGAGCCTACAGCCCTACATACCTACCTGCAGTCCTCCGGGTGCCACAACCCATTGAATTTCAATAGCTCTCAGCAGCCCTTTTAAGAATTGTCACAAGAGGGCAGCACTGGGCCAGTCCTTAGAAATAGCTAACCAAGGTACCCTGTTAACTCCATAAGCTAAATGGTTAAGTTGTCTCCATAGCCCCTGATAGATGAAAAAAGCAAGAGTACAGCTATGAGGGGTCTGGAGAGGGTTCTGAGAGACTCTCCGGATTCATACGACTGAAATCCTTGTGGGTGCAGTTGTCAGAGAAGTAGGTAGCTTACCATTGATCTTTCTCAACAGTTGATTAGCGTCCAGATCATCATGGTCTGCGTTCTCCTGAGGAATGCCAACTTTGCTGTTGAAATAACTGGAGAAGGCGCTCGAGGTCCCAGAGGAGTTCTGCTCTCCCTTCCTTGCCGGCACAGTAGGTGGCTGCCGCAGTTGGAAGTCCTTAAACATTTCTTTCACTTCCTTGACTTCTCTGTCCCCAAGAGGGTCCAAGGCAATGAAGGCATCGCTGGGGACATCCTTTGGAGGGCCAGTTCTGGGAGGTGGTTGAGGAGGAGTGACCAGGAGAGAGGAGAGCATAGAGGGGGGCTGGGCGGACACAGCAGGAGCTGGAAACACATTGCTCTGAAAAGGGTTCCCCAGAGGGCTGTTTGCTGACCATGTATTGGGTGTTATGGATGCTGATGTGCCCCAAGCTACAGGGGGTGGAGAGGAAACTGAGACCGCGAAAGAGGAAGGCTGGTTCCAACCCGGAACACTTGGGCTTGTGGTAAAGACGATTGGCTGACTGAATCCTGAAGGCTGACCAGCCATCATAGCGCCTGGGACCACTGAAGGGGACTGACTGAAGACTAAAGGTGCTGGGCTCCATGGCGCTGCCTGAGCAGAGAGAACTGGCACACCACCTGAAGGGAGGAAGCGGAACAGAGGACTTAAATCAGAAGACCAGCTTGAAGAGGATTCTTGAGTGCCAGAAAGTCAGCTCTCTGGAGAGCATTGATAGAGAGCATCTACATGCCAACCTTTATTAAGCCTTGAGGCTGACATGGTTCTTATTAGATTAAATCACTCTAAAGATGAATTGGGTTTCCCTGGTGGCTCAGATGGTAACGAACCTGCCTGCAATTCAGGAGACCCAGGTTCGATCCCTGGGTCAGGAAGATGCCCTGGAGAAGGGAATGGCTACCCACCCCAGTATTTTTGCCTGGAGAATTCCAGGGACAGAAGAGCCTGGTGGGCAAAGTATCAGACTTGACTGAGCAACACTTTCACTTTCTTTTCAAAGATGAATTAGCTGTAGCACATATTCAAATGTTTGTTGCACTTTGAAGTCCTTTTTTTCTACCACATGTTTTTAAATTTTCCTCATTAGATAGGTAATACAGTCCACAAGTACCAAGTCATAAAAGAAAATGAGCCCTTTTCATACCTACATTGATGTAATTCAAACAGCTAGAACAGAGCCTGTCAGTAATATGAATCTACATGTTGAGTAAATACATTGACATATATAAGCCATGCTTATTATGAGGTAGTTAGTTATGATAATCCATTGGATACTCGAGTCATTGATGTAATCTTTTCATTTGGCAAATGGCTCAGGTTTGGAGTCTTATGGAGACTAGCTACTAGGCATATACATTAGGCTTTAACATGCTTACATCCTGAAGAAACCATTTCAAAGTTTCTTTTCTTTTAAATGTTGCCAAGGTTGACACAGCTATATAAAAGGATAGTAAAATTTGGTTTATGCCAAGATAGTTTTAGACTTTTACGTACAAAAATGGAGGAAAAGCTGGTTATCCTAGGAGAGCTGTTTAAAATAAACGTGCTTCCTGCCATGTGACACTCACTAAACTGCCAGAAGTTAAGAGGGAGAGGAGATAACGTGAAGGAAAAACAAAGACAAAACAAAACAAAAACCCCCCAAACAAACAAACAAGAAGCAAAACCACTTGCAATGTGAGTAACTATACCTGTCCAGGCATCTGCTCTTTGTGGGGAAATGGCTGTATCACTAGACCCCTGCCATTGCTGGTCTGTAATTAAATCACTAAAATCTAGGTCTCTTCAGTGCTCGCCCTCCTCTTCTTGAGAAGCTCATTCCTGACATCTTGTTCTAATACGTAGGACATTTTCTCTTTTGTGTCTTCCCAAGTGTATTAATAATCCAGTTAAACTGTCACCACTAACAGAAAACCTAAATTCAGCCTCATACTGCTTCACAAACGATGTTCTGCTCTCAAAAACCTACTTGCTTTGGGCTTTGGAGCAGAGCAATTCTTTAGTAATGAATACTTTCTAACCAAAGAAGGAAAAGGCCTTCAGACTTGGGTTAGGAATGTTTTTGTTTCCAGAGGGGGAGATATTTTGAAATGGTGTTCAGGGGCTGATGGAGCAAGATATTCTATCTTGAATTTTCTTAGGATTGGAGCTTAATTGATTGGTGTTAATTGATTCAGCTCTGTCATCACAAACCCCCTCCATCTGACCATGAACACACAAGGTGTACTCATGAACAGTGAGTGGCTTTCAGTGGTGGCTCATCTTATTAATTAATATGCTTACTTTTGAGGTGAAGAAATTGGGTAGAAGAATATTAATTATTAAAATTGGGAAGATCACAGTCTGCGATAGAGACCAAAACTCACGCATACCACTGATTCCAGTCCCTGCCCTCCTATTCTGTCTCCTTGACATCAAGGAACAGAACTATATTTTTTATTGGAATGTTAATTAAAATGCTTATTTATTATTCTTGGCCACACTGTGTGGCATGCAGGATCTTAGTTCTCCAAGCAGGGATCAAACCTGTGCCCTTGCATTGGGAACACAGAGTCTTAACCATTAGACTGCCAGGGAAGTCCCTCAAATACTTATTTACATGTATACAGAAATTAGACTTCATTTACACCAAAGAATATGCACACAGGCAGACCCTGGAGATATTTCAAACTTGTTTCCAGACTGTCATAAAAGGGAATATGACAATAAAGTGAGTCAAGCAAGCTTTTAGGTTTTCCAGTGCATATAAAAGTCATGCTTATATTATACCATAGTCTAGTAAATATGCAATAGTATTATGGCTAAAAAAACAAAGTATATACCTTAACTTTAAAATAATTTATTGTTAAAAATGTTAACCATCATCTGAGCTTTCAGCAAGTCATAATCTCCTGGCAACAGTAACATCAAAGATCATCGATCACAGATCACCATTTAAGAATAAAATGTTTGGAATACTGCAGAAATTACCAAAATGTGACAAAGAGACAAGAACTGAGCAAATGCTGTTGGAAAAATGGTGCTGATACACTTGCTTCACTCATGGTTGCCATAAACCACCAATTTGTAAAAAAAAAAAAATCCACTGTCTCCAAAGTTCAATAAAATGAAGTGTAATAAAACAAGGTATGCCTGCATTCCTTTCACAACCAATCAAGGGAACAGTTCTCTTAGATTTGATAATACAGGCTTCTCGAAGTAGGTTGAGTTTGAACAAAGTTATTGCTATCATTAAAAAAAAAATAATTTAAACTTTATTAACTGAAGCCAGAGTCACTCACTAATAATTTACTCCAACTGGATGTACAAATTGGGTACAACTGTACATGCCTTTCTCATAACCACCACATGCCAAAGAACAGAGCTGGGTTCAGAACCCTGCACTTTCACTCAGTGACTTACACTTAATTCAGATTTCACTTACATCCCCTCTGAGGTGTGTATCCCTTCCAAGAGGGGCATTAGTTTAACAGGGGATAATAGGGCTTTGATTTAAAAACAACAAGATTACATGGAAGACATGCATTGTTATTACTTTTTCAAATGGAGATGATCTCAACACCATTTCTCCAATGAAACCGGTCTGAGCTTCAGAATCCCTTACAACTGTCTTCAGTAAGCCATGACAAGTTAGTTCAGGTAGGTGCAACACTTGGAAACGGATTTCTTCTCACATGCCAACTCAAGTCAAGAGTTCCGAATGGAGGTGGATTGTACAGAAGTAAAAGTGGAAGAAAGGCTCTCTAGGATGAGGAACTCCTATGGATATGAAGTGCTTCCTTCTGTGAATTACTATCTGATGAAAGCAACAGAGCCAAACCTAACTCCATCTCTAAACACCTACCTAGACCCGGGAGGGGCCCCAGTGGGGCAGGAGCACTTGTTTTGAAGAGATCCAGAGGGTTGGTCTGTAGGGTTGCAGGTTGTCCTGTAGATTGTCCTGGAGGTTCTGAGATAGGAGGAGCAAAGATGTCTGCTGCAAGTAAGTCTTTTGCTGGAGACTGATGGGACAGAGAGGGATATGGAGGAGTTACTCAGGAACAGTGAAATACAGCTCTATTCGGTTTCCTAGTCTGTAACTCGACTTTGGGTACACAAAAAGAAAAGAAAAACTTTTTCCTATTATTGATAAATTACTACCAAAAAACCCCCAAAGACAAAGACAAAACAAAACAAAAAAGACACAGATCTGGGTAATGGACAGAATATTGGATCTTGGTGACTAATATAATGGAGGAGACTCAAAGTGAAATCTAATTTGCTTGTTCACACATTTGTATCTGTCTGACCTCCTTATCAGCTAAAAGCTGGAAGCTGGCAGTGAAAGGACAACTGTAAGTGAGTAGCTTAAATATTTCGGTCATTCTCCTGGATTTAAATCATTCTGCATAAAGATGACACAGTAGTTTAATCACTGAGCCAGCTTGCATATTCCAATGAGATTTTTAAAATGAAACTTACATAAACCACATTTTAAATTGCTTTTGAATGAAGGGGTAATGGTAAATATATAAGTTTCTTTTAAGACATTGGATTATTCTGGCATTAGTCAGAGGAGACAGACTTGAGAATTTTATACCACCACCTGGACAAGAATGCAATACAAGGGGAGGGGGATGTGCGGGGGGTGTGGGTTAGTATGGGGAGGGTACAAAGGGAATCACAGGAACCCTTGTCCTCCCCTCCCATAACATGACGATCAAACTTACCAGAGGTACAGAAGCATAGCAGCATTAAAAATGGAAAAACTTGTGTTTAGTTAATAATACGTGACAAGACATGCAAACGGAAAGCAGAGGGTGACAAACACTGCCGAGTGAGAAGCTTAAAAAGGATGCCAATTAGAGGAAAGTGTTCTTGGAGAACGATGTGCCTTATCCCACCTTCTATTTTACAGCCACACAGGAAACTACAAGAGCAGCAGGAAAGAGAGCTTGCATCACACCACCCTTTGGTACCGCACATGCATTCTGCCAATGGCTATGTGGAGAAGACAATTCACCTTAGCAGTCCTTCTGCCTCTTCCGGGTTTGGTACTTTGTGGAGGTGGGATAATGGCTATGGAGTCATGTGGTGAGGACTGGACAGAGCTTTCCAAGTCCTGCTTTATGCCATTCGGGACGGGCAGTCCTTTGGGAGGGCTTCCCACAAAAGGGTTCGGGGAGGATTTGATATGGAAGCCGTTCTGTTCTCTTTCAGATACCTCATTGTGAGTTCTCACTGCTGGCTGTGTTTGCGTACTTGATAAGGGCCATGGGCCTGCCTGAGCTTCCTGTTTGCCAGTCCGGTTAGAGATCTGGTCAAATTGCTGACCAAAGTAATCAACGTCCCCATTCAGGGGCCCATTACTCAGAGGGGTAGACGAGCTACTCAAATTCTCTTTCTTCTGATCTGGAGATTTGAGAGAATCAGACGAAGAGGGTGTCGATTGGTCTGGCTGTGCAAAAGGATCATCACGGAAAGGATCAGGATTAGGGGTGGGAAAGAAGTTGAGATTGGCAGAAAAGGCATTTTCAGGCAGGAAAGATGCCTGAGGCTTTGGTCGAGGAAGAGAGCAGGAGGTGATGCCATTTGTTAAGAACAGATTTTCTTGTAAAGAATTCTGATTGGTGTCGATTTCAGAGTTTAGATCCACTAACAGGATATCTTTGCTTTCCTATCACATTTGGAAAGAAAAAAAAAGAGAAAGGGTTAGTTCATGTTGTGACTTCAAATGAGAAAGCTACATACTGATGACCAGGATTATAACAATTTCCATTATATTTCAGTCTTACTGGTTGACCCTTACCTCCTCCCATCATGCCCCTGAATATATAGAATAGGTCCTCCTTGCACGTCTCAGGCCCTTTTAATTATGTTTCCACTTCATTCACCCTTCATTCAGTGAAAAGTTACAGTAGTTTGTTTTACACGTCTCCCCTCACCCTTTCAGACTGACTGAGCTCATGATCATTGTTTCAATTTATGCCTTTGAAAGTCTTAAAGGGAACTGATTGCAAGTGACTGATTCCAAGTGACTAAGTATAATTGAACTTGAAGGAAATGGCCTCAGACACCTAAACCTACTTCATACCTGATGTACATTCCTATTATACTGCTAGAGTCACCTGCCATCACCTTTCTCAATAAGTGAATTCACTGGCTCATATTTTATAGTTTTGGCTGTGATAAAGTTTAAGGTTAATATATTTCTCTATAATTGGGTTTTCTTCTGGGAGGGGGTCAAAAAAGATTGTCCCCTCCCATCACAGCAGGCTAGGTATGCCTCTTTAAATACTTAAGGATCTTTTTGAAGGTGCTGCCAAGTTGGATCTCTCATTCTCATCATATGAGTCTCTCTTTTGGACATAACTTTTTGTCTACATCCTTCTCAGAACGTGATACTCAAAATACTGATGTAATCTAATAATTATATATTTTGTCATAATACAGCTTAGCATTGCTTGTGTTGTGACAGTAATCTCATCTCTTTTTGTTCAGTTGCTAAGTCGTGTCCAACTCTTAGGGACCCCATGGACTGCAGCCCACCAGGCTTCCCTGTCCTTCACTATCTCCTGGAGTTTGCCCAAACTCATGTCCATTGCTGTCAATAATACCATTAAGCGATCTCATCTACTCAGTGGATAAATTCAACTAATTTAAAAGTCATCTTTAATTTATGTATAAGGTGGAGACATGGGTTTAAGAGTTAATTTGAAAGACACACCAAATTCTATTCCTTCTCTATCATTTTTTCAGATATGTTAATTATTTGAGTTCTCAATTGTCAGATAAGACATTATTTTCAACATAAAAGCAGCAAATTTGATAAATCTGACATATTTTTATTCAGGTCAATGACACAACTAATTAAGATTCACCCTAGGATACAGATGGCACACTGATAGACTGTCCTTCTGATTGACTGATCACTTAAATACTTAACTATGCTGGCCACAGAAGAAAATAAACAATAAAAATTGCCCAACTGAAATGGAAGCTAATTTTCTATCATTAGCCTGGGCAGATTCTTAAATATTTTGGTCATTGGGACAATGATCAAGACATCCTCAAGGGAATATAAAATCCTCAAACCAGCAAATAAAAACGGAGATTGAATAGGCTTTCTCGGCTTTAAGAGAAAAGAATAAATTTAAAAAAATTTTAGGTCTAATTGGTATTGATTTTTTGGCTTCCTTTACTGTTAGGGATAAAGATACAATTTGTAAAAAGACATTTTTTTCTCCTGATAACTAGAAGAACTTGTCAGAAGAGAGAGCTTGTGATTTAAAAAAAAAAAAAAAAAAACCTTAAAAAAAAAATCAAAGAAATTGATTGGAAGATCTCAATGTAGGGATCTTTAACAATCAAACGGTAGAACAAAATGTATTACAAAAGCTTGTGATTTCAATATTTATTCATTTATTCTGAGCCACCTCTGGATTAGAACAGTTGGGTGTTCACAGCTGGTAGAGTTCTCCTTCAAATACTTCAGAAGAAGTTCTGAGGACACGAAACAGGAGCCACAATGTTAGACTTCTGAATAGTCACCCTATAAGTAAAATGTATAAGGCTCTCCTCAGGTTGCGTTTGTCGTTAATTCAAAATTAAAAACCCACTTCATAGACTACAACTGAAAGATGTAAGACTCCTCATCTACGTCCTCCGTCAGCATTTATTTAATTCTGCGTTGGACTGTCAGCTGTAAACACTTCATCCACTTGGCTGTCACGTGGGCACCTGAGAGATAAGAACTGGTGATATGAACATGAAATATAGTCCCTGCTCTTAAGAGGCTCCAGTGAAAAGGGCAAGCAGGCAACCAAGAAGGTGTCTGCGCAGACCAGGTTTTAAATATTGAGTTCAGTAGACTAGCTTTCCTTCAGGTAATTCATCTTGCCTAACCATTCCAGTCTACCAAACCCTGGGACTCCCTGCTTAAAGCCTTTGGGGACTTCCTGCCGCTCCCCTATATCAAAATAAACTTCATTAACCAGACTTTCACAATGACCCACAATGGAGGTGGGTCACTTGCTTTTAGCCTAACTATTACTCTCTACTCTCCTACACACTTCAAAGACCTAACTCAAGTTCAGATTCTTTACAAAGCTTTTCCCCACTGATCCTTCTATTTCAGCTTCCCTTGCGCCCACCCATTGCCTCTTATATATACATGACACTGTGTCTTGTGCCCTGATCCCATCCCCATATCAGATATGATGGGGGAACCACATCTTATGCCTTTTTTCTTAATAACAAGGCTTTCAAATGGTGAAGTTTTTAAAGTTAAAGGTCATTTTTTTTGTTCTTTTTTTTTCTTTTCCTTTCCTTCTTTTTCTTTTGAGATACAGTATGGAAAAATACTGTTCAAGTGATTTTGTGATAAAAATTATGTTGTAGGCATGTCACTTAGTTTGCAGCATGAGTTTTACTTGAAATGCAAAAAACTATTCCTATAAATGTTGGAGGGAGGCGCAGATGGGTTAAGAAACCACTCATAAAGTCTAGGTAATTTAGATTTCTGCCTCTCTTCATCTCTTTCAGAGCAACTGCTGTGAGATTTCAAAATTTTTAAACAGGTTGGTTTTATCGAGTAGAAATAAATCTATTCATGAATATGAGTCATATGGAGTCATTATGAATATGGAGTCATATGTAGAAACACACTGGCAAAGTCTAATGAGCACATAATTAGCACCATTAACATTCTTTTAACAGATATGATCACTTTGATGTTATTTATCATTTAAATTTACTGTTAGTTTAACTAAAACTTGCATTTTATTTCTACAAGCCAAAAATTCCTAGAATGCACAAAGTCTAATATAAACAAGACTTAGGATTACTCCTGTTTTTCTTCATTTTTTTAGAACTTTGTAGAAGTCTACAGAAGCACATTAAACATTCAGTGCTTCCCTGCCTATCTCATCTCACTGGAATTCTACATACATTGAGTGTTTTGACCTCTTCCAATATACTAGTTGTTTGAATGTTGTTGGAAAGAAGGTTGTTCAGATGTCAATTTACTTTGGGAAGGAGCTTTTCATGAAGGAGGGGCAAAGTTGCCTAGCAACCAAACAGCCTCAGAGCAAGGATGGACCTTTCAGGATTATCTAATCTGGTATTTCAAAAAATTTATCTTTACAATAGTAACAAACATCACAAAGGATGAAAGGTTTCACAGACAAATGAGTCAGGACTTCTTACTTGGAAGAATATTAAATGAGCTTCTCTATTTCAGGTTTTTTAGGGTTGCTAAAAGGTTGGGGTAGAGATGAATATCTGCAGCCTCTGCTCCTTCCCATCTCACTGGGCCTAGGTATTTGTGTGAAATTTCATAAGCATGCCATTCTCTACAGTACTCCACCAAGCAAGGCGTTTACCACTTCTCAATCCGCTGTTGCTCTAGTTCCTATGACCTTCTTGGTCACAGAGGTTTGCTTGACAGTTCTACAGGAGACTCCCAGATAAACATTCTTCCCATCATTCTAGACTGACACCCTTTTTCTTGAGTTATCTCTAAGTGCTTTCTCATAATTTATGTTCAAGTCCAGAAACTTACTTACTCAGAGGCATTATCTGAACCTCTAAACTAAATAAAAACCTTGTAAGTAACATCAGCTATTAGGCTTTGTGATTATTTTAACATTGATCTCCCTGCTAGACATTAAACTCCATGATGTCACTGAATTATAAATCTCACTTCTGTGCCCTGCAAACAGCAAATACTCAAGAAACTGTTAAATAAATAAAAAAGTTTTAAGAAGTCATTCAAAATTACAAGTAATTTCACTTGAAGCCTGTTTTGGAAGGTCTGAGACTTAGGCTTAAGTCTTAAAACTGAACCTCTGCTTGGGTAGATGAGAGGTTTTTTGAATCACCATTTCCTTGTTTGTAAAGGAAAAAATCGCTCCATTCTCAGAGTTGTTACAGATCAATCATAAGATCTGATATACTTAATATCCTGTAAGGAATGAGCAACTTTTTAAACAAAGACAAGCTTTGCTTAAACATAACTGAGCCTCTTAACTGTTTGTTTGGTTTTACTTTATACCAAGCTTATGCTACCGAATTACAACAAAAGAATTAGAAAAAAAAAAAGAAGAAGCCAGGAGTCTATACAATCAGTCATCTAACAAACATATTTCCTTCAAGTTGGCTTACACAAAGGATTAATATTCAGCTCCTCCTTGTGATGCTAAGTAATACAAACATGGACTACATTGCCTGACCTATTGCTCAGATTTAACTTCTAAGCAATATTAATGTATCTGATGTAGTGTTCTATGGTGACTTAAGATGCAAATTTGTTCTAGTAGCCATTTATACTTTATGCATAAAAATCAATAGTCACCTTCCAAGTTTCAATGAAATGCTCAAGATTTCTGGTTAATTGCCAATTTGAGTTATAGATGCCATTTCCATTACATTGCAAATTTAAAAACAGACACTTACTGTTGGACTACTTAGGTCAGGAGGTGTAGACATGTCCCCAAACAAATCCATCTGGTCAACACCCTTAAAAAAGTATTTTGATTAGATTCAGATGTGTCTATTAAAAAGGATTATTTTGTATATTGTTGTAATTGTTTCCTAAGCTAAAGTTTAGGAAAATAGTTGTCACAATTGGATTTTCACTTATCCAGTATAGATTTGATATTAGGTTAGTTAGGTCCGGTAGTGTAGACAAGTCCCCAGACAAATCCACCTGATGCATACTTTTAAAAAAGTACTTGGATTAGATTCAGAAGTTTTTACTAAAAAGATTACTTTGTATACTAACATAAATGTTATGCTGACGGTTAGAGTTGTCACAATTGGCTCTTCATACAGATTCCACACATATTTGGTATTAGCAACATCTTTAAGAAGTAAAACCTATGTTCAGGTAAGTAAGAATCACAAAAATTCACATACATACCAATTTCAATTTGCAAGGTGGGTCATCAAGATTCATTAGGGCATCACTCCCATTCTGAAAAGATGGCAAATATTAAAGATTTAATTGGTGAGTTTTCTCTGTGCAATTTAATTTCCTAGTGTATTAACTTATTAGCAGTTAAGATTTTGGCACTAATCATTCAATTGTACATCTTCTAAGACGAGGGGTCATGAACGCACAGTAATAAGCCAGGAGGGAAGTCTGCTTGGGTAGATGGCAAACAGGGCTTATACATACGGCACATGCAGTTCACAAGAACAAGAGCTGTTCTTTTACCTCTACTGTTTTGTTGGCTTCTTCCATCTACAAAGAGAGACACAAATTCAATGATCTTAATAAATTATCGGTAAAGTGAGTTCAAAGTGAAAGCGACAGTTGCTCAGTCATGTCTGACTCTTTGCGACCCCATGGACTATACAGGCCATGGAATTCTCCAGATCAGAATACTGGAGTGGGTAGCCTATCCCTTCTCCAAGGGGTCTTCCCATCCCAAGGATCGCACCCAGGTCTCCCACATTGCAGGCAGATTCTTTACTAGCTGAGGCAAAAGGGAAGCCCAAGAATACTGGAGTGAGTATCCTAACCCTTCTCCAGCAGATCTTCCCGAACCAGGAGTCGAACGTGGGTCTCCTGCACTGCAGGTGGATTCTTTATCAACTGAGCTATCAGGGAAGCCCAAAGGAAGTTCAAAAGGAGAATAAATATACCTATGGGTTCACAGGCATAAGGCATAAGAGAGTCTTGCGTTTGATTTCTGCCCACATTCCCCGCCCCTCCTCATATCAGTACTGGATTTAAATAGAGCTATTACACTTGGTACTCATGTACAGTCCTTGGGATCAATGTGAAACTTATAAGGAGAAAAGACAAGAGTCAGGGACTGGAAATCAGAAGGGCCTAAGTATAACACTCATCCAGTGCTCTTAGGAAAGAAGAGAAATACATTTCCTTACATTTTACACGTTGCAGAACCACATAGAAGCCAACTTTCCAGAGAGGACATATGTTCACATAATGTTAGACACAGTCTTGAATATTGTATTAAGTTTAATAAGGTCTGTATGAGACAGTACTTGCCTTTTTCTTTTCTTCTTCCTTTTTCTTTGTATTATAGATAACTTGGAAAAGGTCTTTCAGATCAATGACTAACGGCTCGGCCTGAAGCAAGACAAAGCATCTTTATCAGCATTTTAATCTATTTTCTTTCTTTTGTTCCCCATCACTTCTGCTTAGTATCAGTTTTTTCCTTTCTCTTAAAGCTCCTTCCCTCTGGTCTGTGGGAGATCTCCACCACTCTCACCCCTATCCCCAGAAATATAAAGTATACAGATAAAACAGGAAGTATTAATATAATCTTCCAAGTCCTTTCAAACTTTCTGGGAATAATTCACTATTGTTCTAAACTCAGCAATGACCTTATGACAATGACAACCCTGGTGCCACACATTACACGGGTATCATGACACTGAAAGAAGATCCCTCAGACCAATTATAGAGAGTCATCCTCTGAAGCACCGTTTAGTCCTACATCCAACTGTTTCCAGCAAGTTCTCTAGCTGAGAGACAGACACCCTCATGCTTAAGTCCCCCTCCAGGCATGCCTCAAGGATCAGAGCTTACCTGTTGCCCTGTCTTTATGGCAAAAAACTGGTGTTGGCCTTCTCCTCCACACACGTAACCAAATGCTCGGTTGTCTGTCACATCACGGGCAATGAAAGAAATCTTATTTACTGGATGTTCATGTTCTATTACCTTAAAAAAGGAACATCAAAAATGATGTATTGAGAAAACTAGAATCTATTTGCAAGCAAGCAGAACTAAGTATCAGATACCTAGGCATGTATGAAAAGACTAAAACATCTGAATATTTTCCCCTCCTGATTGAAGGCTACATTTATCCTTGCTAGGAAGAGGTCAAAATGGGAAACAAACAAATAACAAACAACTAAACAACAAAAAAAGGGAAACTAACAACAAAGAATAGAAAACAGAAATGGAAAGAATGATCCTTCTAATACTTCTATACTCTCTCTGTCCCAAAGACATGATGCCAAATTGCAAGGAAGAACTGAGGATTAGAAGACCAAGATTTTCTAAAGCAAAGATGGGGCATATAACCTCTAAAGCATTCCAAGTAGGTCTACTTTCCAAGTTCAGTTCACTTCAGTCGCTCAGCTGTGTCCAACTCTTTGCGATCCCATGGACTGCAGCACGCAAGGCTTCCCGGTCCATCACCAACTACCAGAGTCTACACAAACTCATGCCCATTGAGTCGGTGATGCCGCCCAACACTCTCATCCTCTGTCCTCCCCTTCTCCTCCCACCTTCAATGTTTCCCAGCATCAGGGTCTTTTCCAATGAGTCAGTTCTTCCCAGCAGGTGGCCAAAGTATTGGAGTTTCAGCTTCAGCATTAGTCCTTCCAATAAATATTCAGGACTTATTTCCTTTAGGATGGACTGGTTTGATCTCCTTGCAGTCCAAGGGACTCTCAAGAGTCTTCTCAAATATCACAGTTCAAAAGCATCAATTCTTTGGTGCTCAGCTTTCTTTATAGCCCAAATCTCACATCCATACATGACTACTGGAAAAACCATAGCTTTGACTAGACAGACCTTTCTTGTCAAAGTAATGTCTCTGCTTTTGAATATGCTGTCTAAGTTGGTCATAACTTTCCTTCCAAGAAGCAAGCGTCTTTTAATTTTATGGCTGCAATCACCATCTGCAGTGATTTTGGAGCCCCCCAAAATAAAGTCTCTCACTGTTTCCATTGTTTCCTCATCTATTTGCCATGAAGTGATGGGGCCAAATGCCATGATCTTAGTTTTTTGAATGTTGAATTTTAAGCCAACTTTTTCACTCTCCTCTTTCACGTTCATCAAGAGGCTTTTTAGTTGCTCTTCACTTTCTGCCATAAGGGTGGTGTCATCTGCTTATCTGAGGTTATTGATATTTCTCCCAGAATTCTTTTTTTCCCCAGAATTCTTGATTCCAGCTTGTTCTTCATCCAGTCCAGGGTTTCTCATGATGTACTCTGCATGTAAGTTAAATAAGCAGGGTGACAATATACAGCCTTAATGTACTCTTTTCCTGATTCGGAACATCTGTTGTTCCATGTCCAGTTCTAGCTGCTGCTTTTTGACCTGAATACAGATTTCTCAGGAGGCAGGTCAGGTGGTCTGGTATTCCCATCTCTTTCAGAATTTTCCACAGTTTATTGTGATCCACACAGTCAGAGGCTTTGTCATAGTCAGTAAAGCAGAAATAGATGTTTTTCTGGAACTCTCTTGCTTTTTCAATGATCCAGTGGATGTTGGCAATTTAATCTCTGGTTCCTCTGCCTTTTCTAAATCCAGCTTGAACATCTGGAAGTTCACAGTTCATGTACTGTTGAAGCCTGGCTTGGAGAATTTTGAGTGTTACTTTGCTAGCCTGTGAGATGAGTGCAATTGTGCGGTAGTTTGAGCATTCTTTGGCATTGCCTTTCTTTGGGATTGGAATGAAAACCGACCTTTTCCAGTCCTGTGGTCACTGCTGCATTTTCCAAATTTGCTGGCATATTGAGTGCAGCACTTTCACAGCATCATCTTTTAGGATTTGAAATAGCTCAGCTGGAATTCCATCACCTCCACTAGCTTTGTTCACAGTGATGCTTCCTAAGTCCCACTTGACTTCACATTCCAAGATGTCTGGCTCTAGGTGAGTGATCACACCATCATGGTTATCTGGGTCATGAGGATGTTTTTTGCAGTTCTTCTGTGTAATCTTGCCACCTCTTCTTAATATCTTTTGCTTCTGACTTTCCCAACTCAAACTCAAGTGAACGGCATATCTAAGCTAGAGGAATATTCATAAGGATCCTTTGACAATGGCTCAGACAGGTCAGAGAACCATCCTAAGTGTTATTGGAAAAATTACCCCCGGGACATTCTAGAAGTCACCAAATTCTGTCACAGTGAGACAAGACTATCCTCACTTAGATGTTCATGTCATTATCCAGGAGTGTCATATGAAAGGGCTTATTGATTTAGTAGTGCCTTCCCCTCAGTTCCCTACTCTCATTTATCTTGATCCTTTCAAGTAGATAGTAGGGCTCAACTCTTGAGTGATATTTGTAGGTGCCCAGGATGTGTCTTTGCTTTTGTTTCTCAGTAACGAAGGCCACTGAAAGTTTATATTGGGCATATTGGGAGGTTTGGGAATAAGAGAATGCTTGTGAGGGAAACCTGTCACTATTCTCTGGCAGGCTTATGAAAACAAGAGTCAAAAGATCAGGGGCAGTAGAGACAGCAGTGCATGAAGGTAGCAGAGTGGCTAAGCTGTACCAGGATTCCAGGGCCCTAAGTCTGACCAATGGATTTCTGCATATTAAAAAATGGGAATCTCTAGAAAGGGTTGAATAGCAATGGAAGATCTCCACGCAGTATCCTGATACAATAAACTATTGTGTAGCAATGAAAACTCATTTTAAATCGATGAATCTGATGTTATATAGAGTAGAGAGAAGAAAAAAAATCCCAGAACACTTGAAGTATGATAGTTTTTTTGATAAAACTCAAACAAACCGAAATTAAGGAAGACTATTCATGTGATAGAATAACAGCAACCACAGAAAATGAGCAAGGTTACACCTATGGGGTGAGAAGGAAGGGGAGAGGGAAAAAGAAAGGAAGATGTTTTGTTCATCAAGTTCAGAAACAAGGGGTAAGGATTAATCTCTTAGTCCACAAAAATACCTGACTGATACTGGTATCTATGGTATACTGGTGTTGAGGTTAGACTTATTGACTTCAGGTTCACGGTTCACATCTATGACAGGAAATAAATTTCAAAGTAAAGTATCATGACTCCTCACCTCCTACCCTGTCTGTTTTTTGCCTGTTACTCCTGGAAAAGTGTAGCAATATGTACTTTTTTTTTTTTTTTCCCCTACAGAATTTTGAAAGGGAAAATGGCAGCTGAAATTTACGCCACAAATTATTTGTCAGACTCAGATGGTCAGAAAGGTGCCAGCGAAAGTGAATTCTTACCCCAGTTTTCTCATCAATGATTTTTATTCCAGAAAGGGAAATATTGACCCAGATCCTTTGCTTGTGTTGTCCCTGAGACCGAGCAGCTGCCGCCATTCCCTGATGAGATTGGGAGAACAAGAAAAACTCTAGTTAAAAGCACCCTATGATGCCTCTGATTCTAAAATTTTAAAAGACAATCAGCTTTGTTTTTAGCTTGGTTTACCATCTATGAAGGGATTAAGCATCCTTCATAAGAGACAGCAGGATTAAATGGAGAACAGCAAGCTAGGAGATCACTAGCTAGCTATATGAACTTGGGCAAGTCCTTCTAATTCCCTTCCCTTCTAATTCTTCTTGTCAAAGACAAGAAGATTGGACCAGAAGATCTTCAAATGTCTTCAAAGATATTTCTTCTAGGCCTTGTCTTATTTAATGAGTATTACTTCCTTAATGGGGTTCATGCTGCTGCTGCTGCTGCTGCTGCTGCTGCTGCTGCTGCTGCTGCTAAGTTGCTTCAGTCGTGTCTGACTCTGTGCGACCCCACAGACGGCAGCCACCAGGCTCCCTCATCCCTGGGATTCTCCAGGCAAGAACACTGGAGTGGGTTGCCATTTCCTTCTCCAATGCATGAGAGTGAAAAGTGAAAGTGAAGTCGCTCAGTTGTGTCCGCCTCTTAGCGACCCCATGGACTGCAGCCCACCAGGCTCCTCTGTCCATGGGATTTTCCAGGCAAGAGTACTGGAGTGGGGTGTCATTACCTTCTCTGAATGAGGTTCATAGTGTGGCAGTATTAGAATTTAAAAATTTAAGTAAACCTAAAGGACTAACACTAAACAGCATTAGTTTCAAAAAAGAGTCCTGAATTTTACCCAAATACCTCCAGGCTCTGAAATTTGGTCTGCTCAAAGGAAAAGGCATCTCCGGTCCTGCTGTACATGACTGCATGCTAAGCTGCTTTACTCATGTCCAACTCTTTGCAACCCCATGGACTGTAGCCCACCAGGCTCCTCTGTCCATGGGGATTCTCCAGGCAAGAATAATGGAGTGGGTTGCCATGCCCTCCTCCAGGGAATCTTCCCAACCCAGGGATCGAACCCCAGTCTTCTGCATTGGCAAGCAGGTTCTTTATCACTGAGCTACCAGAAAAGCCATAAGTAAACACAAACTTCTAATATCACTCCCTCTGTTGGACATTTGCTTAACATAGCAACAAATTATGCTTTCCTCTGTTACCTTCAGTTTCATCATAGAATCTTGGCTCATTTTATCCCCTCTTGCATCTGGCACATCATCAATGCCAATTAGCTTGGCCTTGTATTTCACACCATCACCTTTGAATCTTGCCAAAAGATATTCATCTGTCTTTTCAGTGCCTGAGAAAAGAAAAAGTTAGAGGATCAAGTTTATACATGTGCTGAAATATCAGCCCCAGGTATGACCAAAAATGCCGTAGAATCTAAAAATCTGAGTTACATAAATCTTGATTATACTACAATTGATCAGTGCAACATTCTACCATTATCCTTATTTCCTATGAGTTAAAAAAAATATCACACTCTGTTAAACTGTGTATGGCATGGGGTGGAGAGAAAATAAACTCTTAATGATGCAGAACAGGCTGAATTATGGGAAAGTTATGGAAATATGTGAGATAGGATTGGGGGATATTCTGGGATATTCTTCATCATAGTTGTAAAAATATTTTTTAAAAAGAATATAAGGAGGATAATACTTTTTATAATAAAAAGAAAATAAGCCACTGCACAATTTACTAACATTTTTGAACCGTCAATAAAGCAGAAGAGAACTGTGGGTAAATTCCCTTGAAAACCATAAAGATGATTATTTCATCAATATAACTTCTTTTGCTTCTCTTCTCATTCCCATTTCTAAAGCATGGATGTGAAAGGCAAAGAAATCATGGCATATTCTCAAACTATGTATGATTAAGGATGCTGACACTTTCTAGTGGTACTTTTGTGTCAAAAGAAGAGGGTCTTATAAAATAAAGATCTTGATTTTTATAAAACAGCTACTTCAGTAAAGCAAAATCATACATAGGTTACTGAAAGATAACCATGTAATACTTAACAGTTGCATTTCCCAACTGAATAATATCTATGAAAGTTTCCCAGCAGGATCCAAGTTGAGGCAATTACTGGATTCATATATATATATATATATATATATATATATATATGTCTTATCATAGAGGTATTGAACCAATCTCCTCTGCTAAAGTCTTACTTTCATGTTTAGGAGAACTTGAGACTTGGCTGAGATTGAATCAAGGCAAGGGCCAAATCTTACTCTCCCTTGAACTTCATCCTTCTTCACTGGTAACCATCACTAGCTCCCCTCACAGGGCTCAAGAAGATTTCTCCATACCTTTCTTCTTTTCCTTCTTGGATGGAGCCTTTGGTGCAGCCTGTTGGTCAGGCTGACCATTAGTTGCACTCGTTTCTACTTCGTTAGACATGGCAAGAAGGCAGACGGCCAGCTCCAGCACCAGCGGACTCTTAGTGACAGCAGGCGATCCCTGATGGAGTCGTCTCAAACAAACATAGCCTGCTACAGACGCCTGTGGGCAGAGTTTAGAGGCACAATGAGATCACAACACAGCGAACCCAGACTTTATGTCCTAATAGGCCCACAACCAGTGGCTGCTGAGCGTAGTTCTGCAGGCTCATTTTGTTCTTGCTTCTCTGTTAGACTGAACTCTGCCAGCACGGGAGTGGGTAGGACTGTTTCCTTTGTAGTTTCCAAAATGGAAAGAAGGCATCTACTGGATTTTTCTTTAAGTAATTATTCTCTGGTAATGTGATTATAGGTACGACTCCTATGTACAAAATACACAAGCTACAGGATATATTGCATAGATGGGAAATATAGCCAATATTTTATAATAACTATAAACTGAGTACAATCTTTAAAAATTGTGAATCACCATGCTGTACATCGTAAACATATAATGTTGTAAATCAACTATATCTCAATAAAATAAAAACTGTTATTATCTGGCTAAGAAATTCGTATCAGAACTTTGGATAAAAAGCTAGTATTAAAGATAGGGATCAAAATATGTCACATGTAGGGGCTTCCCTGGTGGTCCAGTGGTAAAGATTCTGGGCTCCCACTGCAGGGGGCACAGGTTTGATATTTGGTCAGGGAACTAGATCCCACATGCCACAGCTAAGAGCCCACATGTTGCAGCATGCCGCAACAAAGACGCTGCGGGCTACAAACGAGAACCCGCACAGCCAAATAAACAAAAATTACAACATTTTCTTAAATGTCAAAAAAATGTTCTCACTGAGTGAACATACTTCGTGCTATTATTTAGCATTATTATCCTCTAAACAGCTTCCCAGGTGGCACCGTGGTAAAGAATCAACCTACTAATGCAGAAGTCATGAGAGATGTGGGTTCGATCCTTGGGTAGGGAAGATCCCCTGGAATGGTAACCCACTTCGGTATTCTTGCCAGGAAAACTCCATGGACAGAGGAACCTAGCAGGCTATAGTCCACTTGGGTGCAAAGAGTCGGACTCAACCAAGCACACACAGGGGTGGGGGCCCTCAAAGCTGTTTAGTTCTCCATAAAGCTCCCCCATGTATCACAGCAGGTAAAACAAAAAAGGGAAGTCATTGTAAGCACACAGAAGTGAATTAACATTTTAAAAGGTTCTGTCACCTCTCAGGAGTGAACATTTCTATACTGCACCAGAGAGCTAGGGAAGGTTAACTTTCTATGTGAAGACAAAAGGCAAAGAAAAGCCACTCACAGTGTGTAATCCTGTGAAGAACACTTGTGGGCTCGTGCACTAGTCTCACCCCAAAAGCTAGTTTTATTCTTTGCAATTTTAATAGTCTTTTGAAATACACACAACACACATACATAAAATCTATGTATGGTTAATGTTATCTGAATTATTGCATTTGACGATTTAATAGTTGATTTTGCTCAAAGACACCTGACTGGTAGGTACCTGGGGAGACAGTCTATTTACAGGTAACATTGGTGGGCTTGAAGTCCTATTTACCTATGACTTAGGTAAAGTGACTTAGGTAATGTTAGCAGGCACTATTAGCTCTTTATTTATTTATTTATTTTTAGTTTCTGAAATTTTATTATTTTTAATACATACATTTCACAAACAGAAACCTTCTAACACCACACAATTGCAAATGTTTCAACTTTATCAACATTCTTTAACTATTTACACTGTCTTCTCTCAACAACACTATTAGCTCTTTAACTTCATTAATTCCAGAACTCATGGTAACCCTGTGAATAGTATGATGCACTATTATTTCACTTTTCCAGAGGGAAAGCCAAGGCACAGAGGTTTTAAACAACGCAGCTGCTGAGTTAAAACCAGGTCTCCAATCCAGGCTGTCTGGCCCCAAGCTAGAGTTCCTCAAATGCTACACTGATGAGTCTCATACGGGAAACCTCATGTTGGCCACAGAGATGTTCTATTATATACTTGTAGTGTCCCTCACCTCCCTGCAAAAAAGATACACCCAAGTCCTGACCCCTGAACCTTTGAATGTGACCTTATCTGCGTAAAGGTTATTTGCAGCTGTCATCAGGTGAAGGCTCTTGAGTTGGGATCATCCTTGATTTGGGAGGGTCCTAAATTCCATAACAAATGTCATTACAAAAGAAAGGCAAGGGGAGATTAGAAGCACAGAGACACACTGCAGCGGTGAATACAGAGGTAGATATTGGATTGATGTGTCTACAAATCAGGAATGCCAGGATGGCCAATGTCCCCCAGGTGCTAAGAGACAGATGTACAATGAGTACTCTCTCAGCACCTTCAGAAGGAATAAACCCTGATGACATAATGATTTGGGGCTTGTGGCCTCCAGGACCACGAGAGAATAAATCCCTGTTGTTTCAGGTAACCTAGTTTTTGGTAATTTGTTACAGCAGCCCTTGAAAACTAATACAACACCTCTGTTTTTGTGTGTGTCTTAGCTGATTTCGAGTGGTTCCAAGATTTATTTTCCAGCGATGTGATAAATCTCCTAGTCATATTCCTAGTCTTCTAATTTCAGGAAGCCAATAATAATGCTCTCCTTTCAAATCAAGAGGATATTTCCCCATGTTAACAACATCAGACAGTGAGACCAAGCTCTGATCTAAGGAGAAACATCAACATCCATCCTCCTGCATCCCTTTCCTTTCTTAGCTGCTCATCGTATCTTAGAAATAAGGAAAACACTTCATGTGACCCCGTAGTCCTCCAGTTACCACTTCATGATTTAAACAGCTAAAATTGGTGCTCTCTTCCTCTCAAAGGACTGTTCATCTTAATGCTAATCTCAGAAAGTCAGCTCTAACTGCTAATGGCTCTTCTGACCAAATCCAATTACTTTGCTTTCATTCTTTTGAGTGTATCTGACTGCATGCATCGTACACCTACACCTTTTTGTGAGCCCCTTTCCCCCCATTTTTTTGCTGCTATGACAATCCTGAAGCTCCAGTCCATGCATGGCTTATGTTCATTGAACTAGGATAATCTGAATTTTTTCTTAATGATGGCATCCTACATTTTAAAGTAAAGCTTTCCCACTTAATCTTGGGGTTCCTCTTGCACTTAGGACAAGGATGAGACATTGTCATTTTATATTAAATATTTTACCCCTTGTTTCTGTCGTTCAGTCGCTAAGTCGTGTCCGACTCTTTGCAACCCCATGAGCTGCAGTACACCAGGTTCCCCTGTCCTTCACTATCTTCCGGAGTTTGTTCCAATTCATATTCCTGCATCTCTTTAATAGTCTTTTCTTTCATTGTTATATAGAAATCCCAATATTTCTCATCTCTTTCAGAAATTTTTTCCTTTTTGACTCCTTTCCTTTTCAAATTAGCAGAGCTGCCTTATCTCTCATTTTCCTATCCATTCCTGTTACTTGTTTGTCCCTGGAGACTTTCACTCCTTCCTGCCCAATTCCGGCAGGAAAGAACCTGGCATAAGAATTTGTTGCCCCATCTTTGAAGTCTAATATCATACTTTTCTGTAGGATATTATTACTGACAAGAAAAGTCTTAGCTCATTAAACATGGCGAATTTTATTCAAAAGTGAGTATTTTAAAGGAATTTGAGAAATGCCACAAAGCTTTTTGAGGGGGCTTGGGAGAGGGAATGGTGGTGTGTGGTTTAGTCATAAAAATGATACAAGATGTAACAACTTATAACTCAAGACCAGGCATTAAATCTGGTGTCAGCAGACAGCTTTCAAATGGAAGAGGTCTACAGTGAGTGGAGCTACCATGGTTTTACAGCAAAAACTTCTTTTGTTAGACACTGAAGTTCAACATTCATAGCAGCAGGATTGTTTTAAGGTACTTGGTATTCTTTGACTATATCCTTTCATGTTTTGGGGATGAGCAGTTACAAGAAGCAGGGAGAAAAAAAAAAGATATAAAATGTTCCTTTAGCATCTTGGTGTATTTTTTGAAGAAAAGGGATGTGTATGTTGGGTTGTAATAGCCAAGGGCAGGTCTCTATTGCAGGCTATACAATTTAAAAGTTATCTGTGCTCCCTGAAATGATTGGAAGGTAGATTTTGCCCACAGGCTCCAAGACTCAAAGATAAATCTCTTTATAAAGAAACATGAAAGGTTTACCGAAAAACTTTTAGCCAAAGCGTACAACCAGTTATATGTATAAGAGAGTGATAAACACTCACCTTTCTCCACAGGTTTAAAGAGAAATTCCCTCATCTCAGACCTCCCAAATGCCCAAGTTCCCATTTGACCTGCAGGGAAGCAGAGGAAGTCTTGCTTCCAGACTAAGGTCCCTCTGTACGAATAATCAACTTAAATCCAGTGTTTAAAATTCAAATACATACTCCTTCCAACAATGTTACAGAATTGTCAACTGTGCTCATAAAACCTCTAATGGGTTTTATAAAGAATTGATTTTGGGGAAGGCTTTGGGCCTGAAAAAGGAAGCGGAGGACCAGAAGAGGCCCTACCATTTCCTGTGACTACTTTCCCAAATTAGGGTATCGTTGGGAAAAAAAAAAAAAAAAAAAAGGCATCTATTTTAAAGCTCTAGTAAGGTAAAAGAGATTTTTAACTTTTATTTTTAAAGGAGAACCACTGGGTGTAGGACAACCAGCAAGGATAGTCCTTCTGACTAAGGACCAAAACTGACTGAGGATCAGGAAACACACACAAAGGATGCTATCATAAAACATGGATTACTAATAAAGTCCAAAAACATAATCAAAAAGTCACATGGACTGCCCCCTCACACCATCTAAACCTAGCTGGTTTGTTATTCTAGTTCTTAGGAATGATCTGTTTACTTCTTTAGAAGCCCGAGAAGAGAAATAAGATGATACATATAAAAACAGATGAGAATCTAAAGTTTTGACCCCTTTTTAAGATCTAATACAGAATAGAAAGTTGTAAATGAAAACTATGTTAAGTCAAAAAAATGAGCTTCATTTGAGTGAAGATCTCTAATTTGGACTTTGGACTTCATGCAAACCATGTGGGGACTTCCCCCTTCGTGCCTCAAGAATCAGATGATCAGGAGACATTTTGCAACTTTTTTTTTTTTCTTTTTTTGGTTTCTGAGAAAGTTTTGAGAAATGTATACCAGAAGACTGTGTGAGTCACCTTAAGATGACTATGTCCTTTGCACTAGAAAACAATCTGTTATAGTTTATTTAGCACTTAAAGTGATTCATGCAAGTATTTAGAACCTTGGAAAACTGAGCATAGGAACACACTTGTGCAGGGACAAATTTGGCTGGTGCCTCCTTATTCTTCCTCACCTTTTCCATCAGGAGGAATAGTACTGGCATCAGCAATGATTCTAATGAATGACTACAGGGTTCTAAAGCAACATCATGACACAAGTTTGCCCCCTCCCTCTCAGTCTATCTTTTTACCTATTATTCGGAGCAGATAGGAATTTTCCTGGCCAGTCTCAATGCTGGTAAAAGGAATAACTTGAGTTAGAAACTTATTTAAAGGTGGCTCCATTCTACAAATGATAGAGGACCTGTTTTTAATGTTAAGGGGAATAGTACAAACCCCTAACCTACCAAGCCCTTCGAACACTTGTCCTGGCAGCTCTGTGAAGAGAATGCATCTCCATCTTATGAATACTGAAATAGACTCAGCAACACAAGATCAATCACTAATTAGCTGATGGACTTTAATTGAACATGATCTGTGTTCCCTTTCTTTTTATATATGCTGCTGTTCTTATCTTTTTTTTTTTTTTTAATTCCACTGATGTTAACCTGTATTTTTCCGGCTGCTTTCAGAGTCATAATCCCATGGATTTTCACATATCAGTTAACTTTCCAGAAAGGGACATATAAAACAGACACAGGAAAGGGAGTTAAGGAGAATCAAGGACAAAGCAACGTCGATGTCTTTGCTAGTGTCCAGCACTTTGGAAGGGTCAGAAGTGTGCTTCTTTGTCCTTTGGAACCTTTTGCTTGTCTCAGCTGAGATACTGAACTAGAACATGTGAAATATTAACCTCTAGGGCACATCTTGGGGTCCAAGAGGGCAGCAAACAGCCTTCAGCACTATCTTCAAAGCAGCCTTTTGAGAATAAGGGACCTTGCCAGAAATGGTGCAGCCAAGTTTCTGATATTTGGTGCAAAACTAGTCTCCCTTAATTGCTTGAATCCCTATGCTTTTAGGAAAACCGATTCTACCCTGCAAAGACCAAACTGAGTAGACAGTAAGATTTTGCAGACTATTTAATTGTGGAAATGAGACTATGTTAACACACGTTGAAAAGGAGTCCTTAGGAGATTTTCTTGTAAATGCTGACACTGCTGTAGGGGCCTCAGGAACAAAACATGCCTGAGTCGAGGAGGTATGTACTGGTTAGGCATTTACAGAGAGCACATATCATTGCCTGTAACCCCTGGGAAGGATGCTGCAGAAAGATAGGACTTAGAAAGCTCTGAACTGGAAAACTTCTCCCAGCCTTTGAAACCAAGTCAGACCAGAGTTAAAAGTTCCCCAGACAGTTAATTTGGGAAAGAGGCCAGATAGTGTAGCAGGTCAGAGTTCAGGCTAAGAAGTCTTTCACATTTTCACTACTTTCTAGCTCTGCGGCTTGAGTTAATCTGTCTAATATTCATTTCTTCACCTGTAAAATGGGAATATAATTTATAGTGTGGTTATAAGAAATCAATAATAACTGATGTAGAGACCTCAGTGCCTTGAATACAGAAAGCTCTCAATAAGTGGCAACTATGATTAAATCATATCTAGGTTTCATGGACAGTTCAGTTCAGTCACTCAGTCATGTCCAACTCTCTGCAACCCCATGGACTGTAGCAAGCCATGGACTATGTGTCAGGTATGCAGTCTTATATTATAGTTGACATTGCTTTTCCACACCAAGTGTTTAAATGATTTTAGAACAAGTGGGACCGATAAGTAAATAGCTAGTAAGTAGAAACACTGTTAGAACCACCTCCTGTCCAACTCTGGCTTTGTGACTGTAGAAGGTAGGTTCTGACAGGAATGGGCTTCCCTGGTGGCTTGATGGTAAAGAATTTGCCTGAAATGCAGGAGCCCCGGGTTCAATCCCTAGGTTGGGAAGATCCCCTGGAGAAGAGAACTGTATTCACTCTAGTATTCTTGCTTGGAGAATCCCATGGGCAGAGGAGCCTGGTGAATTACAGTCCATGGGGTCACAAGAGTCAGACATGACTGAGCGACTAACATACACGCCTCTGACAGGAATAGGACTATGGGAATAAAAACTACACTAAGTTACCCAGAGAGGCCTGTTCTAATGAATTCCGAGTCAAATCTAGGCCTCCATTATCACCACTGGCAGGGTAAAAGGTCTACCTCACATCCCCTGGGAAACTTTTATGAGGAGGTCTTAAGATGTCCAAGTCCGTGACACACCCAGATCCATTAAGCTGGAATCTATGAGGAAAGAGATGTGAGCACCAATATATTTTAAAGATTCGCAGATGATTCTAATGCACTGACAAGTTTGAGGTATAAGTCTAACTTCCACAATCCTTTGTTGCCTTAAAGAAATAAATACCAAGTGGGTTAGACTACTGAACTGCAAGAAACCTAGGGAATAATTTCATCATACTCTTTTATTATAAGGATTAAGAAACCGAGGGCAAGAAAGAATATGTAACTTGTCTAACTGTTAAACAGCTGGTTGTAGATAAGAGTTGGTACCAGGAAAAATCTAGATCCTAAAATGAGACCAGAGTGTCCTATTTTTAGAATGTATGAGTCTTAAAAAAAAACAAAACACAACAACAAACTATTTTTAATAAGTCCATACAAGGCCCATTATATTGAGACTGAACCAAGAATTAAATAATAGGTATACCAAAGAACAGAAAGATAAGTTAGCAGAATAGCTTGAATAGATGTTTTCTGAACCAAAACATAAAAAGGAGTTTATGGGGTCTAATGATAGGGTATCACTAGATCCTCTTGCTGGGTAGCTGGAGTCCTACCTGGTCAAACTAGCTCACAAATGCTAATTTGGTTACTTGGAAGAAAGTATTTGGCTAGGCTTGAGATGCAACTCACAGATCAAAGAATTCACATTATTTCAGTACATTCTCTGCTACTCAGTACTTGGCCTTTTAGTTATTTTTTCTAAAGCCTGATAGGAAGTTTGAGTTCTTCAGATGGCAACTTCCAATATTCTTGACTCATTGTGACCTCTCAATTTTGTACCCACCTCCACCCATTTTGTTTTTAAAACAAGTTTTTATTAGGAGTATTTCCTAACAGAGCCTAAAGAACAGTCATCATAATAAAAGTGTTTAGGAGAGATTAAGACTTTAAAAATAGGCTTGCATGTGTCACTTCAGTCGTGTCTGACTCTTTGTGACCCCAAGGACTGTAGCCCTCCAGGCTCCTCTGTCCACAGGATTCTCTAGGCAAGAATACTGGAGCTGTTGCTGTGCCCTCCTCCAGGGGATCTTCCCAACCCAGGGGTTGAACCTGAGTCTCTTATGTCTCCTGTATTGGCAGGTGGGTTCTTTACCAAAAGTGCCATCTGGGAAGCCCCCGAAATAGGCTTAATGTTATTATCTGAATAATAACAGATATGTAATATCTGAGATGTTATTATCTGAGTGAAGGCCTATTCCCTAGACTGTGCAATGCAACCAATTCACTAAAAATGTCTAAAACTTACTCACAAGGTGAACTGAAGTATTGTAGATGATCAATTTTACAATCACATTACTTAGTTGTTCAGTGCAAAGACTTATTTTGAAGACTTTACTAGGATTAGAAAAGGTAGAATGTGTAGATTCACTGAGTAACTTGTGCAAGCTGGGCACAAGTTAATATGCTTGTGCAAACAAAGACACAGCAAACTGACTCTAGAATCTCTCCTTACACTTAGTCAAACTCTAGGAAAGAAGGTACTGTTGGAATATCTCTGTGGTGTATGGACCGTGTAGAGTTTTTGTGAATACGGATACATGATGCTTAGGATTGGATTAATTGACCTTACAGAGTATGCCTGTCTCAATGTTAACATCTCCTTTTACTCATGCCTCAGGAGCTATGTGGCGAAGAGAGGTAATGACTGCATCCTTGAGTCAAGTTCATAGATGGTTGATTAAGCACCATCTTGAACCACCTTATTGGCTGCTTCTCTATTAGATAATGAATCATCTATGGAAGCAGCCATGAGTGATTCTCATTAATTCTAAGGAAAGGGATTCTCCAGGCAATAATACTGGAGTGGATTGCCATGCCCTCTTCCAGGGGGTCTCCCTGACCCAGGAAGATCTCTTATGTCTCCTGCATTGGGAGGTGGGTTCTTTACCACTAGCACCACTTAGGAATCCATTGTTCTGGAGGAAAGGAAATTATGTCTTTTGAGGGGGTAGGAGGGGCTTGGAAACAAAGGTTACCCTTCTCCATACAGCTTGGGCTTTAGGCTCAGAGGTAGCTGGCAACTCAGTAGGTAAATTTGTTTATCAAGGTAAGACATATCTGGGAAACGGCCAGTGGATTGAAGTGGTCTAACATGGAGTGGGAATGTGGGGGGAGTTATGGGAGGAAGGGGAGGGAAAACTCCTTATGTTTGAGGAACAGATAGCCTTCATGCCTAGAGGCTGTGCGCCGCAACAAAGGAAGCCACCACAATGAGAAGCCTGTGCACCACAGTGAAGAGTAGCCCGTGCTCTCTACAACTAGAGAAAGCACAGCAACGAAGACCCAGTGCAACGCCCCCTCTCCCCCACCCCACCCTTCAGGAAAGACCGGGCTCAAATGTCAGGGTCCCTAGCTAACCCAGTCAAGTAGACATGCTGGCACTTTGGGCAGGCTTCAGTACCCTGGTTCAGGTGGCGCTAGTGGTAAAGAACCCACCTCCCAATGAGGGAGACATAAGAGATCTTCCTGGGTCGGGGAGATACCCTGGAGGAGGGCATGGCAATGCACTCCAGGATTCTTGCCTGGAGAATCCTGCGGGCTACAGTCCATAGCGTTATGACTGAATAGACTTTTGAACACACAATACCCTGGCTGGTGGGTGGTACGTATGAGCACACTGAAAGAGCTGTGTGACTTGAGGGCCTGTGGGGACATGACAGAGCCCTGCAGAGCACTTCTCCCCTGACCCTGGGACAGCCTGGCGGGACCAGAGACAGCAGCCCCTGACTCAGTCACCAGCGCACTTGCTTCAGGAACAAAAGTCATCACGGTGTCGTGGTAGCACAGTAGCTCACCCTGGGTGCTGTTATAAGGCTGGGGACACTGAGCTGTGGTTTTAAAATCTGAATTCAGAAGAACTCTACTTCATACTATTAGATAGTAAAGGATACTATATTTCATTCTGCTTTCCTCCCATCCTAAAGGCAAAAGAAGAGAGTAGAATACTCTCTTTAGAATAGAGAATAAACAATCTATGAAATATTTTTAAGGTTTTTCTTTTTTTTTTTTTTCTTTAAGGACCAAACTACTAACATGGAAGCCTCTGAAATTCTTCTATTGCAGGGCCTTTGGGGCAGTAATTTGAGAAGCATGATGGAGCTGATACAAAATCACAGAAACATATGATTTTTACTTTGAATTTGGCACCTAAATGCACAGTGGATATTATGCTTGTTCCTTGCAAGAAAATGTAGTCAAAACACTAATAAATCAGAACAAGGGAAAAGGACTGTTGTGCATTTGATTTCTAAGCTGACACACTAACACTGTTCACACCTTCTTCAACAGTCTTCCCTCATATCTACATATACTTTTCCCAATTGACCAGTAAATACTTCATTGCTCTCATATCTATCCTTCCCAAGTTCATTTAACAAAACTCATCCCTCTTCCTAATTTCAAGCTAGCTTTTAAATAAATCATACAGATGAAACTTAGCAGTTTGTTTCCTAGAACACACAGCATCAAGTTGTGCTTTCTCGTTCCCAAATGAAGTAATCCTGAATGAAGTCAGCCCAGCACATGGACTTCAGGATACCTGGTTTATACATTTGAGCCCCTCTATGATTTCACCTATGATGCTTGTACACATAAATCTAATTGTTAAACAGGTCCCACTTTCTACTTGAGTGCCATTACAACAGTCACCTTGAAAGTTAGAGGAGTCATTTTGAATGTTAGAAGAATTCAAGAAAAAATACATTATTTAGAAGCACCTGTATTTTATTTACTTTTTTTTTTGCTTCTGCATCTGCTTTATTTTACTCAACATAATATTTATGAAGTTCCAGCTATGTGGATCTTGTTCCTTATCATTACCACATATCTCATTATATGAATATACCATAAATTTTATCCAATTTGGAGCTGTTATGAACTGTGCTTCTATGAACATTCTACTACATATCATTTGATGCATATATGTATGCACTACTTTTTACATTGTTTTATTTATTGTAATGTAGTTGATTTACAATGTGGTGTTAGTATCCGGTGTACAGCACAGTGATTCAGTAAGTTAGCTTACTGTTAACTATTACCTGTGTACTTGATAGATTAGTTATCACTCTAAGGGTGGTGCTTCATGATTTAGCTGATTTCCTTTAGGAAGATCTGGCTGTTTTAAATAAGATAAAGGAAAAATGAGTCATTTAAAAATAAAAAGGAATTTTCTATCTATTAATATTTGCTGAGTTTCTGGTTGACAGAAAAACAGCAACCTGATAACCAGCCTTCTCCTCTCCCAACATCAGTGATCTACCTTGCTGAAGGTTAGGAAGTCACCAGAATGAAATCTAAAAGGTCAGGGGAACTCATCTGGAAGAAATATGCATTTGCACTCATTTGCTTACTTCTTGGTTACTGGCCAAATTAGATAAGTTAACAGATAAGAAATCCCTAGGTAATTGCAGGTTCTGTTAGATAAGCAGAAAGGTGAATCTACCAACCTGCTTTCTTGCTTCTTGCAATGATATATTAATATTACCCAAGTGTTGAAAATTTAGGTGACAGGTTCTAAAAATGGTCTGAAATAGCTAGACCACCTGCTTTGAACTTGTGAGCACAAAGATATTCTAAGAAGTTACTGCAGAGCGAGAATGGAGGAAGTAGTGGAAATGCACAGGCATCCTTGAACGAAGGTTCACACTCCATCATCATTCCCTCATCTTTTGGGAAATGGTATTGGACCAAATAAGTATATGGGGATAAATCAATGCATTTTTAAACCAAGGGGTGGGAAAATTCTAAACAGCAGCACACTAACTCATGCTAAACGAAACAGTTTGGGGATTTTAATTGTTGTGCAGTTGAAGCAACTACATTGAACAGTGTTTGTAATAAAGTGTTCCAAGTATCAAAATATGTGTATATGGTTCATTCACTACAGAGATAGATGAACACAGGAAGTTCCAATTACAAGAAAAAAATCTACCACTTAATATCAGACTTTCACTTCTAAAGTCTAAGTAGGTGAGACACTTTGTTTCATGAATTCTATACATAAATCCATGTGAAAGCAGCCAAATAAAACCTGTTACTACTAGGTAAATCGTCACCATTAATTGGTCCTCCCTTCCCCAAACATTTCTAGGCATCTACCTTAGCAATCCTGATGTATAATATGCACGTTGGGAAGAATAATTCATGGATACTTGTACCTACTAAAGCCTTTAGGTAAAAGCCACTCCTATATATTCCAAACATTATATGTTAATAATCTAAAGAAGTTTTCAGGAATTCAATTTCTATTCCATGTTTGGCAATCATTTAAGTGACTTCTGCAAATTAAGTTAAAATGGAGGTGGTATTTCAGTGAACTAAGTTAAGAGTTGTTAGAAAATGAAGATACAGGTTACTAGTTTTCTTTCTGGGTTGTAACCATCAAGGAATACAAGGAAAGATCTCAAGTATCATCTTTATCTGTCCAGATTTCAAAAAGTTTACTCTGGGATTTAAAGAGTGACTTTGAAGACTTTTTAACACATATAGTCCGCTGGATTGTTTTCTTAAGTCATCTCTTCTAATATTAAAATCATCCCAGAGCTCGGTGAGTGGGGAAGGAGTGGCAAATTTGTGCCAGCTGCATTAAAAAAACGGGTACTTAAGAAAATTGTCCTGGTTATGTCATTATACGTATTTTCAAAAGCTCAAGTCTTGAATATTTCATTTACTATTTTCTCTTTTTCAAAAGATAAGTTCCTGAGGTGGCATTAACCAATGATATTTTTCTTGTCCAGTTCCAACATGATTGTTTTTTACTGTTGATCTAGATATTTATCTGAAAGATTGAAGAAGTAATCAGTGTCTTAACTTTATATTTACATGAAGTAATATTCAATGCAGTATGTTGTTTCCTATAAACCTATACTATTAGCCTGATTAAACAGCATAGTTTGGGTATCTAATGGACCTTCTCTGGTGGCTCAGTGGTAAAGAATCTGCCTGCTAGTGCAGGAGACACAGGTTAGATCCCTGATCCAGGAAGATCCCACATGCTGTGGGGCAACCACTGAGCCACGGTGGCACCACGTGCCACAACTACTGAGCCTACGCTCTAGAGCCAGGGACCTGCAACTTCTGAAGCCCAAGTTCCGAGAGCCTGTGCTCTGCAACAAGGGAAGCCTGGACACCACAACTAGAGAGTAGCCCTCATTTGCCACAACTAGCAAAAGCCCTTGGAGCAATGAAGACACAGAACAGTAAAAAATAAATACATTACTTTAAAAAATTTAAAAAGACAATAAATGCATTAACTAAATAAACCATCAATTCGTATACAAGCAAAAGAATCGCTATTTCCCAATGAGCTTAACATATTTGAAATGATAAATTTATATACTAGGACAATCTACGGAGAAGGCAATGGCACCCCATTCCAGTACTCTTGCCTGGAAAATCCCGTGGATGGAGGAGCTTGGTAGGCTGCAGTCCATGGGGTCACTAGGAGTCGGACACAACTGAGTGACTTCACTTTTATTTTTCACTTTCATGCACTGGAGAAGGCAATGGAAACCCACTCCAGTGATCTTGCCTGGAGAATCCCAGGGCCAGGGGAGCCTGGTGGGCTACAGTCTATGGGGTCACACAGAGTCGGACACGACTTAGCAGTAGCAGTAGCAGTAGCAGCAGGACAATCTATATAATTTTTCTGGCTTTCTGGACTATAAAGACATTTATTAGATCTGTCTCTGTGTCTGTTAAAATGTGTTATTCACCTGCAGCTTAAGATAGTGTGAATCTAACACTGGGTAACCCTCTACTCCTTTTCAATTAGATGAATTTGACAGGTTAATAGTGGGAGTACTCTATTGTCTAACAGTTGTGCTAAAAGCCTGTGAACTGTATCTATTTTCTAGTTCTCAGAGCTTTGACTACAAATTTTAAGAAATTAACACAACATTGTAAATCAAGTATATTTCAATAAAATTTTTTAAAAAAGAAACTGTGTTGAATATTTGTCCTTTGCATTAAGTTATCATTTATAATCTGCCTAGCATTCATGGTTACCAGGTATCACCTCATGGTCAAGCCTTGACTTTAAGGCAAATAATTGGTCAAAAATTTAATTTACTATGGGAAGACTTTCCCAGAATAAGCTGATGAGATGGGAATCCTCCCTGCTCCCAGGCCTGTTGCGTGTACACCATCCTTGTTGGTTTTCATTGCCTTCTTAAGATGACAAATCGTGGGTGTGCCACACAGCTATATAGATTTAGCATGAGATGCGCTGGTAGACTAGAGCTAGTAGGGCTTCCCAGGTGGTGCTAGTGGTAAGAACCCACCTGCCAATGCAGGAGATGTGAGAGATGTGGCTTTGATCCCTGGGTCAGGAAGATTCCCTGCAGGAGGGCATGGTAACCCACTCCAATATTCTTGCCTAGAGAATCCTATGGAGAGAGGAGCCAGTGGACGTGGTTCCTTATCACCAGCCTCTTTGCTGGGCTTTCACTGAAACCTTCTGACCCATTATAAGATATCATATTTATATTCAACTCCAAAAAGTTCTGATTAGTCTTCACCGTCAGCATCAATGATTCACTGAGCAAGTGGTTTCATTAGCATTTAGAGCAATCTCATCTGTTATCTGAACCATTAATGACCTGTTGCAAAATTGTGTCTGCTAGGCAATTGACATTTAAACACTTAAGGAAATGGAGAAGGAAATGGCAACCCACTCCAGTATTCTTGCCTGGAGAATTCCATGGACAGAGGAGCTTGGCAGGCTAGAGTCTGTGGGATTGCAAGAGTCGGACATGACTTAGCTACTAAACCACCAACACCACTTAAGGAAAACATGAATGGATATAAGTGATTAGAAAGGGACTCCATTTGTGGCTTCTCTTTATGATCCTTATTATACATGGTCATTAAATAAAAGGAACTTTAGTTGGTCCTTGAAGCTTTAGAGTCACTCCACAGTGGCATCTGCTATTTTCTAGTCTCATTACGTAGGCATTTTTAGCATGAGAGAATGCAATTAGATCATTTGTTTCCTTAGCCGAACTCTATAGCCCTGTGCAAAGACAAGTCTTTGAAAGCCACTATTAAGTTCCTAATCCAATCTTTATTAAAAAGACTCAATATTGTACACAAGGAGGTTAAGACAAGTTCTTTTAAAAAAAGCAATGATCAAGCTTTTCTATAATCCAATGATGTCTTCTACTGCAGTAAAACTTGAAATTAAAAATATATTTATAGTTTTAATCTTTTTTCTTTTCCATTATGGATAATTACAGGATATTGAATATAGTTCCCTGTGCTCTATAGTATGACCTTGTTGTTTATCTATTATATATATATTAGTTTGTAATATAGTTGTAATCTCTTTAAAGACCAGAATGTATAGAAGCATGTAGACAATGAGTTTCACCAAAGAAAACACTGAGAAGAACAACAATAACATGCTTTCTTAGTCTCTCTAAGATAAGCAAAGTTTTACTTTTAAGATTAATTGTCAGCTCAGTTGGTAAAGAATCCACCTGCAATGTGGGAGACCCTGGTTCAAGCCCTGGGTTGGGAAGATTCCCCTGGAGAAGGGAAAGGCTACCCACTCCAGTATTCTCCCGGCCTGGAGAATTCCATGGACTGTATAGTTCATGCGGTTGCAAAGCGTTGGAAACAACTGAGTGACTTTCACTTTCATCACAAGTAGGATGTGAGTAAAATACCTGGTCATTCTCTCCAGAGTTGAGGCTCTCTAACTGAAATTTCATGCTACATTTTCATCTTTAACTAAGAAATTCTCTTGGGAGTCAAATGCCACCCCTGTTGACTCTTAAGAGCATTGTGCTTACTCAGAGTGACTCTGCAGATGGTAAATCATTGGCTACCCTAGATTTTGCTCTGAAGCCGTGCTACTAGAAAATTCAAAAGGCCTTCAAATACAAGCAGCTTCTTCTTTTTTTTTTTTTGCTATTGTTGAGAGCATAAGGGTTTAGTGATTGATACCTGCTCAAAACCATTACAATTTAGAGCCTGGAAACAAAGTTAACCCCCGAATGCCAGTGATTAGTGCCAACAAGTTAATTCAAGTAATAAATCTACATCCCTACTATATGCCAGGCACTCTTCTAGCACTTGAGATACATCAGTGAGTGAAATAAAGATCTATTCCCTTATTGAGTTTATTTATTAAATTTATTTATTTTTAATTGGAGGATAATTGCTTTACACTATTGTGCTGGTTTCTGCCATACATCTACATGAATCAGCCGTAAGTATACATCTGTCCCCTCCCTCTTGAACCTCCCTCTCACCTCCCATCCCATCCCACCCTTCTAGATTGTCAGAGTACTGTGCTGAGCTCCCTGAGTCATACAGCAAATTCCCACTGGCAATCTATCTTACATATGATAATGTATATGTTTCAGCACTGTTCTCTCAATTCTTCCTACCCTCTCCTTCTTGCTGCTGTGTACACAAGTCTGTTTTCTGTGTCTGAGCCTCCATTGCTGACCTGCAAATGGGTTCATCAGTACCATCTCTCTAGATTCTATGTATATGCATTAATAATGCAATATTTGTTTTTCTCTTTTTGACTTACTTCACTCTGTATAATAGGTTCTAGGATCATCTACTTCATTAGAACTGACTCAAATTCATTCCTTTTTACTTACGGGGTTTACACTCTAGCACAGGAAACCCATAAATGGACTGTGGGCTTCAGAAGCTGACAGGTGGTCTGGAAAAAGACAGCAGAGTAAAGCAGGTTGGGAGTTCAGGGTTGGGATGGCTTTAACATGTCTTTTAGAAACACAGAAGGAATACCATACTTTTAAACATTAAATTTATCGAATATTTATTACTTGCCCAGTGTGATGCTATGTATCTCTTATTTAGTCCTAGAAGAAAGTATTGCCATCTCTATTTGACAAGCGTGGATGCTGAAGTACAGAAGCCAATCAGCTCTCTGAAAGTCACGTGCATCTAATATCCATGCTCTGAATTTCTTCGTTTTAGAACAATACAGGCAAAAAGAGAGAATTTTTGTAGCTCTTCTGATAGGTGGAATGCATGTTAGCCAGATAAGACATTTGGGAAAGAGGAAGTGATATCAATGAGAAAAGGATATTTATGCCATCTTGGCTAGAATACTGGACCCGTGCTGGGTTATATTATGACAAAAAGGTTGAAAAGTCAGATTGGATTAGAGTGGATTTACAGAACTCTCTTTTGTCTAGACGGCACTGAGAAGACTTGTAGATTTTGAGCAATGGTGCGGAGGTCGAGGTGGTGACAAGTCTGTGTATGGAGCCACGGCATCAAAGAGCCAGATAGCTTTGTAGTAGAAGAGTTGCATGAACTTGCCATTTTGAGTGATTCAGCACTGCCGGTTTCTTTCATTTACTTATGTGGCTAATCTTTTGGAAACAAAGCCTTTTAATTGAAAGGTTAAGGTCTAACAATCTTAAATGTCAGATTCAAGGTTATCCCATCTTACCAAGCTAAGATGCTTGGTGACCCTCAAACTTCAAATAAACAGTGTGTCCTAAAGATGGCTTAAAAAAAAAAAAAAAGGGCAATACATCTTATAACTTTCATTCTAAAACCTAAAAGAAGAATTCTCAAGTAAGTTTTATAAAAATTTACGTAAGTGAAGTGATATTTGCAATTTGAGCACCTAAAGGGACAACTATTGTAAAAGGCAACTGTGGACTAAAGTAGTCATGTCATTATAGCTCCTTGTTTAAAGCAGAATATATAGCATTTTCCCATTGTGTATACGTTTCTCTATAAAACTACTGAGAGACTAGAAGGATCAATACCAAGGAAATGCTGGCTAAGAAGAGTGACAGTAGGGTGAGAGACAGATTTCTGCTTCTAGTAGACTTAGAATAGTGATATTAGGGTGACATGTGCCTTTCTGTATTTCTAAAATGAAATTCCTTAGAGAAGTGCTAATTTGTCATATAGCAATATTTAAAATGCAGGCAAATCTATAGTCTAACTTGGGCTAAAGACAGAATCATGAAGCTACTCTAGGATCAGTCACCTGAAATTAAACTCAAAAGCTAAAAGAACCTACAAATTGAACTTGAACATCTCTGGAAGCATGTGGAATGCTGCCCACAGCAAGCTTTCCATAATCTTAGACTTCATTAACTGATGTTTACTTATCCAAAGGTGTTGAGGAAAGCTCTTGATACATTAAAACAAATGAACAGTAAGTTTTGAATCAAACGCTCGCTATGGCTTGACAAAACTCCTATGCTAGGATTTTTGAAGTTGGTCAGAGTATGGCCTAATGACAATTTCCAGATTCGTTTCCTTAGATCCAGTGAGGTCTCTGTAGAGATCAAAGTCAGCATTTAAAAAAACTGCTGCTGCTGCTGCTGCTAAGTCGCTTCAGTCGTGTCCGACTCTGTGCGACCCCATAGATGGCAGCCCAGCAGGCTCCCCTGTCCCTGGGATTCTCCAGGCAAGAACACTGGAGTGGGTTGCCATTTCCTTCTCCTTTAAAGAGCCTAATGGATATCAAATCTTTACCTGTAATATAGTTGCACACACAAATTAAAACCCAGCTTTCCTTGATTTGAGCAGAAATCGTGCTGTGAAAGAGATAACCTTAATTATCCAGTACTGAGCCAAAGGTTTCATTTATTTTTCTCAATTTCTATTAGCTCTTTAGCAAATAGTTTGGTGGATGCTTTTAAAAGGAGAAACAGGAGAAGAATAAGAAGCTGTCCTTGGAGGAAATACCAGGTTGAGAACTATTCACCACTATGATTATTACCAGCCAGTGATTGTGTTCATGGGGTCAGATAGATTTGAAGGCCATGATGAACATTCCAGTGGTAGAAGTTAAACCAAGGACTTGAAAAGACTACACTATCTGTTAAATTTCAGTAACAGTTTGTTGGCCTTTCTCAGGCCCCGTGCTGATATAACTTAGAGGAACCTAGGGATATTGCTCATTATAAACAACTTTAAAATTAAAAAAAAAAAGACTCAAAACTATTTTGCTTATACCAAATATAAGGCAAGCTGAAGCTCCCCACTCTGCTCAATTTATAATAAATTCCAAATAATGTTGCAGATGGGTAGCTTGAGTCACTCATTCACCTGGTGAATGTTTATTGAACACCTGCTGTGTACTAAGCACTGTATTATGCTATATATACAGTGACAAAAATAGATATGGCTCTCAAGGGGCTTACAGTGTAGGCAGGGGAGAGAAAATAAGCATGTAAAATAAGCTGAGTATTTTAGATGAAATATTTCCAATTAGGCTATAAAGTTTTACTGCCATTAATAACGTTTAGTAAAAGAAGGTAAAATTAGACTACTTCAAGGAATTCTATAAATTGCTCTCTTTTAAATATTGACCATGGAAAGATGAAAATTTTGTCTAAGAGCATAATTTTCCTTTTCAAGACAGTTTAAAATGATGACATTTACTTAAAACATTAATTAGATGGAGGATATTTACATTGAATATTAGAGAATATTCTATAACAATATTGGGCTTTCTTGGTGGCTCGGATAGTAAAGAATCTGCCTGCAATGCAGGAGACCCAGGTTCAATACCTGGGACAAGAAGATCAGTTGAAGGAAAAGAATGGCTACCCACGCCAGTACTCTTGCCTAGAGAATTCCAAGGCTCCTTGACAGAGGAGCCTGACGAGCTATAGTCCACGGAGTCCCAAAGAGTTGGGACGCAACTGAGCAAATAACACTTTTCACTATAATAATATTGCAATCTGGAAGACAATATTGCATCTCTGTGACAGAGCCAGTGGGAGGAAAAAAGTCTTGTGATATGTTAGATCATTAAGGAATGTCAACAATGTTTCCTGCAAAGTTATCTTAAAACTAGAGCCCTGAATCAATGCTGTTTTCATAAACATAGGAAAGAAACACCATGCTCCTTTGACAGCAGTTTTGCCACTTCAGGAGCACAAGCAATTCAGAGATGACACAAACCACTATATTCCAGAACCCAAAATAGTCTGTGTCACTCTTAATTACAAGATTTTTCTAAGAGTACAACAGTGTCACTTTCAGATCAGGCCAAACAACTGAACTGTGGATGTAAATGAATCAATATTTTGAAAATATAACCATGGGTCCCTACTAGTATCTTTGGTTCTTTAAAGAGCACTACCTCATTTACAAAAGCATTAGCAAGAGAATATTAGGTAACATTTGGTTAAGGTCAGCCTTCATTAAGAAAATGGCTTTAGTATGACTCAGGGAATTCAGATCAGGGCTTGGTAACAACCTAGAGAAGTGAAAAGGGGAGGGAAGCAAGAGGGATGTTCAAGTGGGAGGGGACATGGATACACCTACAGCTGATTCATGTCGATCTTTGGTAGAAATGAACACAATACTGTAAAGCAATTATTCTTCAATTAAAAGTAAATAATTTTTTTTTAAAGGAAAATGGCTTCCCATCACCCTGAATAGCAAGGCCCTCAACAAGTGCTGGCTGCATGAAATACAAGAATCTGGATCCTAAAGCAGTGCACAGTTGCATCCACTGTTTCTATTAGAGCATTACAGAGTTTTTGTATGGAAAGCGGAACATTTGTGTCTCTACACACTATCTGGAAACAGAAGTACAGATTTTCTTTTGTTCATGGATATATCTAAAAGATCCACAATGAAACTAAGATTGTATCTAAAACTGTTCACATATCTACTGAATGTGGTACACTTCTGGCCTTCTATTTTCTATAAGTGCTCTTCATTTTCATCTCTCTTCCCTCTCCACCAAAAATGAATTTGTTTTTTACTTACTTCTGGCATTCCTTCCCAATCTTTCCTCATCACCATTCTGAACTCCTGCTTCCAAAGAAGGTGTACGACTTTGTGTCACATACCTTGCTCCTCAAAATTAGCCAACTCAAAACACAGTGCTATTTTGATATTGTTTTATACACACAGGACTATGTTTTTCCAGTAGTTACGTATGGATGTGAGAGCTGGACCATAAAGAAAGCTGAGCACCAAAGAATTGATGCTTTTGAACTGTGGTGTTGGAGAAGACTCTTGAGAGTCCCTTGGACTGCAAGGAGATCAAACCGGTCAATCCTAAAGGAAATCAGTCCTGAATATTCATTGGAAGGACTGATGCTGAAGCTGAAACTCCAATACTTTGGCCACCTGATGCGAAGAACTGACTCACTGGAAAAGACTCTGATGCTGGAAAAGATTGAAGGTGGGAGGAGAAGGGGACAACAGAGGATGAGACGATTGGATGGCATCATCAACTCAACGGACATGAGTTTGAGCAGGTTCCAGAAGTTGGTGATGGACAGGAGAGCCTGGTGTGCAGCAGTCCATGGGGTCGCAAAGAGTCAGACATGACTGCGTGACTGAACTGAACTGAACTGATACACAAAGTACAGGTATTTCATAGTAGTAGAATACATGAAGTAAAGAAGATTTATGTGGGGTGACTTCTACCTTTCATCTTCTCAAAAGGATCCAATGAGAATCCAAATTGTAAGAGACTTTAGTTGTCCCTGACCTATTTTCATGGTTGAATTCTTGTAGTGGTGCCCTATCAGACCTCAGGGTTTCCTCATTTTGTATTAATCAGGCATTCCTGTTCAATTCCTCCATTCAAAGTCAACCTGAGATTCAAAGCCTTGCATAATTAGAATGCACACTAAATATATACATGGCCACCTGTTCCCTGGAGAGGCTGGTCACTTTCATTTACCATGGACACTCACACAGTGCCTTCTCTTATTACCTTCCTAGGCTGTAGCAATTGCTGCCTTCACCTACTTGTATTCCTACCCATCATTCAAAGTCCCTCCAAGATGTGTCTACTATGAACAAAATAGACAACTAGTGGGAAGCTGCTATATAATACAAGGAACCCAGCTTGGTACTGTGACGACCTAGAGGGATGGCGGTAGGGTTGGAGGGAGGCTCAGAGGAAGGGGCTGTTTGTTGTTCAGTCGATAAGTCCTATTTGACTCTTTGCAACCCCATGAACTGCAGCATGACAGGCTTCCCCATCCTTCACTATCTCCCAGAGTTTGCTCAAATTCATGTCCATTGAATTGGTAATTCTATCTAACCATCTCACCCTCTGCCACTCCCAAAAAGCAGAGACATCACTTTGCTGATAAAGGTCAGTATAGTCAAAGCTATGGTTTTTCCAGTAATCATGTACAGATGGGAGAGTTAGACCATAATGAAGGCTGAACACTGAAGAATTGATGCTTTTGAACTATGGTGCTGGAGAAGACTCTTGAGAGTTCCTTAGACTGCAAGGAGACCAAATCAATCAATCCTAAAGGAAATCAACCCTGAATAATCACTGGGAAGACTGATGCTGAAGCTGAAGATTCAATACTTTGACCACCTGACGCAAACAGCCAACTCACTAGAAAAGAGGAAGTGGGTATATATATAATATTATGATTGATTCATGTTGTACAGCAGAAACCAATACAACACAATAAAACAATTATCCTCCAATTAAAAAATAACAACAGGTCTTCACTGACCTCTCACTAGCCCTACTATTTCTCTACACTTGACCTATTGTTGCCCTCTGATTCATGTAGAAATCTTCCCCTAATTCAACGAAATGTTGAGGTCAGGGAATTATTTATCCTACTTTCCTAGCCCCACCCTTATCCCACTCAATATGCCAGCAAATTTGGAAAACTTAGCAGTGGCCACAGGACTGGAAAAGGTCAGTTTTCATTCCAATCCCAAAGAAAGGCAATGCCAAAGAATACTCAAACTACCACACAATTGCACTCATCTCACACGCTAGTAAAGTAATGCTCAAAATTCTCCAAGCCAGGCTTTAGCAATACGTGAACCGTGAACTTCCAGATGTTCAAGCTGGTTTTAGAAAAGGCAGAGGAAACAGAGATTAAATTGCCAACATCCGCTGGATCATCGAGAAAGCAAGAGAGTTCCAAAAAATCCTCTATTTCTGCTTTATTGACTATGCCAAAGCCTTTGACTGTGTGGATCACAATAAATTATGGAAATTCTAAAGGAGATGGGAATACCAGACCACCTAACCTGCCTCTTGAGAAATCTGTATGCAGGTCAGGAAGCAACAGTTAGAACTGGACATGGAACAACAGACTGGTTCCAAATAGGAAAAGGAGTACATCAAGGCTGTATATTGTCATCCTGCTTATTTAACTTATATGCAGAGTACATCATGAGAAATGCTGGGCTGGAGGAAGCACAAGCTGGAATCAAGATTGCCGGGAGAAATATCAATAACCTCAGATATGCAGATGACACCACCTTTATGGCAGAAAGTGAAGAAGAACTAAAGAGCCTCTTGATGAAAGTGAAAGAGGAGAGTGAAAAAGTTGGCTTAAAGCTCAACATTCAGAAAACTGAGATCATGGCATCTGGTCTCATCACTTCATGGCAAACAGATGGGGAAACAGTGGAAACAGTGGCTGACTTTATTTTTCTGGGCTCCAAAATCACTGCAGGTGCCAATTGCAGCCATGAAATTAAAAGAGACTTACTCCTTGGAAGGAAAGTTATGACCAGCCTAGATAGCATATTCAAAGGCATTACTTTGAATTACTACATTACTACATATTCAGAGACATTACTTTGCCAACAAAGGTCCATCTAGTCAAGGCTATGGTTTTTTCAGTGGTCATGTATGGATGTGAGAGTTGGACTGTAAAGAAAGCTGAGTGCCAAAGAATTGATGCTTTTGAACTGTGGTGTTAGAGAAGACTCTTGGGAGTCCTTTGGACTACAAGGAGATCCAATCAGTCCATCCTAAAGGAGATCAGTCCTGGGTGTTCACTGGTAAGACTGATTATGAAGCTGAAACTCCTGTACTTTGGCCACCTGATGTGAAGAGCTGAGTCAGTTGAAAAGACCCTGATGCTGGGAAAGATTGAGGGTAGGAGGAGAAGGGGACGACAGAGGATGAGATGGTTGGATGGCAACACTGACTCAGTGCACATGGGTTTGGGTGGACTCTGGGAGTTGGCGATGGACAGGGAGGCCTGGCGTGCTGCGGTTCATGGGGTCACAGAGAGTCGGACATGACTGATTGACTGAACTGAACTCACCCCCACCCTTGCCCCTCCACCCCCAATCTGGTAAACAGCAGTGCCCTTAAAACATTAGGGGTAATACAAGGTTGCCATTTGTTCCTTAATATTAAAATCTTTACTTTTCTAATTTTTCATGAAATACAGGTTTTTTTTTTTTTCAACTGCTGAGCAATCGCCACTCAAACTCTTACTGCCAAGATAGCTAGGTTAATTGATCTGAGTCAGCATTATGGTCTCCTGATTTAATAAAGGGATCTACTGCTTAGCAGATAAAGACCTAAGTTCTTGCCCTGACATCCAAAGCTCAGTGCAATACAGCTCTTGTTTTCAAATCTATCACCTCTGACCTCTCTACCATTTTGTGCTTTCTGTTGGTCTGGCCAGGCAGTATTCTTTGGGCATACATCTGCATAATATATTTATGAGCTTCTGCCTAGAATGCATTTTTCTTCCTCGCTTTGCCGATCTGACTTCGACCATTCATTTAAAGGTCAAGTCCATCATCACATGAGTCCTTTCCTTTCTCTGGACTCTACTGTATACCATTTAATTATAATAAAACAATATATTACTTGAGTGGTTGTCATTTTCTCTAAATTTCTTGTAGGAAGCAATTGTTGACAGTTATATGTTCCCTAGTGGGTGTTACCCTTTAGATGCTAACTTTAAAGTTACCATTTAAAATTACCACTAGAAAGTAAATGTAAATACTTTTATCCAAATTTCAATTACAATCAACAAAAATTTCAGACCAGCTGACAAATCAAAAACCCTAAGAACAAGTTATCAGGCAGCCAAGCAAATATCTATGCATCAATATATCCTTCAGAAGACAGGTTGGACATTAAATAAAACTATCATTTCAATTCAAGTACATGAACACTTCTGAAAAGTTTCAGCTAACAGCTGAACCTTGGTCCAGGGAGCAATCAATATTAAATCTCCATACTGCAAACCACCTATGGCAAAAGAGCTTGTTCGATCAGTTACATATTTGTTTTCTACTTTGAAGCTGGGGTTTTATTTAAGATGTCTGACTTCAGAGGCAAAGGTTTAAAACAGAAATCCCAAAACAAAACTCCAAAATCACACCACCACCACTCAATGCTGATGTAGTAAAGCACAGCTGATTATTTTCTTTGAAGGGAGATTTGAGCACCTACTATATGTACCATTCCAATTTCGGATCCTTTGGTCTACAAGTTAAGTTATATGTTTTCCATCAGGATTAACGTTGTGTCCCAAAGACAGACTGGTTCAGCAATCTTCACAGGACTATGTGAACCCTCTGACAAATATTCACACACATGTGGCTTATTTCTGCTGCACTAAATGCTGACAAAAAGCATGTTAGAATCTGCATTACATATTATAGAAGATTAGAACAGGTCTTGTTCCCTTAATAGGACACTTAAAATATGAAGAGTAAGTGAGGTCACTGGGTGAAATGTTTTTTAATAGAACAAGGAGGGCAGTTGCACCCAGCACAGATCCATTAATGAAGTTATTCTTCACTTTCCAGTTCTTTGGGCATAGATTAATGCTAACCTCAGGAGGACTCAACTGTCCTGCCCAGAGAACATTTGAGAGGTGCCTTAAGAGTTAACATCTGTGTGCCTGTACTGGTCTATGAAGCGTTGCCACATTTTCTTGCTTGACCCTCACGTTTAATAGTTTCACGGTATATAAGAAAGATGGGCTTCTCGTTTGCAGCCTGATTCCATTCATCTGTAGATTTTAGTTTGCCTAAAGACCACAAACAATGAAAACAGGACCATTTATATCAGCTTAGTTACTTCGGACACAGTCATTTGTGGTTCAGAGCCCAGGTTCTTAACCACTAACCTCTGCTGCCTCTTCAGAGTTCCAGTTCTCTCCTACATCACACCCTTGTATCTTTCAATCTAAGAAGCGACCTCTGCTAAACACCAGTCTCTCTGATTAACGCCAGTCAGTCTTAGGACTGTTGTGCAAGGTGAGTGAAATGACTCTGGGTCAGAGACATTGAGTATCATGCCTAAGAAACAGCCATGCTGTCGTCATTCCATTGCAGGACTAGAGTCTCCTCTCTTTCCTTTACGTAACTCAGACTTTCTTCTAGATTCCTACTCACTGGGAGTTCTTCCATTGCTAGCCTCGCCACATACTTCACATAAAGGTATTTACTAAGTATTCTGATAAACATCAAGATTTTAATCATAAAGATTCATGCTTTTATCCTGACTCTACCACTTAACTGGAATGACCTTGGGCAGGCTGATATCTATTGATCACACTGGGGCAAAGAAATGGAGATATTGTTTCTACCTTAAGTTATTAAAAGTGAAAGTCAGACGGGAGAAGAACAGTACTGCATTAACCATAAAGCACTATAAAAACCAAGTGCAACAGATTCATTTACCATGATGGGCAGGGCTTCATCTGTACTCTGGGCATGGCATGAAAAAACAAAATAAAACGTTTTATAGGTTAGAGAAAACCATCTGGCTCAAGAAGAATGATCTAGTCTGATGAAATCTTTTTTAAAAAGAAGTAACTGGGACAGTTTTCTAATAAATGGAGATTAATTATGTTCCTTTAAAACCCCAGAAGAGGGAAAAGAATTTGGAAACGAGGTGGTAATATAGAACTAAGGAGTAGATCGGTTTTCCTAGAATCAAAAAAGCAGTACTTGAGATGGCAGGAAAATAATCAGGATCTGTGCTTTTTCATCTTTTTAAGATTCAGTTAAACTGCTGCTGCTGCTGCTAAGTTGCTTCAGTCGTGTCCGACTCTGTGCGACCCCACAGACGGCAGCCTACCAGGCTCCCCCGTCCCTGGGATTCTCCAGGCAAGAACACTGGAGTGGGTTGCCATTGCCTTCTCCAATGCATGAAAGTGAAAAGTGAAGTCGCTCAGTCATGTCCGACTCTTCGCGACCCCATGGACTACAGCCTACCAGGCTCCTCCTTCTGTGGGATTTTCCAGGCAAGAATACTGGAGTGGGGTGCCAAACCGAGCTCTGTTTAAGTGCTTTGCTTTATTATTTTCATGATTGCAGGAATTCAGTTACTTTGTTATGCTTTCCATTGAACAACTGAGTTATGAAAGTTTCTCTTAGATCATGTGAAGGGTTTGTTGGAATACAGCTGGATGGACCCTACTGCTCATATTTGGTTTAGTGGGTCTGGGACAGGAACCAAGAATTTGCATTTCCAACAAGTTGCCAAGTGATGCTGATGTAGCTGATCTGGGGACTACACTCTGAGAGTTAGTCTGAGATGAGGTCTTTCTAGTGTGAACTACACACTCTAGCTAAGTGTCCAACACTGAAAGAATGAATGAATTTAACTGTTAAATGAGAACTTCCAGCAGTTTACCTGTCACACAAAGATCTAAGTCTGTTTCAGAGTAACACATTGCTAGAGAGAAATGGGGTCACTTTTTAGCCAGAGGAAACATTCAATCATAAATTCCTCGCCCAAATCTCTTCCATGTTGGAGAATGTTTCAAACCCAGCTTTTCCAGTATTTTTACTTTCAAACCCAGCAGCTCCTTCTCCTTTGTGGTTACCTAAATATCTAAGTGACAGCCTTTATGCATTCTGCCTCCTGGTAACTTCCCTGCAGCTGAACATTCATTCGGGCTGCTCTGTTGACACAAAGTTCTTACCAGTTTGAAGAAGTTAAAGGTCACTTGCCTCTAGCTATCCTAGAGGCTAAGTTATAACTTAGAGCAGCAGAGAGACACTGCTGGGCTGCTTCTACATTGAAGCAGCAGCTTTTATGTTCCTGAAATTTTAAAAGTCTTAAGGTTGTTTTTTTACTGTGATGATTTAAGTATGAGCTGGAGTTGGACAATTAGGAGTAAAGTTTTGGATTAAAATAAATTTAGAAGGGAAAGATGAGGTAGGTAGAGAGGACATTCTATCTCACTTAAGAAAAAAAAGTAACTTCCATTTTTAGACCAGGAAGCAATTTGTTCAGATTTTGCTTACCCTAAGGTAGCCAGGAGAAATATCAATAACCTCAGATACGCAGATGACAACATCCTTATGGCAGAAAGTGAAGAGGAACTAAAAAGCCCCTTGATGAAAGTGAAAGTGGACAGAGAAAAAGTTAGCTTAAAGCTCAACATTCAGAAAATGAAGATCATGGCATCCGGTCCCATCATTTCATGGGAAATAGATGGGGAACCAGTGGAAACAGTGTCAGACTTTATTTTGAGGGGGAGGCTCCAAAATCACTGCAGATGGTGACTGTAGCCATGAAATTAAAAGACGCTTACTCCTTGGAAGAAAAGTTATGACCAACCTAGATAGCATATTCAAAAGCAGAGACATTACTTTGCCGACTAAGGTCCGTCTAGTCAAGGCTATGGTTTTTCCTGTGGTCATGTATGGATGTGAGAGTTGGACTGTGAAGAGGGCTGAGCGCCGAAGAATTGATGCTTTTGAACTGTGGTGTTGGAGAAGACTCTTGAGAGTCCCTTGGACTGCAAGGAGATCCAACCAGTCCATTCTGAAGGAGATCAACCCTGGGATTTCTTTGGAAGGAATGATGCTAAAGCTGAAACTCCAGTACTTTGGCCACTTCATGCGAAGAGTTGACTCATTGGAAAAGACTCTGATGCTGGGAGGGATTGGGGGCAGGAGGAGAAGGGGATGACCGAGGATGAGATGGCTGGATGGCATCACTGACTTGATGGACGTTGAGTCTGAGTGAACTCTGGGAGTCGGTGATGGACAGGGAGGCCTGGCGTGCTGTGATTCATGGCGTCGCAAAGAGTTGGACACGACTGAGCGACTGAACTGACTGACTGACTGACTGAAGGTAGCAGGCCTCCTTCCAAGGTAGGAAAAAGATTTGGGAAGGGGAGTAACCATGCCAACCTGCCCAGCTCTATGGGCAAGGACAGTATGGGGCCCTAGGTACTTAGAAGGCTTTTTATTTCTAGTCTAGTTCCTCAGTTTAGTACAGGGGTCCCACCCTCCCCCCTTCCTTCTGCTCCAGTGCTGACTTCTTGGGGAAAGACTGCTCCCCCTCTGTAGGGAGTCTGGGGGTGGGAGGAAAGACTGAAATGAGACCAGAGATCAGCTTGACCAAACCAAACTGCAAGCTCCAGGCAGAGAACAGAGAGCAACTCCCAGTTGGTTTAGTGTAAGCACAGCAAATTCTCTGGCTTTGTTCATATGAAGAGCTTAAGGGATTAACATTTTTCAGGTAGATGGGCGGTGTCCAACTTTGACAAAGGTATTCCCCATTCTGCCTATAATTTTCACTAAAGATAAGTAATTCAGCAGTTCAGGAGGCAAAATGAAAACAAAACAACGGAATAAAGGAGTCTAAGCATATTAGACTAACGGTCTTCTCAGCAAAACTGTGGGTAGGTATTATTCTCTTCGGATAAGAAAGCATGAGTACAGAGAAGTGATGCAGTTTGCTCAAGGTCACACAGGCAGCAGAGCAGTCCCTGGGATTTGAACTGAGGCCATAGGACTGCAGAACCCACTTGCTCACCACCACTCCCTGGCTTAGCTAGGTGGGAGGCAGAAACGGCCTGTGGGCCAGTGCTTTGTGTTCACTCTCAGCATATTTGTTCCTCTCACAGGGAATCAGTGTGTTCTTTGTAGAAGAAGGGGACTCCAAGGCCTGCTTTCCTTCTGAGTCACAGGATTAATCCGGTCAGGATACATAACCATGAGTTAGGTTTCCCTTAAATACAGAGATCTGGGGTTACAGCTATTTCAGCTAAATGTGATTTTGGCCAACCTCTGTGCAATTCAGTGGCACAGCTTCAACTTTAGAATTACACAGCAGCACCAGAGAATTTTTAGATATCACATCCTGTTCCTCAGGTGTTTCATACTGCCAGTCCTCATTCTGGTTCTGCTTGGAGGGTGTGTGCATACTCAGTCATGTCCAACTCTTGTGACCCCAAGGACTGTAGCCCGCCAGGCTCCTCTTGTCCATGGAATTCTCCAGGCAAGAATACTGGAGGGGGTTGCCATTTCCTACTGCAAGGATCTTCCCAACCCAGGGATCGAAACTGTGTCTCTTGCACTGGCATGTAGATTCTTTACCACTGAGCCACCAGGGAAGCCCCTGGAGGGTAGAGAGCCCTAGAAAGTGAAAGAAAGAAAGTGAAGTCGCTCAGTCGTGTCCGACTCTTTGCAGCCCCGTGGACTGTAGCCTACCAGGCTGCTCCATCCATGGGATTCTCCAGGCAAGAATACTGGAGGGGGTTGCCATTTCCTTCTCCAGGGGATCTTCCCAACCCAGGGATTGAACCTGGGTCTCCTGCACTGCAGGCAGACGCTTTACCCTCTGAGCCACCTTCCTGGGCCTTAGAGAGCCCTAGGCATTTGGTCAAATACCAAAACTTCCTCAACCAGAACACTTTCAAGTCTTTTCTCCTTAGGGCAACTTAGTGCCCTGGAACTCTGTCTTTGGTGGCCTTTTTAAGTATTTAAGTATCTTAGATTTGTCTCTAAGAAAAACACTGATTAAATCCTCAAGTTAGGAAAGACTGAGGAAGGGAAACATATGGAACCTTCAAAACTATGGCTTCCCTGGTGGGCTTCCCTGCTGGTCCAGTGGTTAAGAATCTGTCTACCAATGCAGGGGACACAGGTTCGATCCTTAGTCTGGGAAGATCCCACATGCCACAGAGCAATTAACCCCATGTGCCATAACTAACCGAGTCCACACTCTAGCGTCCCTGTTTCACAAGAGAAGCCATTGCAATGAGAAGCCGACACACCACAAAAAGTAGCCCCCATTCTTCGAAACTAGAGAAAGCCTGCACGCAGCAACAAACATAATGCAGCCAAAAAAACAAAACAAAACAAAACAAAACCCAGGTGAAAAATATCTGTGGTAGCTAGTGTAGGTTTACAGACATATGAGGGTAGGATGAGAAATAAATCGGCACTTACTGGCTCTACCACCAAGGGTCCACGTTTCCACAAAGCCTCCTACTGACCAGGAGCCATGGCCAAGACTTCCGTCTTCCCCTCTGTAAATCCTCAGGTAACAGAGGCACGGCTGAGCAGGAAAATAAAGGTCACCCCAACCGGCTGAACAGCCGCTTCCTGGGGTCCCTTCATGCCAACAAGCGTCTCAAAAGCAATTCTGTTCAACCCAAACAAGGTGGTTGAAAGTCATTTGACCTTTCAGGCAAAGCGAGGAGCCAGCCTAAGACACAGGAATTTGGACTTTTAGTTGAATCCACAACTATAAAAAGTCTTGAGTGGAAATGCAGATCCTAATTTCTGCCCTTAACAATGAGGCAAGGCCTTGAACAAGCAATGGGACCCCCTTCCCTCTCTCACATCCTCAGGAGAAAATCAGCTTGTGTCTAAGACCACCAGAATGGCAGCTACCTATGTGTCAGAGCTGGAAGCTGGGAGACAGTCCTCTACCTTCTATTTTGAAATGGAGGAGGGTAGAGCTTGAGAAAGGCATCCACTCTAGGGCATCCATTTGGATAAGAAGGAAGAGAGCTGGGAGCGGGAAGGGAAGGGAAAATGAAGTTATTCATCACCAACAGGAAAAAGAATCCAGTCTGCCTTAGGAGGAGACTGACGAGGGATTTAGAAGTAATCTGTCCCAGAAATACACACTGGAAAGAAAACCACCAGGCCTCCTTTGTGCTTTTCCGACAAGATTGCACATTATATTTGGTATAGCCACATACCTACACTTCAACCAAAAGGGGTGAATTCTCATGGCAACAAAGTTTCTTACAGTGTCATGGAGGCCAATCTCCCCTCAAAGAAGAAGAGACAGAACCTGGTGAGAGGTAGGGTGGGCACTGGGCCTGGAGAAGAGTAGCCTAAAAGGTCTGGCTGCTGGTTTAAGAAGCCAGGTGGAGGTGAGACCCGGAGCAAGGGAGACAAGCCTTTTGATAGCTGTCAAGCTCCCCCATTCCCAGCTAGTTTTTCCCTCACCAATAGCCAGGAGACGCTCCTGTGTGGGGAGCCAACCTCAAGCCTGCAGGAAGATCAATTAAAATCCCATCAAAGCCATTTCGAGAGCCTTATTGGACATCTCGAAGGCATTTTTTTTTGCAGCTGCTTTCTCTTCCTCAGCCATTCCTTCTATTTGAGTTACTTCTGTCTCACCTTCTACTCCACTCCCCTGCTTTGTCTGATTAGAGCCAGAAATTTTTTCATTAAGTCACTTTATAGTGCAATAACAACATTTACTATTCATGAAGTCGCCCCTCCAGAATTTTTAAGTCTTTCCATGTGTCTGGAAGCTGATTTCTGCTCTTCTCGTTTTACAGAGCACCTCTCTTCCTTCCAAACACAAACTTAAAAAAAAAAAAACAAAAACACGAGGATAAGGTGGGGGTGGAGATAACATCCAGATTCTTTAAGCATTTTTAATCCAGTTAGATTTCCCTTTGGACTCAAAGGGCTCCCTGCTAAAACTGACTGCGGACCTGAATTCCTTGCTAAGAATTAAGTCAAGAGGGAAGGACGGCAGGAACAAATAACACAGTCAGCTCCATGCTATGAAACCCGCTATGCTGACTGGGGCTCCACAGTGTTAACCCATTCATTCTTTTCCCCCCTTTCCTAAAATTCATCCTTAATCTTTCTAGATTACAACAAGCAGGCAAACCCCTTTTAAATCCCCAGAGGATTTCAAACAAGTTTGTTCAGTCTCTTGGGCAGATACTTTCTTAAGAATGCGGGTGTAAGACAAAGTTCACATTTTAACGCCACACGTTGTCAGTCACTGGGAAAAAGCTTCTCGTGGGTACAAACCAAGTCCCCAGCCTTTGTCACACGGCAAAAATAAACACTCTTAGAGGAGTTAATTAGGCGGTCAGTAGCCACACCAGTGGGGCTTTTGAACAAGCAGACAGACAGACACGCACACACACAAGGGAGGCGCTTGTTACATGTCACTAGCTGGACATCTGGAGTCCGACCCCAAAGGTAAAGGCTTTCCATGGAAGCATTCCTCGGATGTCAGGCCACAAAAGCGTCTGTCTGCCCAAGTACGCCGCCGTCTCCTTAATAAGACGCCCCAACAGTCCCAGTTTTGCATCCCAAGAGGGGAAAAGAGCAAAGGAGGGAGGGAGGTCGCCAAAAATGGGGCCAAAGGGAAGAAGGAACCAGAGCTACTCACAGTCTAGCTAGCGCCTCTGCGATGCGAGCATGACTCCTCGGTGCCCGAGCCTCCTGGCTGCCGCGCTGCCCACACGGCTGCCGCGCTTAAATAGCCGCCGGCCCGGGAGCCTCGGAGCCGCGGGCCACTCCCGGCGAGATATGGTTCTAATCAGATGCTGGCAGCTTTGGACTCCCCAGGAATGCGCCGGGATGTTTTTGCTGCCTGGGTTGGGTAACTCCCCCTCAACGTGTCTGCTGAGTCTTCCAAACTTAACTGTTTATTAACTCGAGCTGGGGCCGCGCAAAGTAGCCGGCTCCGGGGAGCCGGGAGCCCCACCAGCGGGGGGCGATCGCCCCGAGCCCAGCGAAGGGGAGGAGTAGGGAGTCGGGGCGCCGTCCGCAGCCCAGGCTCGCGGGGCTGAGGCAAGGGACCCGGGAGAGTGCGCTTAAGGACAGGAAAGGGAAACCCCGCAGGAAAGGGGTGGGACCCAGCGACCTTCATCTCAAAAATTCCTTCTCTGGACTGCCGCTTCCAGTGATGTGGCGTCCCAAGTCATCCGAACCCGATGGGGCCCTTGGAACAAAGGGCTGCCTTTACTCCTGACTTTCCTGGCTAGAGGCGGTGGGTGCTAGCTCAGAATCTGCTGTCTCTACAGTTGCACGTGTGATTGCACTCCCACCCCCGTTAAAGGAATTCATGTCTCTTTCATGGCAGATGTGGGTAATTGTGTGTATATGTAAATTGGTGGGTAATCTGTGTGTATATGTAAAACACACTGCATTTGTGTGTGAAATATAATCCTGTATATACACATAAAACAATACTCTCTCTATGAAACTGATACAAACAAAAATGTGCAGGTCTATATAACCTAAGTAAGCTATATATTTGATGTAAACAGATTATTTACTGGCTTCCCCCACAGAGTGGGCATCCCTGTGTAGACACTTTAATATGACTTTATCTGATTTCCATAGTGTTTCCTATACCTCTAAGAAAAATCTGAAATATGAGAAATAAAATATTTGAAAAAGGACTTCCCTGGCGGTCCAGTAGTTAAGACTCCACTTTGAATGCAGGGGTCACAGGTTAGGGACCTGTGGGGGAACGAAGATCCAGGAATCCCACATTCCTGGTGGGGGAGCTAAGATCTCACAAGCCTCCTGGCTTGGCCAAAATAAAGAAAGAAAGAGAAAAAAAAGAATAGAAAAAACCTGAAAATATTGATATGCAGTACTCAGCAGTAGAAGGCATTCCATAGTTGTATCTTAGTGGACCTTAACAAGCTGGGGATTCATCTTTTCTATATTTTAAAATCATGAACAATTGTAAAACATCCCAGAAGCTTTGCTGCTTTTTAAGAATTATGAAATTATCCTTGTGAAAATGTATCTGTTTCCTTCCTTTTTTAAAAAGTCTGAGACAGTGTTTGGCTTGCTTGCTCAGTTGTGTACAATTTTTTGCAACCCCATGGCCTGTAACCCACCATGCTCCTCTGTCCATGGAATCCTCCAGGCAAGAATACTGGAGTGGGTTGACATTTCCTTCTCCAGGGGATCATCCCTACCCAGGGACTGAACCAATGTCTCTTGCATCTCCTGCATTGGCAGGAAGACTCTTTACCACTGGCGCCTCCAGTGTGTAGTAAATGTGAAAATACTAAACTGTGACTTGGATGGGAGGGGGTAATTGATTTTATTGAGTAAGCAACACACTGGATTTGCATTTTATCTCTGGAAACTGGGGGCTCAAATTGGGCTCATGGGATGCCAAGGATGTATTTTGTGGTTCCAGCTTAGCCCTGACTGCAAAGCCACTGTGTAATTTGGGACAAATCTGTATGAGTGACAGTCCCTGCTCTCAAGTAGGTCAGATTTGGAACTGCCTAGGAGCTAGGGGTGCAGAGCAGCAAAACCTGGTAACAGTGAGAACACTACCTCTTAGGACCTTTACTGTTTCTGCCACCTGTCTCACCCCTCACATCTGGGGGGGTAAGGAAAGGGAGGGTGGTGATGACAGTTTTCAATATTCCTCCGAGGTAATTTACTATTATTAAGAAAATGATTCTGTGTGAATGATAAGAGGTATATAAAATTCAGTCTTGGGACTATTTATAACTTTTATGCAGAGAACTTTAATTCTGGTCTATCTTAGGACCTGGTGCTTTATTTCTAAGATTCAGGAGTGCAGAAGGTTGGTTTCATTGCCCAAAGCTAAGTAGTTAGAAAAGTGAGAGCAGATTTCAGGCACATACAGGCTTTGATAATTTGAGGGGGAAAAAAAGTTTCTTTTAACCTCACTATGTAACACTTTTTCAGAAGTGACCACCAGCATCTTTTTTTTTTTTTAATTGAAAGACTCTTATCAAGAAATGTTGACTTATGTTTGCTCTACTCCACCAAATGAAAGGGATTTGTCTAAGAGGCCAGAGAAAATGATTTCATCTTCCATGAGTTGCAGTTTCAAGAGAAGATTTTGATGAAAACAATTCATTTTTGAGCAGTGGGCTCATACATACAGCTTCAAGTGGACAGCTCTATCATTTCATACAGAAATCTTGAGTCGACAGTAGAGAACTCTGATTTGATTTGAAGTGTGTTTTTATATTTCTACGGCTCTGATATTGCTTCTGGCAGTAATTCAATGTCCTTCTCACATTAAGAAAGAAAGAAAAAAAGACAGAGAGAAGAATGAAAATAAACACAATCCTTTTTATCCCTGGTAGGACAGGGTCCCCTGTCCCATGGAAGCTGTTGGCTTTTCAGTGGATCTAAAATGAACACGCTCACAGCTGGAGAATCACACCCAAGCCCACCCTGATGGTAACCCTGCCTAAACCGTGGTCTTTTCTTATCACTCCTGAAATGAATGTTTGGAAAATTAAGGTGAGGAAACTTGAGTGCAGTGCTTGAAAAGCTATGGTCCTTGCATGACTCTCCTTGCACAAAAGCTGCTTGGGAGGGAGAAGGAAGAAAAAAAAAAAAATCCTAAACTGACGACTGTTCCCAGCTGAGGAAAGGGGTAGTTAATCTCGTGATGGCTTGCTGAAGAATGCATGGTTTATTATTAAAGTAATCTCTTAAGATTTTCCTGGAATGTGCTTCCACAGCAACTCTGCCTGTGTGAGCTATCCTATGTGTATGTGTCTTTTCTTCCATAATTAAGCTGGCTTTTTCCCCCCTTCAGCTCACAGACCTAAGGCTTTCTTTCTTCTTTCTCCTGGCCTTCTTCTATCTGCTTTCTTACTATTCTCATCTCCCTTAAACATTCCATTTTGAATCCTGCCATTTCCCATGAATTGTAAACGGTTCTTTAGACTTGGCCATGGGAAAGCCATCTGTGCATCTTGGTGCCTTGCTGGATGCTTCCAGATAGTCTAATCAAACACGGACTGGTTGATGTCTGTGGCTCTAACAAGGTCACTTCTTTTTTTCCTCCCCTCCTCAGTGTTGTAAAAAAAAAAAAAAAAGAAGAAAAGAATGGTTATTGTTCCCAGAAAATGTTCTTTGACCTTCACTTGTTCTGCACCTTCATAGATGCAGATAAACTGGCCCTACCAGATCTGGCTGTTGGCAAGGCAGGGCAAATATTGGAGAGTTTTCCGTATTATCTATCTCTTTATCTAAAATCCAAAATATGCGGAGGATAGTCTCACTGAAGGCAGGCTATTTCTGTTTTGCTTTGTTGGTTGCTTTTGTTTGTTTTCTTGGTTATACCTGTACGTGTGTGGCGTGCATGCTCAGCTGTGTCCAACTCTGTGTGACCCCATGGACTGTAGCCCACCAGGCTCCTCTGTCCATGGAATTTTGCAGGCAAGAATACTGGAGTGGGTTGCCATTTCCTGCTCCAGCACCTGTATAGCACCTCACACCTCAATATTTGTTATTTGCTTGTGATGCGAAACACTAGTGAAATGCAATTGTTCCTGGAAAGCTAGAATGATAACGTGAAGAACATTTAAAAATTCCGTATGATAGATTTACATAGCTTGTTACATTTTGCTAATAATATAAATTTTTATAATGAGAAGTTGTAAAAGGAAAAAGAGTTCTCATGTGAATTATGCATTAAAATACTACCTTATTTGGAAAATAAGTTAGAAAGTTGTTAAAAATAAAAATATGTGTAATCTGCAAAATGCTAATATCAATTATTATTGTAGCAAATGCTTATACAACTCTCTATCCTGTGAACAAGAATCCAACCCCTAGAAGTAAAACATACCTAAAAAATACAAACATGTTAATTGGTGCAGTGTCCATAGCAGCTGGAATCTAAGAAAAAATTATGTCTGTCAATAAGGGAATGAGTGAATAATTTATGATTCATCTGCACTCTGAAATCATATGCAACCATTTGAAAGAATACATTGGAGCCGAACCTTGTAATATGAGAGGATTTCTATTAGGCAGTATTAAGTGAGAATTGCAAATATAGAAAAAATGTAAAATATGTTTCTATTTTAGTAATACAAAAAGCAACATTCATCTATGTAGATTTAAGTGTGTGTGTTTGTGTGTGAGTCTGTATACAGGGTTATCAGGGAGACCAGATACTGGACTGCAGTACAGATTACTGGGGACCCAATGGAGATGAGGATAAACAAGGAGAGGAGATAGGGAGAGTGCTGCTAAAAGGGAAACATAAAAATAAAAAGGGTCTTTATGCAGATATAGATCACATTTGTGCATTTAAGTGAAATGATATATGCATGGGCTTCCCTGGTAGCTCTGACGGTAAAGAGTCTGCCTGCAATGCAGGAGACCCAGGTTCGATCCCTGGCTCAGGAAGATCCTCTGGAGAAGGTAATGGCAACCCACTCCAGTATTCTTGCCTAGAAAATCCCATGGACAGAGGAGCCTGGCAAGTTATACCCCATGGGGTTGCAAAGAGTCTGACATGACTGAGCGACTAACACACACAGTAGATATGTGTGTAGATTTGCACAATTAAAAAACATGTACTCCCAGTGGAGCTCCCTGTTGGTGCAGTGGATAAGAATCTGCCTGTCAATGTAGGGAACACAAGTTTGATCCTTGGTCCCGGAAGATCCCACAAACAGTGGAGCAACTGGGCCTGCTCTGCCACAGCTATTAAGCCTTTGCTCTACAGCCTGCGAGTCACAACTCCCGAGTGCTTAGCCCAGACGCCTGGAGCCTAGGCACCATAATGAGAAAATCTGAAACCACAACAAAGAGGCTGTCGCCCTGGCTCACTGCAACTAGAGAAAGCCCGCGCAAAGCAAGTAAGACCCATCGAGGTAAAAAATAAAGGTGAAAAAAATACACCAAGTATTTTTCAGGTCAGGAAAGAGGAGAGTTGTAGAAGAAGACCTATCAAATAGGATTTCTCTGAGGCGTTTTCCTCAGGGTCTTTCAGAAGTGGGTTCTCATCAGTGTTTTCCTCATCTTTGGCCCCTAGAACAACAGTTCTCAAACTTTAAGGTTTACCACCTGCCTCCTGGGGACTTGCTCCAGGGAAAATTCCTGGGCCCAGCCCCAGAGCCTGGAAAAGTGTGTGGGTGTGTTGGTGGGGGAGGCGAGGCACTCAGTACACGCGAATCTGAATGTTTAACCAGCTCTTCCTGGTCATTTGGAGGCTGTGGTCTTGGGGACCCTCTTGAGAAACACCGTTTTTCTCCTGTGGTCAAGAAGACACTCAGTTTGTTCCTCTCTGAGCCCTGAGAACTGTGTGTCAAGGGAAAACAGTGAGGGTGAGAGGAAGCCAGTGCTATTGGTCTTTTCATTTCAGTTCAGTCGCTCAGTTGTGTCCGACTCTTTGCGACCCCATGGACTGCAGCATGCCAGGCTTCCCTGTCCATCACCAACTCCTGGAGCTTACTCAAACTCATGTCCACTGGGTCGGTGATGCCATCCAGCCATCTCATCCTCTGTCGCCCCCTTCTTCTCCTGCCTTCAATCTTTCCCAGCATCAGAGTCTTTTCAAATGAGTCAGTTCTTTGCATCAGGTGGCCAAAGTATTGGAGTTTCAGCTTCAGCATTAGTCCTTCTAATGAATATTCAGGACTGATTTCCTTTAGGATGGACTGGTTGGATTAGATATGCCCTTTCTCCCTCCCCTTGACTCTCTGCATCCTCAGGTGGTACTGGTTCTGGTGGTGACTTCTCTCCCTGCTGCCTCCTATCAAGACTTGTTTTCAGAGGAAGACCTGATATTAGCCATTTGCATGCACCTATACCCAGGTATTTGCATTTCCAACCCTGACACTGTGAAGTGAAAGGCACTGGCCAGTGTTAAATCGATCTTAGGCATCCATTAGTGAAGGACAGAATTTTTTCCCTTTTTTGAGCAAGTGGGGGTAATTGTTAACTCTGCCCTGTACCCAGTTTAAGGCCATCCATAAAGAGAGAAGACTGTAGGACCTCTGACTCCTGGGATGGCCCTCTTCTATCCCTGAAGTCACTTTACATCTTGCCTTCAAAGAGGCCATTTGAAAATTAAAACTATATTTTATGTATACACTTGTTTTCCTGATACAGCAAAGAAATGTGGGATTTAAGATCAGATCTGGAGTAAAGTCCAGGCTCCATCTCCTACTAAACTGCAAATGTCTGTAAGTTTTCTAATTTCTAAAGGACTCAATTTTCTTATGTATAAAATGGGCATGTTCTGTCGTCCCTTCCCATTTTGGCTTTTGGTGGGAAGAAAAAGAAGTTATGTACATTCCTGGGAGAAGAAGTTATGTATATTCCTTTGGGTAGTTTGAGATTATATAAAAACTATGCATGCATGCTCAGTCACTAAGTTATGTCTGACTCTTTTGTGACCCCATGGACTGTAGCCCACCAGGCTCCTCCATCCATGAAATTTTTCAGGCAAAAATACTGGAGTAGCTTGCCTTTCTGGGGGACATAAAATTATGTAAAAATTATGTAAAAAATACATTATTTGAGGGGACAAGAAAGGTGCTTTTCCCCCCAATTTTTTCCACCACCAATATCAGAAATTCTATTACTAGTAAATCATGTGTTTAGATACTGATGCTCCTCTGACTGCAGCGACTTTTCCTAAGACTGACCCCTTGGCTAATCCTAGACCCTAATTTCCTAGCAAATTAGTGAGGATTACTTTAATGGATCAGTTTCATCCTCTCAGAGAGAGATGAGTGAATTTCTGCTGAAACGGAGATATTAAAGGGGAGAGGGGGAGGCAGAAAATATGAAAATGGGCACCAAACTCTTTCACCTTGGAGATCTGTAGACAGTTCAATACAGAACAATTTCCACTCTGCTGCAGCTATGGCCACATGTTGTGCTGGGGTTCCTGGGTTGGCTTAGTAACCTCAGTGCTAAACTGGAGCAACCACTTGGGAAACAAGGGGGAATACTATTTGTTATACTCATTTAATGTTCAGGTTCAATATCATCTCTTAATTAAAGAATGAAGAGAAACTGTGTCTGGACTCCAGGGTAATTTTTTCCCTAATTATTCTGAAACTTAGGTATATGCATGTGCCCATGCTTATGTGCATTTTCTGAGCAGGTGAACCATAGATTTCACTGGACAATCCAAGGACCCCATGGCATGAAAGAAAATTAAATTCTATTGCATTGTGGTTGCTTAGTCACATTCTTCCTGTTCAGTTTTATCTGAGTGATTTATACCAATCTGAAGTGTGTTCTCACAACACCATTGTCAAACAGGTTAGGGCAAGCATTTCTTTTTCTAAAGGTTAGGAAATTTAAGCACAGAAACCTTGATTTACTTCTGTTTACAAAGTTGGAGACAGAGCTAGAACTATTATTCAACTTTCTTGAATGATCTAGAACGTATGGCTTATGTAGTCATGACCCAATCATAACAATAGTGGTTAGCACAACTGTTAGGGTTTACTTGGAGAAGGAAATGGCAACCCACTCCAGTATTCTTGCCTGGAAAATCCCTTGGATGGAGGAACCTGGTAGGTGTCAGTCCATAGGGTTGCAAAGAGTCGGACACGACTGAGCTGCTTCACTTTCCTTTTTCTTTCCTTTAGAGTTTAACTGGATCCTGTACTGCTCTGTCCAATATCTGTTGTAGATATTCCTTCATGTGAAAGACATTGGCAAATGGAAGGGTGTCCAGATAGGGCTGCTTGGATAGTGAGGGAATTTTCTTGGTGACTTAGAACTACTGGGTGCTCAGCCAGCATGGCCTGACTGAATTGGGCACATGTGGCCAGGGGTCAGGAGTGGACTTCTGTGTATGGTAGAGCTCTTTCTGAGTATCAGAAGGCTTGCTCTGTGGAAAGTAGATTAGATTCTTCTCTTTGGCCACGGATGATAGAGGGGAATCCTTTGCTGGGTTGTATAGTGTTCCCCCACATAAGATTCATGTCTACCCTGGAACTTCAGACTGGGTCTTATTTAGAAAGAGGGTCTATGTAAATGTGGTTAGTTAAGATGAGGTCATACTGGATTATATGAAGTCTCATCTCCTGCAATTAAACTTTTTAATCTGCTTTGTGATACTTCTCAGTCAGAATTTTTGGCTTTTTTTTTTTTTTAACCTCATTTTCATTTAGCACAACTCTGGAACTGGGGGCTTCCCCAATAGCTCAGCTGGTAAAAAATCTGCCTATGATGCAGGAGACCCCAGCTCAATTCCTGGGTTGGGAAGATCCGCTGGAGAAGGGATAGGCTACCCACTCCAGTATTCTTTGGCTTCCCTGGTGGCTCAGATGGTAAAGAATCTGTCTGCAATGCAGGAGACCTGGGTTCAATCCCTGGGTTGGGAAGATCCCCTGGAAAAGGGATAGGCTTCCCACTCTAGTATTATAGTCTGGAAAATCCCATGGATTGACTAGCCCACGGGGTCGAAAAGAGCCAGACATGACTGAATGACTTCCACTTACTTACTTACTGGAACTGGTGTATCTAGGTGAGAATCCAGTTGTGAGATCTGAGAATTGCTGAACTTACCCTCAGTAAAGTTAGGGAAATAACATTGTACACAGTATTGTTATAAGGATTAAAGGTGAGTCTGTTAAAAGACTTGCAGTAATTGTTAGCACAAGTGTAGTGCTGATGATAACATGATTTTTGTTTAAATATCTTAAAAGAATAGTTTTTTGTTTTGTTTTTTGACCTCAGTGTGTGGTATGTGGGATCTTAGCTCCCTTCAGTTCAGTTCAGTTCAGTTCAGTTCAGTCGCTCAGTCGTGTCCGACTCTTTGCGACCCCATGAATCGCAGCATGCCAGGCCTCCCTGTCCATCACCAACTCCTGGAGTTCACCCAAGTGCACTCATGTGCATCAAGTTGGTGATGCCATCCAGCCAACTCATCCTCTGTTGTCCCCTTCTCCTCCTGCCCCCAATCCCTCCCAGCATCAGGGTCTTTTCCAATGAGTCAGTTCTTCACATGAGATAGCCAAAGTATTCGAGTTTCAGCCTCAGCATCAGTCCTTCCAATGAACACCCAGGACTGGTCTCCTTTAGGATGGACTGGTTGGATCTCCTTGCAGTCCAAGGGACACTCAAGAGTCTTCTCCAACACCACAGTTCAAAAGCATCAGTTCTTTGGTGCTCAGCTTTAGGTCCACTACTTGGGCTCAAACCTTCCAGTGAAATCATGAAGTCTTAACCACTGAGTGCCAATAATCTTAAAAGAATAATTTAAAAAATATCAAGTAAATTTGAAATAAGTTTACCTTAAACCTTAGAAATTTCACTTTTAAATCAGCTTAGAACTCTAACTCATTTGCTAAGAAATACGTCCAAGAATGCTTAGAATAGCAAATAGTAGAACAACTTAAGTGACTACCGACAGGAGAGCAGATAAATAAATCATGGTGCAGGCATCCATTGGGAATACTCTAACAATAATAGGAATGACTTGGATATATGACCCAGAACTGCTTATATCAACACAGATGAATTAAATAAGCAGAACAAGGAACAGATAAATACATAAAGCACAAAGCCTTTACATACAGTTTAAAATATAAAAAATAAAATTATGCATTACTTAAGAGATACAACTATTCACATAAATGAATATAAAAATGCTTCAGTTCAGTTGCTCAGTTGTGTCCGACTCTTTGCGATCCCATGGACTGCAACATGCCAGGCTTCCCTGTTCATCACCAACTCTGGGAGTTTACTCAAACTCATTGAGTCCGTGATTCCATCCAACCATTTCATCCTCTGTTGACTCCCTTTCCTCCAGCCTTCAATCTTCCCAGCATCAAGGTCTTTTCTAATGAGTTCTTCACATCAGGTGGCCAAAGTATTGGAGTTCAAGATTCAGCATCTGTCCTTCTAATGAATATTCAGGACTGATCTCCTTTAGGATGGACTGGTTGGATCTCCTTGCAATCCAAGGGACTCTCAAGAGTCTTCTCCAACACCACAGTTCAAAAGCATCAATTCTTTGGTGCTCAGCTTTCTTTATGGTCCAGCTCTCACATCCATACGTGACTACTGGAAAAACCATATCTTTGACCAGATGGACCTTTGTTAGCAAAGTAATGTCTCTGCCTTTAAATATAATGTCTAGTTTGGTCATTGCTTTTCTTCCAAGGAGCAAGTGTCTTTTAATTTCATAGCTGCAGTCACCATTTGGAGTGATTTTGGAGACCAAGAAAATAAAGTCTCTCACTGTTTCCATAGTTTCCCCATCTATTTGCCGTGAAGTGATGGGACCAGATGCCATGATCTTAATTTTCTGAATGTTGAGTTTTAAGCCAACTTTTTCACTCTCGTCTTTTACATTCCTCAAGAGCTTCTTTGGTTTTTCTTCACATTCTGCCATAAGGGTGGTGTTATCTGCATATCTGAGGTTATTGATATTTCTCCCGGAAATCTTGATTCCAGCTTGTGCTTCCTCCAGCCCAGCATTTCTCATGATGTACTCTGCATATAAGTTAAATAATCAGGGTGACAATATATAGCCTTGACATACTTCTTTCCTGATTTGGAACAAATCTGTTGTTCCATATACGATTTTAACAGTTGCTTATTGCATACAGATTTCTCAGGAGGCAGGGGCTTAGGGATGATGAATCTCAATTTCAAGACTGAGGTTTCTTTTGAGAGAAATAAGAGGAATAAATAAAAGAGAGCTCCAATCATGATAGTAATTTTTATTCCCTGAGACTTGATGCAGGATACATGGGTATCTATTATTTTACTTTTATGGCTTTTTAAAATAGACTGTTTTCTAAAAACTTTATAGACATTAATTTACTTAATCCTTGTAATAATTCTGTGGGTTAGAACTTGCATTATTATTTCCTTTTTTCAGTTTAAGAAGCTGAGGCAACTGATTAACATCACAGAGCTAATAAATGGCAAAGCAGGCTTCACAGCCAGGTAGCGTAGGTCCAGGGTCTGTGACTTAACTCCTATGCAGTCTTGACTTCCCATAGAATTTATGAAGAAATGAAAAAGCTGCCAGAAATGAAGTGCAAAAGCTACTCTCCAGTAGGGCTCTGGAAGGCGTGCCCCTTTCTTCCACCTCCTCATTCCTGGCTCTGCTCTGAGTCCTCTGCTTTCCAGACTTCCGGTCCTTCTGTGCTCCAGTCTGGGTTCATACCTCAGTTCACCTTGTTCTCTCCTTCTTGGATCTATGGTCTCATGTGGGTTCAATATTCTGTCTTTGATCGTGACCTTAGCATTCTTTCCAGGCCATCTCTAGTGTCTGGACGTTGACTATAAATGGAAAGTTCTGTCTTGACTTTAAGCCTGGGTCTGGCCCTTTTGGACAAGGGTTATGAGAGGGGAGAAGAGAAAAGAAAAGGGGAGGTTTTGCTCTCCAGCTGAGGACTGCAGTGTCAAGGCTGTGCAAGGAGTGTTTCTGAGAAAGGTTTTAAGAGAGACTGGGTAGAAGTAGAGGTAGTAGCAGATGTGTGTATGTGTATGCGTGTGCGTGTGCGTGTGCGTGTGCGTGTGTGCGTGTGCGTGTGTGTGTGTGTGTGTGTGTATGTTGGTTCAAGACGCACTCTGCTGATTTCTGCAAGAAATACTGGTAGAAGATACAAGATATGGGGATGATTCAAAAGAACCAGTAACCCTCAAACAATTTGTACCTGGCTTTCAGAAGTCATCACCCCATCTGATTGGAGGTAATCTGATTTTTTTTCCATGGCAAGGAAAGCATACTTATTAACATTCAGGCTGATTGCTCTCCTCAGTCTCTCCTTGGTGAAAGACATTCTTCCAGGCCAGCCAGGCAATAGGCCAGCCTCTGCTATGGCTTTGATTTTCTGTGAAGGAAATGAGCCCACCAAGGTGAGCTTGCTGGAAAAGTCCCACCAGCCAAGGCTAGGTTAGGTGTGTCTGGGTGGAGGAGGAAAGCTGGTCTAGAACTCTGCAGCTGCAGCTGACTATGTCTAAATCCTAAAGTCATTTTGTTGAGGTGAACCGGGAAACGAGTAATCATAAACTTTAAATGTATTTATCTGTCACGCGGACACTTTGTTATTTCATTTTATATTAGTCAGTTTTTAAACTAATGTTAGACATTAACTCTACCTAACAATTTGATAACAATCTCCTCTCTCTCTCTGTGTCTCTCCCTCCACACTTTTATAGTTAGTTGCGATTGGAGTCTGAGTTATAGGTAATAGTATGTTGGTAAACCAGTTCTCTGAAAAAGAAAGCTTTGTTTTTATTTTGGATAGTAGATTTTCTTTTGTGACTTAATGTTTTCCCTTTTTCACCTTGTATTTTGTATAGTTGATTAGGGTGTAGCTGATTAACAATGTTGTGACGGTTTCAGGTGAACAGTGAGGGGATTCAGCCATGCATACATCTGTTTCCATTCTCTCCCAAACTCCTCTCCCATCCAGGTTGCCATGTAACCATTGAGCAGAGTTCCATGTGCTATGCAGCAGGTCCTGTCAGCTATCCATTTTAAACATATTAGTGTGTAAATGTCCATCCCAAACTCCCAACCATCCCTTCCCTCAGTCCTTCCCCTGGCAACAATAAGTTCATTCCCTAAGTCTGTGAGTCTGTTTCTATTTTGTATTACTTTTTATATTATTTTATTTCATACTGAAGCATAGTTTAATTTACAATGTGGTGTGAGTATCAGGTGCATAGCACAGTGATTCAGGGGGAAGGAGTAGCTGGGGAGAAAGCTCTGCTTTATTATGTTAGCTGATTTGCATGGAGTAAATACCTCTCTGCTACCCCTTGGATTGTACAGTCCATGGGATTCTCTAGGTGTGTAGTTACTGTACCAGTACAGATCCATTAAAACAAACAAGACCAAAAAGACAGTGTATATATTGTTTAATTTAAGGATTGAATTTCTAGTAAGTCTAGAATATGGATGTGCTATGCTTGGCATGTTGGAGAAGGAAATGGCAACCCATTCCAGTATTCTTGCCTGGAGAATCCCATGGACAGAGGAGCCTGGTGGGCTACAGTCCATGGGACCACAAAGAGTCGGACACGACTGAGTGACTTCACTTATACTTGCATGTAGGCAGGCCAAATTGATTTCTGCCATTTGGTGCTTTTTCAAAGATTCCATGAGATGCTCTAGGAAGTATTCAGCTAACTATGAAGTACATTTGAAGTAGACTGATTCTAAACAATCCTCTAGCTACATCTACCCGTTTAGGGAGGATATACATATAGGGGATCAAGTTAAACGACACCACTTGATGCGAAGAGCTGACTCATTGGAAAAGACCCTGATGCTGGGAAAGATTGAAGGTAGGAGGAGAAGAGGGCAACAGAGGATGAGATGGCTGGATGGCATCACCAACTCAATGGACATGAGTTTGAGCAAACTCCGGGAGATGGTGAAGGACAGGGGAGCCTGGAGTGCTGCAGCCCATGGGGGTCACAAAGAGGCGGACACGACTGAGCGTCTGAAAAACAACAACAACAACCAGTCATGAGCCAAATCCAGAGTGTGGCACATTCTGTTAAAAAGCCTGCTTTTTCCAACCAGTCAGCAGTATTAATAAAATGGAGGGGGATGGTGGAGAGGCCACAATAGATTTATGAAGGCAAGGAAAATACTGTGCTGTTTTGTGAGTCTTGTATATATTCTGATTCTAGCAAACAAACATTAAAAAATATTTTTGAGATGGAAAAATTTGGATTTTAGAAAATATTAAGATGTTACTAATTTTGTTAATTTGTGTGCATGTATTGTCCTTATAAGTTAAAAATGACTGCTACCATTAGGTATTCCATGGAGTTTATTCACTCAATTTTTCCATGTTCTAGTTGCTGTGGAGTTACAAATGGGTGCTGTGGATAAACAAGGCTTAACTTACTCTTAAGATTTCCATGATTTAGCTCAGAGAGCTTTTCACGTGGAACTATTTCATAGGAAAATGAATATTCTGTCAGTGTTGAGCTCAGAAATCAGACTCTGGATATAATAGTACCCCTTGTCTGGAAGGGTGACTGTTTTACCCTAATTCCTCCCTGGAGGGGACCCAGACATCTTTGTGATGGAAGAGTGCCTTCTGGGATCAAGGATCAAGTTAATCATATGCATTACTCTCCACTCAATATTAGGCTTTATCAGCAGGCCCAGGCCTGGCCCCTCTTTGATGCCTCTATGCTTCCAAGATTTTTTTCCTCTTGGTTACTGATTTCAAGCCGGAGTCAGATGATTTGGGAAATGACCTCGTCTGTCCTGTGGGCTTCACACCACAGGGGTGAAAACAAATAGGTACAAAGTCTGTTTGGCTTCTGAGCCCTAGAAAGAGGCCCATATTGCTGTCATGTGCTGGTCTGATAAGATGTTCCCGAGTTTGTTTTTTTCTTTTTTCTGACTTCATTAAGTCAGGAAATTACTCGACAGTGCTTCAAGTAGATTTGCTTTCGGGGTGTCTTCGGCAGTCAGGATGCAGCTATCAAAGCATTTCTACCTGCTGATATTTGGGGCAGGGAGCAGGGAGACTTTGCTTCTCTTCCTTATTATTCTGTTGCTCAAGAGTTGTGGTACCTCTACCAAGGGCAGAAAATGAGTGAGATAGAACTTGGGAATTAGTTTGACTTTGATGAAGATAATGCTGGTTATGCATTTTTTATGCATGTAACTTTCTAATTTAGTAAACTTTCAAATATATTCTTATTTGAACCTAATAGCCATCTTGCAAATTAAACCGGTTTAATTGCCTCCATTTTAAAGATGATACAATTATATCTCAGAAAACTCCAGTGCAATTAGATTGCTTGTGAAGGTGCCAAGATTCAAATCAATCTTTCTAAGTCTTATTACCCCACCCAGTGACCTTTCAAATAATCTGTATGACTTCTTAAACATTTGATGAAAAACAAGGAAGAGGAATATAGATATTAGAGTTTTAAAATTATAATGTCTCCATAGCACAGATGCTATGAACTTAGCTATATTTTATCACTTTTTTTCCCTAGATACATACTCATTTTAATTTCCAAGAATCTATGGGTGTTTTAATGTAAAATCAGTTTTCTATTTCACCTAAAATATTTTCATTGGATCAGAACATTATTTTGGTACGGTATATATGGCACAATTCAGGGATGTCTTCAAAAAAGTTGATTTCTTGCTGCACAAAGGTAGGATCCTTGTGGCTTATGCCTGCTATCAATATAGGAAAATTGTCCTTAGTTATTTGGATTAACGTTAAGCCTCAGAGTAAGTGGTAAGTCAGCACACTTGTCCTCTATGAAGGAAGATTGCCCAGAGGACATGTGAGGGGAACATTAACTTCTCTTCATGGCCATCTGGTTCTTCTTAGGTGAGGAATGCTTGCTGATCATGGCAGTCTTAAGCAAAGCCCATAGGAAGAGGCAGAGTCTTCCATCCAAGCAAGGAAAACAGCATGAGGTTGGCAGAGAAGTGTTAGTCACACAAAAAATAAAGTCTGAGATGAATCAGGTAGAAAACTTACTGTTTGGATTGGGAAACTTTGGGGTTGAAATCATGTTTTTGAAGAATTTGTACTCTTTATTATTATTGAATAGTCTCCAAGCTGAACTATTAATAAGTCCAGACACAACAAAAATGCAAGGATTTTTTAAAAAAAGAAACAATAAAAGTATGATGTTAAGTAAAGAAGTGTGTTAAAATAATTGTTATTTATCTGATTAGGTCTTCTTAAAGTATATTAGTAGACACTCTAAAGAACACAAATGGTAATGAGGACATGAAATCATAGGATAGTTTACTTGTAACAAGGAAGGCTGAAGTTTGAGATTTCTCAGTAGAAGAGATACCCTTTTTAGATCAATAGAAGATACACTGGGCTGAGGTAGAGCTGATGTGGTGATTAATATCGAACCAATTGCTACTTTGTGTCCTATAGCAAATGACCCGTCTCTATATGTGACATTCTTCAATTTGAAAAATACCTGTCCTGCATATCATGATAAAATGGATAAAATCAATCATGACAGAAATGTTATATAAAATTATTCTATTGTTATGCATTTTTGATGTGAAAGGAGAATTAAACATATCAAGTTTGCTTTTGCTTTCAACTGATATATGTAAATCATCAAAATTTTAAATTGTAGATGATTTGACAAATCTCTGAGTCTTATAAGAGATCATCTTACTTTTTAGGGCAAGATTTTTGTTTATCAACCTTTCTCCAAATTACAAATGAAAGACCAGACAGAGGAAGATACTGGTATTGCATTGAATATGCAATATGTCTACAGAGTCAATGGCACCCTACTCCACTACCCTTGCCTGGAAACTCCCATGGACGGAGGAGCCTGGTAGGTAAGAGTTGGACACGACTGAGCGACTTCAATTTCACTTTTCACTTTCACACTTTTCACTTTCATGCATTGGAGAAGGCAATGGCAACCCACTCCAGTGTTCTTGCTTGGAGAATCCCAGGGACGGGGGAGCCTGATGGGCTGCCCTCTCTGGGGTCACACACAGTCGGACACGACTGAAGTGACTTAGCAGCAGCAGCAGCAAATAAATACATGTCCCAAAGCAACCATCACAGTGAAATTGAAAGTGGATTGCATGCATGCTAAGTCTCTTTAGTTGTGTCCAACTCTTTGCAATCCCAAGGACTGTAGCCTGCCAGGCTCCTCTGTCCACGAGATTCTCCAGGCAAGAATACTAGAGTGGGTTGCCATGCATTCCTCCAGGGGATCTGCCTGATGCAGGGATCAAACTCGAGTTTCCTGCAGATCCTGCATTTCAGACAGATTCTTTACCACTGAGTCACAGGGAAGCCCTGAAAGTGGATTATGGCTCTTTTAATAATGATATGAGATAATTCACATTTGTCTCCTAGCAACTAAATACTGTGGATAGGTAAAGAGAAATTCTGAATACAACTTTAATCATCATAATTATTATCATATCAGATGTAAATAGAGTATTTAAAAATGTATCCAAAATACCATCTCTTTTCAGTTATAAGCTTTAGGGCCTCCCTGGTGGCTCAGATGGTAAAGAATTTGCCTGCAGTGCAGGAGACCCACCCCTGTTCTATCTCTAAATTGAGAAGATCTACTGGAGGAGGGAATGGCTCAGTTCAGTTCAGTTCAGTCGCTCAGTCGTGTCCGGCTCTTTGTGACCCCGTGGACTGCAGCATGCTAGGCCTCCCTGTTCATCATTAACTCCCAGAGTTTACTCAAACTCATGCCCATTGAGTCGGTGATGCCATCCAACCATCTCATCCTCTGTCGTCCCCTTCTCCTCCCACCTCCAATCTTTCCCAGCATCGGGGTCTTTTCCAATGAGTCAGTTCTTTGGATCAGTTGTCCAAAGTATTGGAGTTTCAGCTTCAACATCAGTCCTTCCAATGGATATTCAGGACTGATTTCCTTTAGGATGGACTGATTGGATCTCTTTGCAGTCCAAGAGACTCTCAAGTGTCTTCTCCAAAAGCATCAATTCTTCAGCGCTTACCTTTCTTTATAGTCCAACTCTCACATCCATACATGACTACTGGAAAAACCATAGCCTTGACTAGACGGACCTTTGTTGGCAAAATAATGTCTCTGTTTTTTAATATGCCTGGAATTAATATGAGGGAATGGCTACCCTCTCCAATATTCTTGCCCGGAGAATTCCATGGAAGGGGGGCCTGGCAGACTATAGTCCTTTGCAAAGAGTCAGACATGACTGATGCAGACCCAGATACTGGATGTGTAGCAATGAAGTCAAGTATTCCAATTCATCCTTCTAGGAAGTAATCAAATTAAATAGATTCTTTTTATCTTAATAAGTCTACAGGCAGATATGAAATATTGAATAGACTTTTAAATTCTTCTCACAGTTGTAGGATTCTTCACAAAAAATTTTATTCTGCCTTAATTCCCAACTTTACTCTTTTATGCTTTCCTCTTTGTGTCAATAGAAATGAAAGTTTGTAATAACCAAAACTAGAGTTTCTCTTAAAATTGTTAGATTTTTATCACAAAACATGTATGATGTAATCACACAACATGATATAATAGAATAAGAAACATTTTGATCCATTTTGAACTTTTTGGAAGTTCAGTTCAGTTGCTCAGTCATGTCTGACTCTTTGCGACCCCATGTATTGCAACACGCCAGGCCTCTCTGTCCATCACCAACTCCCGGAGTTCACTCAGACTCACGTCCATCGAGTCAGTGATGCCATCCAGCCATCTCATCCTCTGTCGTCCCCTTCTCCTCCTGCCCCCAATCCCTCCCAGCATCAGAGTCTTTTCCAATGAGTCATCTCTTCGCATGAGGTGGCCAAAGTATTGGAGTTTCAGCTTTAGCATCATTCCTTCCAAAGAAATCCCAGGGCTGATCTCCTTCAGAATGGACTGGTTGGATCTCCTTGCAGTCCAAGGGCCTCTCAAGAGTCTTCTCCAACACCACAGTTCAAATTACCAAATACCAATCAGTGTGTCAGAAATTTTTGATTTAAATTTCAGGGTTTACTTCCTCTTCAGCCTAAAGCTATTTGGGTGGTGGGATGGAGTGGAGTGGGTTGGGGAAGGAATATTCCTTTAAGAGTTTCTATAGCAATACGATTTATCTTTGAAACTGCAAACATTAATGAAGGCTTGGAAGGTGACACCTTACAGAAATATTTCAGTTATTTTGAATAAGACTGGAAACAACATTTCTACATTTAACTCTGGATGAAAGCAGGAGGCTTGGACATACAAACAATGCTGCTTCTATTAGAAAGCAGCCTGAAAATGAGCTAAAAATCATACTTTCATTGCCCTCCCCCATTCTTTATTGCTCTATCACTCAAAAGACAAAAAAAGAAGAAGAAGAAAAAAAAGCAAAGAAAGAAAATCAAGCTGAATCAAACAAAAACTGTCTGGACATTTTTGAGGAATGTTGCATGCATATGTGAGTGTGTTTATGATCGTGTGGGTAAGTGTATGTTGGATTTCAGCTAGAGAGTATTTTCTACATCTCTGCAATTTCTACACCAGCTTGAAACCAAATAATATTTAATCACTTCCATAAAAATGCCAAAATAAGAAAAACATGCATGAAAAAGGCAGGATTAAGAAGAAGGCATGCTATATATGTTATAGCTGACCACAAACGTCATTCACAAAACAAGCAAGTGGCCTAACTAGGAATTTTCCAAATGCTTTTTTTGGGCGAAGTTAACTCCCATACAGAGAGCTTCAAAATAGAAGAGGAAAATGACAGGTTAGTGCAGACCCTTTTCACTGATTTACCCCTAAAATAAAGACCACATCTTGAATTAAAATGCCAGTCCCCAGAGGGTGCTTATGAGAAAGCTTCATAAATACAAATAATAATTTAGCACGCCAGCCCTTTTCAAAGAAATAAACCCTACTTCCGACTAGGAGGAGACCTCTGTGTAAGAGCCTGGGCCTGCTAGTCCGACCTGGCTCAGCCCTCCTGGTTTGGGAAGATTTTTATTTCTGTGTCTGTTCATGTCTCCTTTCGGTGTTTTAGAGAATGATAGAGTTTATCCAATAGGAAATCCAATAGGAAATAGGAAATAGGAAAATTGGAATAGTTTTTGCAATACCTTTATTTCTCCACCACTGGCTTGAACAAGACTATCATATGGTGGTGTTGAACTTTGCTAAGAGAGCTATGAGGCATTAAATGTAAAATCAGTTTAACTTTAGCTACATTTGGGGAAAATTGAAATAGTCTGCATACTACCCAGGACCACAGATTTTCAGGATCTTAAAGAACCCCATCCAGTCCCATCTCCTATCTAAGTCTTATATTTCTTCTACCATCCCCTTCACCCCAAGAACTCACCCGAAAACACTCTCAGCAAAAGGGATTTCCTGAGGACTCTGTTGTGTGTATTCAGGTCAGTTCAGTTGTCCAGTCATGTCGGACTCGTTACTATCCCATGGACTGCAGCATGCCAGGCCTCCTTGTCCATCACCAACTCCTGGAGCTTACTCAAACTCATGTCTATTGAGTCAGTAATGCCATCCAACCATCTCATCCTTTGTCGCCCCTTTCTCCTCCTGCCCTCAATCTTTCCCAGCATCAGGGTCTTTTCCAAGGAGTCAGTTCTTCCCATCGGGTGACCAGATTATTGGAGTTTCAGCTTTAGCATCAGTCCTTCCAATGAATATTCAGGACTGATTTCCTTTAGGATGGACTGGGTGGATCTCCTTGCAGTCCCAGGGACTCTCAAGAGTCTTCTCCAACACCACCATTCATACTTAGCTTAAATACCTTTTCTGCTTGATCCTCAGCAAAAGCAGATACAATAGAAAATTCAGTCTCCTTTTGAAGTTTGTTTGCCTTTTTTAAAAGACTCAGAGACATTGCATAAAACCAACTCAGATGTCAGCTGATGTATTATGAACTTAGAGTGGGAACCTTGAGTTCTTTCCTATCTCTCTGTGGATTCTGGAGGGGAGTTTATTTACAGTTTTTTTGGCTGACTTGGAGCTCTTGTTTCTGCCACTTTTTTTTTTTTTTTCAGTTCATGGTTCACCCTGCTGTTCCTTGTCTGAGATCTCTGTTTTGTACCACATCAAACTCAACATCCTTCCTTGATCAACTCACACTATACCGTATGAAACACACTTAAATAAAGATCTTTGTGAGTACAGTGGTCTTTTCTGAAGGTGTATGGAAACAAAATGGGATTTATTTTTTTAAAGGGTTTCTTTACTTTTTGTTCTCTTAATTGTATTGAGATCTCATTGACATACAGGACTGCATAAGTTTAAATTGTACAGCAGAATGATTTTACTTGCACCATTAAACGATCATCCCATACATTTGGTGAGCATGCATTGTTTCATACAGATACAAAACTAAAGAATTAGAAATTTTTTTTCCCTTGTGATGAGAACTCTTAAGATTTACTCTGAACAACTTTAATATGTAACATACATACGACTTTCATACATAATAGATAGCAGTGTTAATTATATTTATCATGCTGTACATTACATCCCTAATATAACTCATAACTGGAAATGCCTTCCTTTTGACCACCTTCCTCTAATTCTCCCTCCCCCTCCTCCCTGCCTCTGGGAGCCACAAATTTGATCTCTTTTCTATGAATTCTTTTGTTTGCTTTCAAAGTATAGTTTATCTATAACACTATTTTAGTTCTTGTCACACAACAGAGTGATTTGATATTTCTGTACATTTCAAAATGATCACCACAATAAGTCTAATTATGATATGTCACAATACAAAAATATTGCCTACTTACTGACTATGTTCTTCACACTATACATTTCATGTCTGTGATTCATTTACTTTGTGGCTGGAAGTTTGGACCTCTTAATCTCCCTCACTTATTTCTTTCCTCCCACCCCTCTCCCCTCTGGAAACCTCTTGTTTATTCTGTGTATCTATAACTCTGTTTCTGTTTTATTATGTTTGTTCAGTTGTTTTGTTTTTTTAGATTGTACATATAAGTGAAATCATACAAAATTTATCTTTCTCGGTTTGACTTATGTTGAAATATATTTTTATTTGACACACATATATTAATGAAATATGTATTATATACCTTGCACGTGTGCTAAGTCACTTCAGCCATGTCCAACTCTTGCAATCCTATGGACTGTAGCCTGCCAAGCTCCTCTGTCCATGGGATACTCCAGGCAAGACTATTGGAGTGGGTTGCCGCTTCCTTCTCCAGATCTTTCCCACCCAGGGAATTGAACCTGGGTCTCTTACATCTCCTGCATCTGTGGGGTTCTTTACCACTAGAGTCACCTGGGAAGCCCCATTATATACCTTAATAGATATTAAAATGCATATATATATTTTGACATATATACAACACAATGTATATTTGAATATTAGAATCCTTATTGTTGAAAGTCTTATTCTTTGCTCCTTTGTAGAGTCATACTCTTTTTCCTAAGCCCAAATTCCTATTCTTTTCACATGAAGAGTATTCAGAAATCTTTTCTGTTTTCTTCCTAGAGTCTCTGCAACCATAAAACTAGCAGAGAGCACAGGCAGAACAATCTTTGACATAAATTGCGGCAGTATTTTTTTGGATCTGTCTTCTAAGGCAAAGGAAACAAAAGCAAAAATAAACAATTGGAATCAAATCAAACTGAAAATCTTTTGCACAGCAAAGGAAACCATACACAAAACAAAAAGAGAAGGTATTTGCAAGTGATATGACCAATAAGGAGGTAATATCCAAAATACATAAATAGCTTAGATACAAAATATCAAAAAACCCCAAACAATCCAATTAAAAAGTGGGCAGAAGATCGAATAGAATTTTTTCCAAAGAAGACATACAGATGGCCAAAATGTACAGGAAAAGATGCTCAATATATTTAATCATCAGAAAAAGGTGAATCAACACCACAAGTGAGGGATCACCTCCTACCTGTCAGAGTGGCTATCACCAAAAAGACCACACATTAAAAATGCCGGTGAGGATGTGGAGAAAAGGGAACACTTGCAGGCTATGGGAGGGGATGTAAATCGGTACAGCCCTGTGGAACGCAGCATGGAGGTTTCTTACAAAAGTAAAAACAGAACTACCACACGATCCAGCAATTCTGTTCTTGAAGAAAATGAAAACACTAATTTGAAAATGTACATACAACCTAATGGTCATAACAGCATTATTTACAATAGCCAAGATTTAGGAGCAACCTGCGTCTCAACAGATGAATGGATAAAGAGAATGGAATATCACTTAGCCATAATAAAGAATAAAATTTTGCTATCTGCAAAACATGGAAAGATTTGGAAGGTATTATGCAAACTTCCAAATTCTTGTTAGTGACATGCTGATATATCTTTCCCTTTTACTTCAAACCTCTCCATGCCCTTAGGTTCTTTTCATCCATCCCAAAGGTTTATCAAGACTTTTTAAGCTATCCCCTAACTTCAGAGAATAAACATATTTATCTGAAATTTTTTTGGGTGTCTGAGACTCTTTCCAGGTGTTTCTCCATTTAGAGTGCATTTATTGAGAAAGTTACAAGGAAGATGGAAAAATTCAAACAACTGAGCAAGCAAATAGTGAGTTCTGGATAAATTTGCTGAACGTACTACAAAATGCAGATTTTTAAGCCTTAGGTGTTGGTTCAGTTGGGCTGTGCCATACATGAAAAAGTAAAAAGATATATCCTTCTGAGCTAAGAGTGGAAAAGTTGGCCCTTATCTAGATTAAAAATACATCTAAGTCTAAAATTGGATGTACTAATTCCTTGGAGTATTGGTGAAACTACTCTGGAGGAAGAGAGTGAGAAAATTGAGATTGGGAGTGAGAGTTTCCTGGGTTCAAGTTTTTCTGATGAATTATTGTTCTACTTTGGCTTATGACTTTAGAAAATTTAATTAAGGCCATAAAAAGTATGAAAATGAAGCACTTTCAATTGAAAATGTTAATTAGGAGCTATGATTGTACACTTCTAATTTTTCAGGGTAGCTCTGATTTCAAATGTTCTGCCATTCTGTCTCTCATAATGTTCTTATCACGCTTATTAATTTACGGTTCAGAAAATATGTTTATTCCATATGTAAGCTTAAGAAATTGAGTTAAAATATTGCAAATCTAAATTGCAAATATAGCATTCAGTTAAAGAAGACAAATTGAACTCACATGTTACCTTCCCAAACCCCCACTAAACTATTACTAAATGAGTAAAAGACTATACATTAAAGAATCTGCCTGCCAGCGTAGGAGATGCAAGTTCACTCCCTGGGTTGGGAAGATCCCCTGGAGAAAGAAATGACAACCTACTGCAGTATTCTTGCCTGGGAAATAACATGGACAGAGGAGCCTGGCGGGCTACAGTCCATGGGGTTGCAAAAGGATGGGACACGACTTAGAGACTAAACACCACCGCTACCACCAAAAGGTGTAAACCCCAAAGGACAAAAAGAACGGGAGAAGGCTTCAGCAGGCAAGGTATTTGAACAAACCATTGATTGATAGATAGTGGGATGAAGGTGTAGATATTGATTTCTTAAGGCAGAAGAATCTAGACCTCATATTGCAGGTAGCACAATAATCACAAAGCTGCAGCTGACGCTGCAGAACCCTGGAGAGACTTACCTCATGGCAGTTGCTGGTGAGATATCCAGAGGGTAGAGGCATGGGACTGGATCAGGGAAATAGATGATAAGATAATATAAGTTGATTCTCTCTCCAGGGAATAAAACACCAACAATCAGGTCCTTCCAACTCTCTAATGCCCACCGTGGACAGAACATTCATAACTACAACATCCCCGATTTTGTCCATCATTATCATAAGACACCAGGGACAGTGGAGGATGAGTGAAGGCGAAAAGTCATAGTTCAGAACAAGGAAACTAATAAAATCTACTCTCATAGGAAACTAATAGAATAGTTTTATCCCACCAGTCCCCTTTTCCTGCCTATGCACACAATATCACAATCAGGAAGCTTTCCCCAAGACAAGAGATTAGGTGGTCTCTAGAAAAACTGAAAAACCCCCTATAGGCTAGTGCTTAGGAAGCTCTAACGGAATGGCCAGCTGCCTACAAGATCTACCTGGAGGGAAATCAGCTAACTCTGGCCATGTGCACTGAACTTCTACTCAGGTCTTGAAGCTCCACTCTTAAATATGAATGAACAACCTTGGATCATCAGAACATAAAGAATTGCTATTATGTTTAAGGATGGAGAGAGAAAAACCAAAGTAAACAAGGTAAAAACAGAGAAAGAGAAGGAAATGGAGATAATGTAGGCGTAATATATATGCTAAAACTCTTTAATTGTATTCTTGGGGAAATGTGAAAAGCTATTAAGTTTATAAATAACAACAGATTGTTGTAAAAAGAAAACCAAAAGCATTCTTAGAAATTAAAACTAGGATCATGCTATCTCTTCCATAAACAATGAGTGTTAGGACTGGAGGATAAATTCTAGGAAATGTTTCCTGAAGTAGAACCATAAGATGAAGAGAAGAAAAATTTGAATAAGATAAGAATCACAGAAAATCAATTTAGGGAATCAACAATCTAAGTTGTAGAAATTTCAGAAAGAAATATTAGAGGAGAAAATGATGAAGAATGAAAGGAAATTTATCAAAATGGATAGATAGGCATCTCTAGAAGGAAAAAACAAAACTGGGTATTCAATACAATCTCAGTGAAACTTCAGAAGCCAAGGATAGAAAGATTATGCACTTATTCATGGTTAATTTGATTCTTATCAAATACAAAGTGAAAGACAAAGTAAAGTAAAAGGTTAAATTGATCTTGTTAGTTTATGCTTAAGACCTTCATTGGCTTGCCAATGTCCTCTGAATCTATTTTCATCTCCTCTGCACAATAGGCAAGGCCATTCACCAGCTGGTCCTATATCAGCTCAGTTATTCCTGTTGTATAGTTTTACAGACACCTCTGCATTTGCCAGAACACAATGTTAAATTTCTCTTGCTGCCTTGTCCTTTCAAATGGCTAACTCTTCTCATTCATCTTTGAGAGTGTAGCCCAGAAGCTGCCCTGCTCCATTGTTCTCCATAACTTTTGTATTTTTCTTATTTTTTTTAACTTTACAATTCTGAAAGGCTGAATAAGGTCCTTTCACTGTGTTCTTATGGAGTTCTATGCTTTTGGCTAGTATAGTGATGGTCACTCTATCATAATTTTCTAGCTGTTTCTGTATCCATTTCCCAAACCAAAACTTCTTAAGCTCAAAGACTCTCTCTTATTTATTGCATATCCTCAGTAAATAGGTACTGAAGACATGCAATAATACATGGTAGGCACTTTTTTTTGTTAGAGTAATGTAAAAATCAAATGAAGGAAGAGATAGGTAGGGCTGTAGGCAATCAGTAAATCAAAATGAAAGGTAGTTCTGCCTTTATAAGGTTATTTAAAGTTATTCCCTTTTTATCTTGCTTTAGATTACTATATATAGTTCATTGATCCCAAGACAATTTTTTTCATGTTTTAATATTTCTGGAGTTGGACTATGTCATGCATTTGATGGCTTGCATAGATTTTTAAATTGGTAGCGTTATCGATCTTTTTAGTGGTAGATAAAATGGTGTGTATTCCAATCAAGGAGTCATAGATTTCATGAATCATGGCACATATAAGTTAAATATATGTATGTATGACATGTGTGGGGCTTCCCTGGTGGCTCAGACGGTAAAGAATCTGCCTGTCAAAGCAGGAGATAAGAGGTCTATCCCTGGGTTGAAAAGATCCCCTAGAGAAGGAAATGGCAACCCACTCCAGTATTCTTGCCTGGGAAACTCCATGGACGTAGAAGCTAGGTGAGCTACAGTCCATGGGGTAGCAAAGAGTTGGACATGACTAAGGGACTGAGCGCATATACACATGACATGTAAATGAAGTCTGGGAAGGAATAGAATGGGAGTCCTGAGTTGGACTTATGGAGCGTGAGGAATAAGGACTGTAAGAACCTGGAGCTATCAAAATTTCCTGGCTCAGAGAGAAAAGAGGAAACAGAGTCACAGAAGAAGAATGGGAGCAGTGTAGAGAAGTTCTGGGGGTTTCCTAAATAAAAAAGATATGTTACAGGTTGATAAATCTCCTTACCTCAATACAGTCACCTAGATCTATGATAGAGTCAGTTGTAAAGCTTAGGTTGAATTATTGTTTAGCAGTGTTGAAATAGCAAGCTTTAACTATGTTTCACAGGCCACCCTCCCAGAAAGGAGAACAAGTTATTGAAAAGAAAAATAGGATTCTTGTTTCAGGATGCGTCATCAGTCAGTTAAGAAAACTTGGAAAGTGGAAACCCTCCATGTTCTTATAGGCCGCAATGCCAAACCAAAACCCAAATTAGCCACTGTTGGGCAAAACCCCTGATTTTGCAAAACCTAGTCCCAAACCAATTCTGGCTGAGTACAATCAAGTGACAGACAATATTTAGAAAGTATTTTTTAGAAGAATAGCAAATTGTTCAGTCCAAGAGGAAAATACCCTGCCATTGAACCACTACTGAAATTTAGTTACAGCAGGTTGCAATAATATTAGACACTTGATTAGGCTAAAAAAATTTATAGTTTGGCAATTTGTGAGCAAATTAATAGCATATATATCCAGATAAGCAGCACTTCCATCAATAACCTTTGTGAGTGAATGATGTAGGAAATATAGTAATCTATATTACTTAACTTGGGACAGAATTTAATTGCTATTCTGACTGCTTTCACCATCATTTTATTAAGGTTTCTGATCTTTTACATTTTGTCTAGATTTTGTTTAGTTCTCGATGTATACCTATGAATAGTTCTAAAAAAATAAATCATTAAGTGGAAAACAAAGAAATAACCAGCAAACACTTTGTAATGCATGAATCCTAGGACTTCCCTGGTAACACAGTGGATACGAATCTGGTTGCCAATGTAGGGGACACAGTTCAATTCCTGATCCAGAAAGATACCACATGCCACAGAGCAGCTAAGCCCGGGTGTCACGACTACTGAGCCTGCGCTCTAGAGCCCCAGCTCCCCAGTTACTGAGCCTGTGCGCTGCAGATATTGAAGCCCATTCGTCCTGGAGCCAGTGTTCTGCCAACAAGAGAAGCCATTCAATAAGAAGCCTTTGCACAGCAACCAAGAGTAGCTTCCACTCACCATAACTAGAGAAAGCTTGTGTAATGCAACAAAGATCCAGTGCAGTAAAAAAGAAATAAATAAAACAATTCAGTGTTAACAAGTGTTTTAAAAAATTGTGAATTCTAAAAGGGCTAAATAATATCTCTTTTTAATGTTGAGTCCACTGATCTTTCGCAATAAACAGCTCACCCCTAGGAACCGAATCAACTGTTCACTGGTAACAAAATTCTGTTAAAGTATAGCAGAAGAGGCCCATGATTAAGTGTTCCTTATCCAGTGGGATATATCATTAACATGCTCACAGATTGTACAACCATTAGCTTTTATCACAAGTCAGTCATAGATATCATAAAGGTAGAATGCTTATCTTTTACGTGATACTTTTTTTCCCCCCCTACTGTGAAGTTATGATTCCAGGCCTTAATTATCAGGGAATATTTTCTTGAAATCACAGAGATAATGAAGAAATGGTATCCTTTACAACTGATTAAAGAAAAAGGGTAAATTTAAACCCTCAATTTTCTGAGCTACCTCACTGTACAACTGGGTGGCAAAAATCCTTTGATACAGAACTTCATTTTTGCAGTACATTAGGTTTGATTTTCTGACAGTTTTTGAAAAGTCCAAGTGGCTCATGATTGCACTTTCCTATATGATTTCTGAGAGTTCTGGAGACATTTCATATTTCCAAAGAAGCATCAATGTTGTTTCTGCCTAGGTATAAAGAGTTTTGTGTGAATTGGTGCTGCAAGCAAACAACATGTATCTACAAATTGTCGGTGTTTCTTAGACAAAGATGGCTATTGTAGCCTCAAACAAGTCCATTTATTTGAGTGAAGGGAATATCCTGTGAAGGAATGACAAGCTGACATACATTTATTAATGTCTCTCATACTGTGTGACAAAATCTGGCAGAGTAACTGAATGGGACAATTTGTCATGATTTTATGGAATCCTTTCACGCACAGAATTCACGCCTTTGTTCAAGCTGCCTAAAGTGTTTAAGTTTTCTAAAAGATTTCTTGGGCAAAATTCCCACAAAACTTCCCCTTTTATTTTCAAGGCTTTCAGCTCTTCCATATATACATGAGATAACTTTCCTGTTTTTAACATTCTCCCCAGGAGTATATGTGTCTTTAGGAATATCTTGGAAATAAGACGAGTCGTCAAAAAAAAGCTGTAGAATTTTTAAATTGGATGTTTTCTTAATCATGTTAATCAAATTACATGATGAGTCTTTTCTATGCACAAATGTATTTGAAAGGATCAATGGCAATAAGAATGTGACCATTTACTGTTTTTTAGATAGCTGATTGCTTGCGTAATCAAGTGCTTTCATTTTGGCATTTTTCCTCTATATGGTTACTACGTTTGTTATTTTGATATTTAACTCTAAGAAGTGGTTGCAACTGCCACTCAAATAAGACACAGGATGGAGCCTAAAGAGTCCCTTGATATATTGATAGTTGTAATATAAATGTATTTTTAATATATTTTAATACATTGTATAAAACATATTATTCACACATATACATATACTCATATATGTACACACATGTACTTTAAAATATTAAATCTGCATGTAATTATGCAAAGCTTAGATGTCTGATCACAGACAGATTGGTGAAAATTTTGGGAAGGCAAAACTTGGCTCAGTATCTGCTTTCTAACCATCAGGACTGCCATGGCGCAGAAACAGCAGCTTAAGAGAGCAGTAGGTTTTTCATTCCTAGAGGTGTTCACATAGACACTGGGCTCTTTGCTGATACTGTCAAGCACTGCAGGCATACAAAAAAGGATCTCTAAAGTCCCTTTCATTTCTGAAATTCCATGAAATAAAAATATTTTTTAAGGGAAATTGAGTTTTAACTTCCTGTTCTTTTCCACCAAAAGGAAGCCTTCCAAATAGAGGAGAGAAGCAATGTTAAAATTAATTGAAAGTTGAATGCTGAGATTTGGACAATCAGTTTATAAAACATGGTATTTGTTGTCCAAATGTTTATCTCAGAAGGGACAAGGACCATAAATAACACTTCATTATCCTTGCATCACTGAAGTAGTAGTCTTTCCTTATTAACAAATTTTTAGGTTATACTCTAAGCAGGGATGGCTATATCCTTCAGTTATGGGTTGAATTATGTCTCCCCAGAAAGATATGTTGAAGTCCTAATCCCCAATACCTCAGAATGTGATCTTATTTGAAAATAGGGTTGCTGCAGATATTAAGTAAAATGAAGCCATTCTGGATAAATGGATAACTCTGATACAATTATTATTCTTATAAAAGAAGACCATATGAAGACATGAAGGCGTGGGGAGAAAGTCATGTGATGACAGAGGTAGAAATGGGATCGACACATTTAGAGACTAAGGAACACCAAGGATTGTCAGCCTTCAGAAGCTAGGAGAAGGGCATGGAACAGATCCTCCTTTGCAGAAGGAATCTTCAGAAGGAATGAACTTGGCCAGCACCTTGATTTCTGACTTCTAGACTCCAGAACTTCGAGAGAATAGATTTCTGTCATTTTTTAAGCCTCCCAGTTTGTTATAGCAAATTTTGTTATGGTACTTTGTTATAGCAGCCCTAGGAAGCTAATATACTTTCCTTATAGTCAACCACCTATAAAAGGCATGTATTTATGTTCTTCCAGAAAATTCCTATGCATAAGCACACATAAATATCATTTTTTCTTTCCAGTATATGTTGGAAGCATATCATAACAGCTCTATACTTGGCCTTAGTTTTAAATTAACATAATCGAAGATTTTTCAAAATCAATACAGGCAATGTTACTCTGGTCTTTTGAGTGGCTGTGTACTAAGCCACTGCATGGATCTAATAATATATTTGACTTGTCCTTTACTGATGGTCATTCCAACTCTTTAATTACAAACAATGCTGAAGTGGACATTCTTGGATAAATGTCTTTGTGAACTCATTCAAATACGTGTATATGATAAATTCCTGGAAGTGGAAATGTCAAGTCGGATTTTTAAAACATGACAGTTTTGGGCAAAACTACTAGAACTACTTCCAAAAAAGTAGTTCTAGTTAACATTTTAGCTACATATGGCAGTAACTGTGTCTCACTGAATCCACACTTTTGATTTTTTTCCCTGTCTTTAATGATGAGTGAGATTAAGAACGTTGTCATATGTTTTGGCTGTTTGCAATATTTTCCTTTAAAATTGGCTAATTTTTTTCTAATGGGCTCTTCTTATTTATAAGAGTAGTGGTAGGATTAGGAGTTCCTTTAAAAAATTTATTTCTTAGCCCTCTTATATTGGTATAAGGTATATAATGCAGGTGGCAACTATTAAGTGTGAATATTTTTGTCTTGAAAAGAGTTTTTGTATGTGAAGTGAAGTGAACTGAAAGTCAGTCAGTCGTGTCCAACTCTTTGTGAACCCATAGACTGTAGTCTGCCTGGCCCCTCTGTCCATGGAATTCTCCAGGCCAGAATACTAGAATGGGTTGCCATTTCCTTCTCCAAGGGATCTTCCCAACCCAGGGATCAAACCCACGTCTCCTGCATTGCAGGAGGATTCTTTACCATTTGAGTCAGCAGGGAAACCCAAGAACATGGGAGTGGGTAGCCTATCCCTTCTCCAGTGGATCTTCCTGACCCAGGAATTGAACCAGGGTCTCCTGCATTGCAGGTGGATTCTTTACCAGCTGAGCTACCAAGGAAGCCCTATTCAGAGATTCACTTTTGCTTAAAAATGTAGCATTTAATCTATTAAAGTTAAAAGTCTGAAACCATACTTAAGCTTTTATTTTTTAAATAGGGTTTTCTTTTTATATAATTTTGTTTATTTATCTTTGGCTGTGCTGGGTCTTCTTTGTTCCTGGGTGGGCTTTTCTCTATTGCAAGTGAGTAGGGGCTACTCTCCAGTCAGGCTTCTCATTGCAATGGCTTCTCTTGTTGCAGAACATGGGCTATAGGCATGTTGGCTCAGGAGTTGGGGCTCTGGGGCTCTGGGGCTCTGGAGCACTGGCTCAATAATTATGGTACACAGACCTGGTAGCTCAGCTGGTAAAGAATCCTCCTGCAATGTGGGAAACCTGAGGTCAATTCCTGGGTTGGGAAGATCTCCTGGAGGAGGGCATGGCAACCCACTCCAGTATTCTTGCCTAGAGAATTCTATGGACAGAAAAGCCTGGGGCTACAGTCCATGGGATGGCAAAGAGTCAGACACGATTGAGCAACTAAACACAGCACAGCACAGGCTTAGTTGCTCCATGGCGTATGGGATCTTCCTGAGCCAGGGGTTGAACCTGTCTCTTCTACACTGGCAGGCAGATTCTTTACCACTGAGCCACCACCCCTTACTTAGACTTTTAAATTCAGTTTACACATTTATTATTCTAATTGTAAATCTGGATTTTAGTAATGATTTTTAGGGAAATTTTAAATGTGTGTAACCACATTTATGCACTTAGTTAACCAAATTCCTTCATATATTTTAAAGTTAATATTGTAAAGTTCATCTGCTTGAGTTCCTTTTCAAGTATCTCAAAAGTCTATCGAAAAAACTTCCCCAATACTTAATGTTTTAAAAAAATCTTAAAAAAATCCAAGCACATAAACATAGTGAAATTTAATTTTTTTCATATTCCAAAGTTTTTATATATAGTATATGAGTTGAAATTGCAAGTCTAGATCAACTATTTCATTACACATTTTAAATTGCAACTACCTACCTCATTTCTCATTTTAATATGCCAAGTTCCTTTCAAACATGGGTATATCACTTAATCAAAAACATTAATAAGATTGTTTTGATCCTTTTAAATACTTCTATACTTAATTCAAAGTTTTTTGAGAGTTGAAAAATGCTTAGCTACTAAAGGAATTATGTCATCTAATATCACTTTTGGAGCTGACTTCTCAGCTTAACTGAGGTTGCTTAACAACCAGAAATTTAGGTCAGGACATTCACTGAATTCTGACAGAACATACTGAGTCCTGTTTAAGAGTTCATAACAGGGATTTCATAACTTGAAGGCTGATATTTTAATTCTACTTTGTGTAGCAGAGATATATGGTCTGTTGAAAGGAGTCCTTATCTCTCATCCACTTGATTACTTGAGAAATTTAGCCATTTTTTGGAGTTTTAAGATAGAAACTAATGGAAATAGTGAGAGACTTTATTTTGGGGGGCTCCCAAATCACTGCAGATGGTGACTACAGCCATGATATTAAAAGACGCTTGCTCTTTGGAAGAAAAGCTATGACCAACCTAGACAGCATATTAAAAAGCAAAGAAATTACTTTGTCAACAAAGGTCCATCTTGTCAAAGCTATGGTTTTTCCAGTAGTCATGTATGGATGTGAGAGTCGGACTATAAAGAAGGCTGCGCGCTGAAGAATTGATGCTTTTGAACTGTGGTGTTGGAAAAGACTCTTGAGAGTCCCTTGGACTGCAGGGAGATCCAACTAGTCTATCCTAAAGGAAATCAGTCCTGAATATTCATTGTAAGGACTGATGCTGAAGCTGAAGCTCCAATACTTTGGCCACCTGATGTGAAGAACTGCCTCCCTGGAAAAGACCCTGATGCTGGGAAAGATTGAAGGCAGGAGGAGAAAGGGATGTCAGAGGATGAGATGGTTGGATGACATTACGGACTTGATGGACATAAGTTTGAGTAAGCACCGGGAGTTGGTGATGGACAGGGAAGCCTGGCATGCTGCAGTCCATGGGGTCACAAAGAGTCGGACATGACTGAACAACTGAACTGAACTGATTTTTCCTACTTAATTCTATTAGAGTTATTTTGTAACTCTATAGGTTATAAAACTTGGTGGGAGCCTGCATTCTTTATATATACTTCCAAGCATAACTCTTCTATATATTAAAATAATATCAACTGAACCTGTGTATTATCTCGCGGCTTTCCTTCGAAACCTCAAAGGACAATCTGCTGACAAGAAGGCTGAATGTTGGTTTCAACCCATCTGAATCTTAATTACCTTTGTTTAATTGCTTATGATTTGATTGAAAAACCTCATATATCTTGATAATACGGTCACCAAATGAATGTCATATATGTGTCATATATACATATTCAAATGTATCCACAAAAATACACATCTAAAAATGTGGATGGCAGTATTGTTTATATGAAAAGGATTGGCATCAATCCAAAGGGCCACTGATGGAGGATAAGTTCTGCTGCTGCTGCTGCTAAGTCACTTCAGTCGTGTCGGACTCTGTGCGACCCCATAGATGACAGCCTACCAGGCCCCTCGTCCCTGGGATTCTCCAGGCAAGAACACTGGAATGGGTTGCCATTTCCTTCTCCAAAGCATGAAAGTGAAAAGTGAAAGTGAAGTCTCTTAGTCGTGTCTGACTCTTAGTGACCCCATGGACTGCTGCCTACCAGGCTCCTCCGTCCATGGAATTTTCCAGGCAAGAGTACTGGAATGGGTTGCCATTGCCTTCTCCAGGATAGGTTCTACCACCTATTAAAAGGCACTTAGCATTCTGCTGCACATTTCAGGACTAAAGATGACATATTATTTGGCTTTAATGCTTTAATTTCTGGCAAGCTCAGCACCAAACCCTCCTGACTTCAAGATTCTTGGCTTGCAGGAAAAGAGTCTGAACTGTTGATATCATAATAGAGAGAAGTATGGAATGTATTTGGATGGAAAGAGTGATCCTGATAATTATGGCACCACTACCAGTATTTCATCTGATTTACTTTTCTGCAATGTGGTATTTGTGATGAAAGAATACATGGTATTTGGAAAGCAGTAAATCTGAATATCTTTTACCCACAATGGGCAATGTTTGGGGCCTATAAACAGGAAAGTCTGTTTTTCTGAGTACATACTTCAAGTTTTTTATTTTTTTATTCTTTTCCCCTAGGATTTGTGTTTTTATTTTTTAATATTTTAAAAATATTTATTTCTTATTTTTGGCTGTGTTGGGTCTCCATTGCAGTGCATGGGCTTTCTCTAGTTGAGGCAATCAGGGGCTACTCTCTAGATGCGGTGCCTGGGCTTCTCATCTCAATGGTTTCCCTTGTTGCTGAGCACAGGTTCTAGGCACGTGGGTTCAGTTGTTATGACCCATGGGCTTAGTTGCTCTGAGGCATGTATGATCTTCCCAGACCAGGGATTAAACCCAGGTCCCCTGCACTGGCAGGCAGACTCTTAACACTGGACATCTAGGGAAGTCCATCTGCATATATACTTTAAAAATAGGGACTATCGAGGCGCTAGGCACAACTTTGACTTCAGAAATTTCTGATCAGAAGGAAGAATGTTTATCTATTCTGATAAAAGTTTATATTATGAGAAATAAAAGGTTAAAGCCAGAAGAAATCATAAACTTCCTTTGCATGAATAAGATAGAACCCGGAGAGCCTAAATGATGTTCTCCAGGTTCCACCAGTGGAGGTAGTACTCTGAGTGCACTCAAGAACCATGGGACATGAGTGAAAATAATCCATTCTGAGGATGGTGTAGACTGAGGATGAAGAGAAGGCCAATTTTTTCTGAACCATAGGTCTGAATCCAACCAATCCAACCAATAGTGACTGAATCCAAACAGAGATAGTTGGAAAAAAAAAAAAAAGAAATCTAGAACCTATAGCAAAAAGATAAAGTAAAGCAACGGCCTCCCCACTCTCCCACCCCCACTGCTTTTTTTTCTTAAAAGTTTGTGAAGTTGGTTTGGATGAAGTAGGATTTCAGGAGTCAACTGATGAGAATGACAGGTTTAGTAGCATGGTTTGGGGTTGGGCAGACCAGGGAGCCACATTTCCCAAGTTTTTTTTTTTTAAAGCAAACACAATACAGATGGGTTTCTTAAATATAGGGCAGTAAATAAAATCTTGAAATGTTATGCAAACTTTTACATTCATATGAGTGTTTTTCATCTGGATGGAAGATCCACAGTTTAAAAAAGATGCTGAAAGGTCATTGGAACTGAAAACAGTTAGGCATCCATAACGATTTCCTCCTAGATACTTTGACTAAAATTCTCTGCTTGGCGAGGAATATGGCAGCAAGAGGTAATCCTTTCTAAGACGTAGACCACTTTCTCTCAAGGTTTAGTCCACAAGTCAGTCAAGGCTCATATTTTTTTTCCTATAGAGATTGCAACTTTTTCATAAAAAATTAATATTTCAACAAGGATAATTGTAAATTACTGTTTCTACGAGCTAAAAACATACCGACATGACATAATAGGAGACACAAGATGAGACAGTGGGAGAAATTATTTAATTTCCAACAGCTACATTGGAAATAAATACTTTCACTCAATGAATTTTATCATTAGTGTTTATATAACTCATAGGTCAAGGGGGTCATCTCTCTTTGTACTTAAGATTTGAATGCAAACTGGTTCTACTCTTCAGTCCGTATTCTTACTGTTCCTCTAAATACATCCAGAAATTGGTGGTGTGGTGGAGGAAAGCTTAGGTTTCCCTTCCTGTCTCATTCAGTGAAGCTCCTCTTTTCTCTCTGTTCCAGGCCATTCTAAGCTTGAATCAAGCCTGTTACTTGATAATTTTCTAAAGCCTTGGTGCACACGTGTGGAGCAGATTTTTTTGATGGTTTAGCACAATGTGGGGGATTTCCATTGTGGCACTACAGATGGTTTTAAATGGAGCATTAATGCTGCTGTTCACAAATGACCTCCAGTCCCCCACCCCTGGGCTTTCTCATGGAGCCCAGCTTCTACAGGATCTGCTGCCTATTGTGTTTCTGAGTCCCTTTTTCCTTCTCTTAATTTTCATCCCTCTTTTCTCTTTGTCCTTATCCCGATCACTAAATAACGGTTAGCTGTTTATGAAGAACAATTTCTCTAACTCTTTAAAAGTACTCTCATTTCATACACCATGTTTTGGAAGAGGTCTTATTTTCTCTACCCAAAGCAAACTTTCAAGGTATATTCTTAAACAAAACTAGTTGATCTCTTTAAGTGACCTCCTGTTAAAATTACATTTGTAGGACTTCCCTGGTGGTCCACTGGTTAAGACTTCACTTTCCAATGCATGGAGCTGTAAGTTTAATCCTGAGTTGGGGAGTTAAGATCCCACATGCCTTGGGGCCAAAAAACCAAAACATAAAACAGGAGAAATATTGTAACAAATTCAATAAAGACTTTTCTTAAAAACTTTTTATTTGTATTGGAGTATAGCTGATTTACAATGGTGTGAGTTTCAAATAATTCAGTAAAAACTTAAAAAATAGTCCACATTAAAAAAACCTTTAAAATATACAATTACAATTGTACATATAATTTTAATAAGAAAAATAAATAATAATTTTAATTTTTTTCATCATGTTACCCTTAACTTTCCTCTTTACAACCATAAATTTCTTATTTCTTCTCACCTTTTGTTTATCCAGCTGTACTATTTGGTATGTTAACATTTCCTTGCTTTCATCTAATGCTTGGTTTTGAGACCTCTTGAAGGTCTTTTGAAACCTCCTACTGTTTCTCAGTTCTCAAAATGTACATTTCTCTGTCAGAAGTAGAGTTGTCTTATGATCTTTGGGAAGCCTTGTATTTATCTTTTCTCTACACTTAGAGTACCTTGAGTTTTTTTTTCATTTTTCTTAGGATGATCAGAAAAGTATGGGGGAAAAGTCTTACTCTCTACATTGCTAAATCCAACCTCCAAACCTTAGATGCTTTTCAATTAGGAGAAAGCAGCCAATAAACAACAGGGTTTCCCAGTTAGTGAAGTGGTAAAGAATCTGCTTGCTAATGCAGGAGACCCAAGAGATGGGAGTTTGATCCCTGGGTCAGGAAGAGCCTCTGGAAGAGGGCATGGCAATCCACCCCAGTACTCTTGCCTGGAGAATCCCCTGGACAGAGGAACCTGGTAGGCTACAGTCTATGGGGTCAGAAAGAGTGGGACATGACTGAGTACACTCACACACACAGCCAATAAACACATGCCTGACTCATCCCTTTCACTTTTCCTCTCCCCACAGTATCAATACTTGATTTGCTTTGCAGTGTCTTTTATAATTCTATATCTTTAAAATAAACTTTGATCATTACTTTGGGGCTACATCTTTTATTCTCTGAATGTTTAAAAACACATGCTAAACAAAGTATAGCAAATATTTTACACTTAATCACCTGATATTCCATGGATATAGGCAGCTTGTGATGTTCTGGAGATGTCTGAGAGGTTGAGATTTCAGGTAAAGCAGTGTGGCTGCTCTGGAGGACTAGAGACCCAGAAGATGTAATCGGGAATGAATTAGCAAGCCTTTCTAGGATTTTCAGATAACAGGACGAGATGTGGCTCTGGGAATGGCAGTGAGAGCACTTATGAAGGGAATGGTGTTGAGAAGGGGTTTCCCAGCAGGAGGAAGGTGATCCTGATGAGATATGGTGAGAACCACAGGGTTAGAAGTGTAGCATCTGGACTAAAGAAGAAGAGGTATGAGCTACAGAAAGCACATGTTGTGTTTGGTTAACTGACTGAACACGGAATGCCAAAAACAGGGAGAAGCTGAACATTTCTCATCACTTGAAAGATAATCCATTACTCGTTTTGGTAGGGTACAGGAAATGGAGGATGAATTGTTAAAGCTTTGTAGTTTTCCTGGTTGGTTGATATTTGTACACTCATTTCAGACAGTGCATCAAACGTGACTGATTTTCTGGGGAAATTTATGTATCTGAGAGAAAAGAGTTTCTAATTAGGGTCTGTTTCACTTAGACCATATACGATGCAAAGACCATTCAGGCAATCTGTCATGTGTCCTAAATTATTTGAAAAGCTGTCGACATTAATCAAATTAATTATATAGGGCTAGCCTTTAGATTCTTAGAATATTTTTAAACACACACACACAAAATGTTTCTCTTTGTTCTTTAGAAAGTCTATTTTTTAAAACATGGTCATGTCTACTGACTTTTTCTCTTCATAATCCTGTGTTTAGAACAATCACTGATGGCTTGCAATAAATCGTTTCCAACTTCACTCTCTTCTTAGGCAACATTATCCAAACCTGTGGTTTAAAAAACCATTTATATACCAACAGCTCCTAAAGTTATTTCTCCATCTCTAATCTCTCTCCTGAACTCCAGACTCAAATACCTGCCTCCTCTTATACATCTCTATTGGGAGGTCTAAGAGGCATCGCAGTCTAACAGGACCAAAGCAGAATTCCTAATTCTATCTGTTTCTCCTTCTTCAACTTGCTTCTTCCTGATTTTTCTCAATTGATAATGAGATCAATAATCCACTTGGTTGCTCAAAAATTTACAGTCAGTTTTGGTTCTTCTTTTTTTCTCTCATTCTTAATATTGACACTACTAATGTATTGAGTTTACTCTATCTAAACATTCTTTGTGACTCTTCCCATTTTTCTTCATCTCCTTAGCTGTTATTCTGGACAATCTTCCCTTCCAGTACTGAATCCAGAGTAACTGTAGCCAGAGTAATCTTTGAATCATATTTGTTCAAATCAAATCAAATTATATCTGTTTATCTCTCTCACACTTAGAATAAAAGCCTATGTGAACCTGCATCTGTTTGTCTCTCTGGCTTTAACTGATCATTGCCCATGCTGGACTGTGTTATGCTTCTTAGAAAGTCCAAGGTTATTCATTCTTCATGGACTTGCATGTTTATCAGCCTGGACTGTCCTCTTTCTAGAGCATCATATGTCTGGATCCTTTTAGCTTTCCAGTTCTTACTTTAAATCTTGCTTCTTCAGTTTAGTCTTACCTGATCCTCTGTTACAGTCAGAGTCTACCCAGGAAAATGAAACTGCTCTTAAATATTTTAAAACAGGACATTTACACGCAGTATTGTTTACATATACTATAAACAATATGTGGTGGAAGAGCTGAGAAAACAAATAAAAGATGGAAAAGCAACCCAGAGCTTTGCAACATCAAAAAGCTACTACCAAACCTAGGTTGGAGGGACAAAAAGAGGAGGTAGTTTTACTGAAGTCCAGGAGCACAGAAGAGGCTAGAACCACATGACTGACAAGAGCCAGGGAGGAGATGTAGTCTCCGATGGAGACATAACCTGAGGCAGGGAGAGAGAGACAAAACACACTGGTTTCTCCCTTCTTGCAATGCTCCAATCTCAGTGATTCCATTGATTAAACCTAGCCATATGTTAGCTGAAATAGGGGCCTATAGAATGTAATCTGTAAGGTCAGTTCTACTCGGGTACTGAGCAAAGTAGAACAGAGGAGAGATATTAATCTGAATGGAATCAGATGAGAGATGGTTATATCACCCATCCTAAAGTAGTCACCCTTTCCCAGACACATCCTAACCCATCATTCTTTTTTCATCAGAGCATATACTCACTCTCAAAAGTTTCTTATTTGTTCATTTTCTATCATTTGTCTTTCTTTTGTTCACATCCAACCCAGCATCTGGCATATTTTATGTGCTCAAAAATGAATACAGGGAGGAGGAATTTTTCTCTATAAGTTTGCAAAAGGAAAGTTACATAAGGAAGTCCTCTAATAACTTTCCAAATTTGTGCACAGTGTAACTAGAAATCAAAGCTGGGTTTTTCATGAAATCAGTAGTAGGTACACATTCCTTATGGATTTTCTATCTTAACAGTGAAGGATGGTGCTATATATTTCGGGAGAGATAATTATAATGCTTTTAAAAATAAATACTTGTTGATTCATTTTTAGAGTTTAGTTTTTATCAGCTTTCTTCTTTAAGGAAAACTATATGGTATAATATGCTTTTAAAATACTGCAGAATGTTTTTCAGTTCAGTTCAGTTGCTCAGTCGTGTCCAACTATTTGCAACACCATGAATCACAGCACTACAGACCTCCCTGTCCATCACCAACTCCAGGAGTTCACTCAAACTCATGTCCATCTAGTCGGTGATGTCATCCAGCCATCTCATCCTCGGTTGTCCCCTTCTCCTGCTCCCAATCCCTCCCAGCATCAGGGTCTCTTCAAATGAGTCTTCGCATGAGGTGGCCAAAGTACTGGAGTTTCAGCTTTAGCATCAGTCCTTCCAATGAAGACCCAGGACTGCTCTCCATTAGGATGGACTGGTTGTACCTCCTTGCAGTCCAAGGGACTCTCAAGAGTCTTCTCCAACACCACAGTTCAAAAGCATCAATTCTTCGGCCCTCAGCCTTCTTCACAGTTCAACTCTCACATCCATACATGACTACCAGAAAACCATAGCCTTGACTAGATGGACTTTGATGGCAAAGTAATATCTCTGCTTTTGAATATGCTGTCTAAGTTGGTCATAACTTTCCTTCCAAGGAGTAAATGTCTTTTAATTTCATGGCTGCAATCGCCATCTGCAGTGATTTTGGAGCTCCAAAAAATAAAGTCTGACACTGTTTCCACTGGTTCCCCAACTATTTCCCATGAAGTGATGGGACCGGATGCCATGATCTTCGTTTTCTGAATGTTGAGCTTTAAGCCAACTTTTTTGCTCTCCTCTTTCACTTTCACAAAAAGGCTTTTTAGTTCTTCTTCACTTTCTGCCATAAGGGTGGTGTCATCTGCATATCTGAGGTTATTGATATTTCTCCCGGCAATCTTGATTCCAGCTTGTGCTTCCTCCAGCCCAGCATTTCTCATGATGTACTCTGCATAGAAGTTAAATAAACAGGGTGACAATATACAGCCTTGATGTACTCCTTTTCCTATTTGGAATCAGTATGTTGTTCCATGTCCAGTTCTAACTGTTGCTTCCTGACCTGCATATAGGTTTCTCAAGAGGCAGGTCAGGTGGTCTGGTATTCCCATCTCTTGAAAAATTTTCCAGTTTCTTGTGATCCACACAGTCAAAGGCTTTGGCATAGTCAATAAAGCAGAAATAGATGTTTTTCTGGAACTCTCTTGCTTTTTTGATGATCCAGCAGATGCTGGCAATTTGATCTCTGGTTCTCCTGCCTTTTCTAAAACCAGCTTGAGAATGTTTTTGGTTACAGGTAAATATTTATGAAATCAAGAAACTGTAAGACTTAAAAATTTCTGAGTTCCTCCTTTTTCTTCAAATTATCGATTCCTCTAGTCAGTTCAATCACTCAGTCGTGTCCGACTCTTTGTGATCCCATGGACTGCAGCACGCCAGGTTTTCCTTTGCATCACTAACTCCCGGAATCTGCTCAAACTCATGTCCATTAAGTCGGTGATGCCATCCAACCATCTCATCCTCTGTCACCCCCTTCTCCTCCCACCTCCAATCTTTCCCAGCATCCGGGTCTTTTTCAATGAGTCAGTTCTTCACATGAGGTGGCCAAAATATTGGAGTTTCAGCTTCAGCATCAGTCCTTCCAATGAATATTCAGGATTGATTTCTTTTGGGATAGACTGGTTGGATCTCCTTGCAGTCCAAGGGACTCTCAAGAATCTTCTCCAACACCACAGTTCAAAAGCATCAATTCTTCAGCACTCAGGTTTCTTTATAATTCAACTCTCACATTCATTGGAGAAGGCAATGGCATCCCACTTCAGTACTCTTGCCTGGAAAATCCCATGGATGGAGGAGCCTGGTGGGCTGTAGTCCATGGGGTCGCTAATGGTTGGACACGACTGAGCGACTTCACTTTCACTTTTCACTTTCATGCATTGGAGAAGGAAATGGCAACCCACTCCAGTGTTCTTGCCTGGAGAATCCCAGATATGGGAGAGCCTGGTGGGCTGCCGTCTATGGGGTCACACAGAGTCGGACATGACTGAAGCAACTTAGCAGCAGCAGCAGCAGCAGCTCACATTCATACATTACTACTGCAAAAGCCATAGCTCATGCTATTACTTTGTTGGCAAAGTAATGTCTCTGCTTTTGAATATGCTGTCTAGGTTTGTCATAGCTTTTCTTCCAAGGAGCAAACATCTTTTGATTTCGTGCCTTTTGATTACTACTGCAAAAGCCATAGCTCATGTTATTACTTTGTTGGCAAAGTAATGTCTCTGCTTTTGAATATGCTGTCTAGGTTTGTCATAGCTTTTCTTCCAAGGAGCAAACATCTTTTGATTTCGTGCCTATAGTCACCATCTGCAGTGATTTTGGAGCCCCCCCCCCCTCCAAAATAAAGTCTCTCACTGTTTCCATTGTTTCTTCATCTATTTGCCATGAAGTGATGGAACTAGGTGCCATGATCTTAGTTTTCTGAATGTTGAGATTTAAGTCAACTTTTTCACTCTCCTCTTTCACGTTCATCAAGAAGCTTTTTAGTTCTTCTTCACTTTCTGCCATAAGGGTGGTGTCATCTGCATATCTGAGGTGATTGATATTTCTCCCAGCAATCTTGATTCTAGCTTGTGCTTCATCCAGCCTGGCGTTTCTCCTGGTGTACTCTGCATATAAGTCTATTTCTTCAGTTAATAATAAATACGTACATCCATGCTGCTTATAACACTTTCCGCTCAAAGATCGCAGAGCGACTGCAGATACAAAGTTATTGCTCTCCTATTTTTCATTGAGAAACGTGAGATTTAGGGATACCAAGCCATTTTTCTCAGAATTATAGCATCAGAGGACCAAAGGACCCTTACCAAGATAATCAAATCCACTCTCTTTGCTTCTAAAGTATGCATTGAATTATTGAGCTAAAACAGGATTATATCTAAATCCTCATTGGTTAGCAAGGGCTCTTGGGGAAGGAGATTGTAAATGATCCCATTTTAATAGCATTTACTGTGCATAAATGTTTCCTGATATTTATTCTATATCCCTCACACTATAATTTAAGCCTATTTGGTCTCACTCCTTCCTGACCTCCCATAATACTCTCAATTTTGAATGGCTTTTAAACTTTTTCATACACAAAAATCTCATCTCTATAACAAGATCATCAAAACAATGACTTTGCTTGACATTGGTTCAGTTTGCCCCAGAGTGCAGGTTCAAGGATGTGTTAGCTAGCTGATGGACTGTAGTGTTAGAATCTATTTCGAGTAGAGAAAGTGAGTGACTGAGTGATGTTCACGTGATATTGGGGCATAAGGACATGTAATAATAACAATAATAACAACATGAAGAAGAAGCAGAAGAAAAGTTAACCTCTACTGAGTTCTTGTTATGTGCCAAACAATCTTCTAAGCCCTTTTACATATTTTAACTTGGTTAATTTTCACAGTAACTCTGTGGGTTGGCAATATTATTAGTCTATCCTAAAAAAAGAAAGCTGGTGTACAGAAGTGTTAAATGTCCACAAACATGTGGTCAATAAGTTGCAGTGCTGACGTTCAAATCCTAGAACCCATGTTCCTAACCTCTAAACTACAGCTTCTGTGGGGGAGGGGATGGGGACTTTAATAGGAAGTGTCCAGGAAATGGCATATGGTGGTTCTGGTTTCAGTTCTCACTACAAGAAGAAGTGACTGTTGCTTGCGACAGCAGACAGAAGACCACTGCTCTCCCAAAGGAAACACAGCTGCCGGGGAGAAGACACACACAGACACAGAATATAGTGCAGCAAAGCCATGGTCAGCATTTGAGGGTGAGCAGAACTTTATGAAGAATGTCATCAATAAAGAGTAGCTATGGCATGAATAGTGACCTTGACTAAGAAATAAGAAGCTGGCAGAAGAAAGGAATGGACGTTCCAGCCCAAACCAGACATCACATTGTGCAAATAAATGCATACACACAGAAAAGCATCAGACAAGATCAGATCTGTTTCCATAGCCCTTAGCCATGTAGACAAGTCTTATGACTAGTTGCTTAGTAGAACAAGTTGACTGCCTTCTATACATCATCATTTATAATCAAAAAACTAAAGTCCATAAGATTCTTATTAAAGAGTGTGTATGCTTTCATTTTAGGTACATTTTTTTTCATCATCTAACAAAAGCTCCAAGTCAAAAGAGTCATTTTTTATATTGCTAGATATGAGTTCCTGATTGGAAGAGTAGAATGAAAATACAGATTCTAACTGCAGAATTCTTTTATTGTTAACAAGGTTTCCAAGCTACCTGCTACAGATATACAATATATGTTAGTATTATCACCTGGTGTTAAGCTTGAAATGGAAGTTTCAACAATTTCCCCAACTAATTAAATAAACATGCCTGTACACACACACACATATATAACCATACATACATACAACCATACACTATATAGCCATACATTTTCCAACAACACACTGACTCTCTCATTTCTATCTACTCAGTTGATTGTCAAACTCTTCTTGTGGTCCTGTCCCACTATACTGAATAGATACTATTTTACAATTTTTCCATTATTTTCTGCAGATGCAAAATGATGCTAAGCCATCCACACCCCTTCAGCTTGCTCTTGTTGCTTTGGCCAGGAATGACCTTCCAATTTCCAGATTTATGCAAATCCAGTTACTCTTTAAGTCAAGATTTCTCAAGTAATTTTCTCTATAAATGCCAATCATTCCCATCTCTGACCTCCTTTGGTATCTCCTGTGAGTGACACTTTGGTAATCAGTCAAATGACAGTCTGCACATTGCTCTATTTCATGTATGTAAGACTTGTCTGACAAATCAATCATATACTTATTGGACCTAGGAACTGACTCTTAAACTTCTTGCCCTTGCACATGTCCTGGGACAAGGGCAGATACATAGCTGACTCTCAATGCACAATTGTTGGAGATAAAATGAATTGAAAGTACTAAATTGTTCTTTTTCAGACTAACTGACGTCAATAAGCAAAGTATTTTTGAAGGATTGTTTCCCCACTGTGTTCTAGAAGGACCTGTGGGGCATGCTATATATCAAAAAGAGTCAGAGTTCCCTTTAAATCCACTGCATGTTCAATGAGATCAATTGAGTATGTCCTCTTCTTTATACATGCTTTTTAATCCGGGTAATTTATGCACCTATAGTGTTGGACAAAACAGTCTGATTATTATAGAAGCATGCAATCATTTGAGAATAAACATATTTTTATGACATTTCTATAGCTGAATATTCCCACATGGAGTTAATGCTTAAATCATGAAAGTTTGAGCCTGCTATGTTCAGAAATTAGTGCAATTCTATCTTATTGGCGTTGGTATTTGTGCAGGCAGCCTGAATGGATTAGTGAGAAATAATGAGCATAAAATATAAGATCTACCCAATGGGTTAAACTCAATGATCATAGGCCACAGTGGTATTTCCCAACCTCAAACATGCTAATCCACTTTGAGAACTGCAATACCTGTTAGTCCATCAGCTATGCAGTTACCTAAAACATTTTTCAACTAATGTGTTATTTTAGTCTCCTAAATCACCTCCTGATGTGATAAGTTTAGTAATACTAATATTTCCAGCAGATAACATTTAGGAAATATAATAGACCTATAATTATCTCTGTTAAAATCCTTACAACAACCCTGTGTAGAGGGTGCTATTACTACTCTCTATTAGTCATTCTTTGAACTTTATCTTTTCTTTCCTCAGTTTTCAGTATTTTGAGTGAAGTTTTAGGAGATGATCTCTAACCCTCAGCGATACATTATTTCATTTACATGTTTATGGTGATTATTAAGTCCTTTATGTGCTTCTTAAAAAAGGCAGGCTAAAAGGAGAATGATGTTACAATCACATTTAGAGAGAGATGTTGTTTATCATTGTATTGGAAAGTATAAGGACTCTTAAAACTGTTTTTCACATGTTCAACACCATGCTGGCCCCCTCAACCTCTAGTTTTATTGAGATAAAATTGACATTACTTTGCATTAGTTTAAGACGTACAACATAAGTATTTGACATATGTATATATTGTGACATGATCACCACAGTAAGGTTCAGTTCAGTTCAGTTCAGTTGCTCAGTCGTGTCCGACTCTTTGCCACCCCATGGATTGCAGCATGCCAGGCCTCCCTGTCCAGCACCATCTCCCAGAGTTCACTCACACTCATGTCCATCGAGTCCGTAATGCCATCCAGCCATCGCATCCTCGGTCGTCCCCTTCTCCTCCTGCCCTCAATCCCTCCCAGCATTAGAGTCTTTTCCAATGAGTCAGCTCTTCGCATGAGGTGGCCAAAGTATTGGAGTTTCAGCTTTAGCATCATTCCTTCCAAATAAATCCCAGGGTTGATTTCCTTCAGAATGGACTGGTTGGATCTCCTTTCAGTCCAAGGGACTCAAGAGTCTTCTCCAACACCACAGTTCAAAAGCATCAATTCTTCGGCCCTCAGCCTTCTTCACAGTCCAACTCTCACATCCATACATGACCACAGGAAAAACCATAGCCTTGACTAGACGGACCTTAGTCGGCAAAGTAATGTCTCTGCTTTTGAATATGCTATCTAGGTTGGTCATAACTTTTCTTCCAAGGAGTAAGCGTCTTTTAATTTCATGGCTACAATCACCATCTGCAGTGATTTTGGAGACCCCCCAAAAATAAAGTCTGACACTGTTTCCACTGGTTCCCCATCTATTTCCCATGAAGTGATGGGACCGGATGCCATGATCTTCGTTTTCTGAATGTTGAGCTTTAAGCCAACTTTTTCACTCTCCTCTTTCACTTTCATCAAGAGGCTTTTTAGCTCTTCTTCACTTTCTGCCATAAGGGTGGTGTCATCCGCATATCTGAAGATATTGATATTTCTCCCGGCAATCTTGATTCCAGCTTGTGTTTCTTCCAGTCCAGCGTTTCTCATGATGTACTCTGCATAGAAGTTAAATAAGCAGGGTGACAATATGCAGCCTTGATGTACTCCTTTTCTTATTTGGAACCAGTCTGTTGCTCCATGTCCAGTTCTAACTGCTGCTTCCTGACCTGCATACAGATTCCTCAAGAGGCAGGTCAGGTGGTCTGGTATTCCCATCTCTTTCAGAATTTTCCACAGTTTATTGTGATCCACACAGTCAAAGACTTTGGCATAGTCAATAAAGCATAAACAGATGTTTTTCTGGAACTCTCTTGCTTTTTCCATGATCCAGCGGATGTTGGCAATTTGATCGCTTGTTCCTCTGCCTTTTCTAAAAGCAGCTTGAACATCAGGGAGTTCACTGTTTACATATTGCTGAAGCCTGGCTTGGAGAATTTTGAGCATTACTTTACTAGCATGTGAGATGAGTGCAATTGTGTGGTAGTTTGAGCATTCTTTGGCATTGCTTTTCTTTGGAATTGCAATGAAAACTGACCTTTTCCAGTCCTGTGGCCACTGCTGAGTTTTCCAAATTGGCTGGCATATTGAGTGCAGCACTTTCACAGCATCATCTTTCAGGATTTGAGACAGCTCAACTGGAATTCCATCACCTCCACTAGCTTTGTTCATAGTGATGCTTTCTAAGGCCCACTTGACTTCACATTACAAGGTGTCTGGCTCTAGATTAGTGATCACATCATCATGATTATCTGGGTCATGAAGATCTTTTTTGTACAGTTCTTCTGTGTATTCTTGCCACCTCTTCTTAATATCTTCTGCTTCTGTTAGGTCCATACCATTTCTGTCCTTTATTGAGCCCATCTTTGCATGAAATGTTCCCTTGGTATCTCTGATTTTCTTGAAGAGATCTCTAGTCTTTTCCATTCTGTTGTTTTCCTCTATTTCTTTGCATTGATCGCTGAAGAAGGCTTTCTTATTCCTTGCTATTCTTTGGAACTCTGCCTTCAGATGCTTTTATCTTTCCTTTTCTCCTTTGCTTTTCGCTTCTTTTCTTTTCACAGCTATTTGTAACTTAACAGTAAGTTTAGTTAACATCAATCACCACACGTAGTTACACACTGATTTTTTCCTTGTGGCTTTTTAAAAAATTCAGGGACACACACTTACCAGTGATCTTAAGGAGCAATGACTTCCACAACCCAGTCTAAAATAAATGCTCACTAATTATATGTGAAACAAGAAAGAATGAGGTAAATAAATATTTTCTGTTTCCTTTGCTTGAGCCCTCCATTATTCATTCACAACCATTCATTCCATAATTGTAACTGAATCCATGAGACTCTACCCCCCAGCCCTCACATTATTTCTGAACTCAGTGAATGACACACCATCTTTTCAGTTTTTCAGACCAGAAATCCAGGGGCCTTCCTTGATACCTCTCCTTTCTTTGTCTCTCTGTCCTTCTATGGCTTTGCCTTTTAGATTTCTCTTAAATCATTCCACTTACCCACAAACCAGCTTCCCAGATAGCCCACCCACATCTCCTCCTTCTTCTCCTCCCCATCCCATTTCAACAGGTAGAATATCTATTTTAAAAACAAATCTGATTGTGATACCCTTCCCACTGGCTTAAAGTACTCAATAGTTTCCCTTTGACCTTAAGATAAAAGCGAAACCTCTCAGTTGGTCTTCGAACTCCCCACCTTGCTTAGGTTCCTATCCCATCTTGCATGGATGACTCTATTCTCTCTTTATGACAACCACCCCAGCCTGCTTGCCTTTATTCATATGTGTCATGCTTCCTCCCTTGCACCTGAATTCCCTGCACAGTCTTCCCTCCTTTCTTCACTCACAGAGCAGCCTTCAGAAGTTAGTTTTATTTAAGGTCCTCTTCCTTGACAACTTTGCCTATGTCATATCCTTCTACATTCCTTCATTCATTCATTCAAATAATTCAAGAAATATCTATTGAGCAACTTCTCTGTGCCAGGCTTTGTGCCAAGGGCTGCAATACAACAGGAAGCAAGGCACGTGCGGTTCTTAATCTTGCTGTCCAAATAGAAATCAGAGCACAAGTCTGTCTTCTTTCACAGGACTTATTGCAAGCACAATTTAATGCCTATTTTTATTATTAGGCTTGCATCTGTTTCCTGTGTAGACTGCAGGCTCCATGCTGGCAAGAATTTTCCCCCACTGTTTTGTTTCTAGAATCTAGCACCCTACCTGAAATATAATGTGCACTCAATGAATATGTATTGGTTGAAATAATTTTAGAAATGTAAATGTAAATACTCACATTAAAATGTATCTACCGCATATGCACTTTCTAAATCTTAAAATATGTATTTTTTGTTCGTCTTGTCATTTCATAAATTGTGGTTTTATGTCAGTCACATTTTCATTAATTTATTTTTGTTTATTTCACTAATTTAATTTTGTATTAATTTATTTTAGAATGATTATCTATCACTCACTGATCAAAGCTAAGTCATTTCCATCTATAATCTCCCCATCTATCTGCAATGCAGGAGACTCAAGTTCAATTCCTGGTTTGGGAAGATGCCCTGGAGAAGAGAATGGCTACCCACTCCAATATTCTTGCCTGGAAAATCCCATGGACAGAGGAGCCTGGTAGGCTATAGTCCATGGGGTTGCAAAGAGTCGGACACAAATGAGTGACTAACACTACTATGCGTACCCACTGAGTTTTCTATTTTTAAGCCTTGTTTAGAATTTCTTTTTTTTTTTCTCTTTAATTTTAGTTTTTTATTTTTTAAATTTTAAAATCTTTAATTCTTACATGCATTCCCAAACATGGTTCTTATTCATATCTAAACACTGCTTCCAATTTCATACTGACTGAAATTCTAAAACAAATTTTACAATGATTTTCAAAATCTAAAGATATTATATATGCTTGTTACTTCCTTTCATTTCTTGCAAAAACAGTACTTCTCAATTTGTGTTCTAAGGGTGCCATGGTCAAATACTACTGGCTTAAACACAGCAGAACAAATTTTTGCTGCAGCATTTTATAGAGTCCTAGACCTGTTATTTTGCACTGTGGATTCCCAGATGTGCATGTGTGGCAAGGGCTGGAGGGAGTGTAGTGTTACATATTCAGAACACCAGCTTTTTCAAAAACATTTGAGAACTGGACTCCTCTTTCCAAGAGCTCTTGTTCAAACACTTTGGGAAATGCTTCTTTTAATTCAGCATGATTCTAGATGTGGGATAAATGTTAGCAGATCACTCTTTTGATTATCATTAAAATAAATGAACTTTTGCAGTTTTCTCTGGAAGTCAACTGACTCATGAAAGAATATGTATCCAATTCCACCCACCAAACGGTTATTGAACATCTTTTGTCTGATCATTTAGTACCGGCAGTTCTCTTGACCAAGAAGACCACAGTGACATGCCTGCTTCTGTGGATGCAGAAGAGAATATTTGGGGGACTGAGTCCTTACTATGTTACAGCCTGCTGCAATGCCAACACATAGCACTCCTACATGTGGAAGTTCTTATTCTCTGTGATAAGACATGGGATGCTCAGGTCACACAGTTAGCAGACAGGAAAGCTGAAAATCAAACCAAGGCCTCCTTGCTTCTAAGTCTGGTGGTCTCTCTTTCTTGGCCATAGCATCCTGACTTATGTACAATTTTGTATGAGAAGTTCACTAAAAATAATGTGAATACTGTATAAATAAATGAGTACTAAGGAAAACATCAGGGCTGTTTTCCTGTTTCCAACAGATGGTATTCTTCCCCTTCCTTAGACTGTGTTTTTGCCCAGAATTTGAAGAGTGTTTTGAAGAAATATCTTGCTAGCAAACGTCTCCACTGCTCTGTCTCCTTTAAGTAAATTGTGAAATTTCCATTAATGCAGAAGTAGAACTACTTCTCAGCAGAAATTCCTAGCTTGTGTTTGTGGTTTAGGTTGGTGGCAGATGTGATTTCCTTCATAAAATCTTAGAGCTGGAAGGAAGTGAAAAGATTGTCATAAGGTCCCACTCATGTACAACCAGAACAATTGAAACCTGGAAAGAGTTAATGATTTGTCCAGAATCACATAGGAAATAATAATACAAGTAAACATTCATGAAGATGCCAGGATCATTACTTTTGTATATTGAGAATATACCGTTACAAGATATGTATTATATAGTATATATTACCCCTATTTTCAGATGGGGTATCTGAGGCTCAGATAGGTTACATGACTTATCCAAGGACACACAGTTAATAGGTGGTAGAACCTCGGCTGAAACTGTCAGTCTGACTCTAAGGATGAGGCCCTTTCTGCCACACTGCTCCCAGTCTCTGCACTGCAGACTCATCAAGATAAGCAATAAGGAGTGATTCAGTCTAATCTCACTCAACCTCAAATCAAATGAAAAATTTGAAGGGCCCAAGAAAGCCTTAAAATCACATCATTTACATGAGGTATGACTGAAGAAAAATGGACCTGGATTTAAAAAAAATGATGTCAGAGGTCATTGATCCAAAGAAGGGCATTTGCTTTCCATACTCATCATTAATTGGATGGATTCATTTCAGCAGTAGTGCCACAGCCTGAAACCACTTTGATCTTTCTTTTTATGCCGTTATTGTTGTAACCTGCTGTATGTTTTTTTTTGCATAACCTCATTAGAGGTTTGAAAGCAGGTTTAATTTTTCTCATTTTCCTTTGAGAGCAGGTTTAATTTTTTCCAATGTTGGAACTCAACTTTGTGAATAAGTGATAATGGTCAATATCATATGATGAGACCAGTTTTTTTGAGTGACTTGATCTACAGGCTCAGAAGGTTTTAACTAAAGTTAAGCTTGATCCTTTGACTCAATAGCAGTGCCAGTGGAATCCAAGACTCAGATCTGCATGGACTCTGAGAGAGTTTATATACTCAGCTTATACATCCTATATGAAAACAAAATAATTGAAATCAGGTACATATAAATAAAAAATTCTCTATTATTTTTTATTTCAAGTAAATGTAAGATTATGATGATTATTATATTTTTTGTTTAATTTTTTGTTTGTTTGTTTAATTGGTTTCTTCTTTTGAAATTTTACCTATGTTTGAAAAGCCCAGCTGTATCCTACTTGGTTCAAGACAACACCCTACCAAGAAGAACCTCTGAACCATTACCACATTTGCTCTCTGTTCCAATTTCTTAGAATCGAGTTAAATACTACATGGCATTTTTATATCACCTTTCATGGTGCCTGTTTTACCTTCCTACAAAGACTATAGTATTAATACTTTTTAAGGAAATAAGCAATTCAATTTTTAAAGTTCCTTTGTTTTCTTATTTTGTTTTGATTCACCCTGTGGTAGACGCATGGTAAAATGAATGTTTTTAAGATTCATCACTTCCTTGTTTTTGTGTGTCTGCTCTCTGGGTATAAACTGAATTCCTGGGAGATTATCCATGTTCAATATCTTCTTCCCTTTGATCTTTCTCACTCTGATTTCAGTTTTCCCTGAAAAGTTCCATTTGCTAACATTTCTTTGTTTTTAATGTGAGCAAACTGGAATAACTATGGTTATATTCAGTGGCTGACTGAAGTATAAAGTTGAGCTATGTTCAAGCGTTTTTGGTCAATGGACACAGACTTCATCACTAATTTAAGCCCAATCTTCTACAGAAAGTCTGCATATTCAAACCTGGAAAGTTTTCTGAGATAAACAAATCTTCTTTTCTACTGGATTAAGAAGCAAGCCTTTCTTGAATTTATGGCCTCAGGACAGTCTGCCACATGGTCTGTTTTTGCTGTTTGATTAAGACAGAGGTCTAATCAAAGGCATTTGTTGAAGTGTGTTTATAAAACACCTACCTTCTGCCCAGCACTTGCAGGCATTCTCTTTTCAACAGTACTAGGTTGACTCATAGTTATAATTCCATTCTGAGAGAGCCTCAGAACAGAACACGGCAGCATGAGTGAGTACCCAAATCCCAGAGTTTAAAATCCATCAACTCCAGGGAAAGGGAGTCGGCAGTGAGACAGAAGTGGACTTTTCTGCCAGTGGATAAGCCTTCTCACTGCAAAGGAAGTGTGCTTGGTTATAGAAGACTGGGGGAAAATGCAGAGAGGATGTCTTTCTACTTTTTCCTTAATAGATAAAAAGTAAACTGAGAGGCCTAGGGCATCACAAATAATAAACTATTGCTGGCCAGTGGCAATAGACACATTTGGAAATCAGGACGCCAACCTTCTGTTCCAGCAGTGGTGTCAGTGAAGGACACTCCAGCGCTGGAAGTCCTTTGGGAGAGCAGGGAAGTCTGTAATGCTTGCTAATAGGAAACCTTCTGAAGAGTCAGTCCCAGGGGAGAGACTAGAAAAGTGAGGTGATATATTATAGTAGAGATCTATAATGAAACTCAGTTTTTAGAAACCTGATATCTTTGTTTTTCTTCCTGGTTCACCATAAAAACATACATGAGTGTTCACAGAATATATCTAGCAAGGAATTCCAAAAAGCCAACACACAGATTTATAAGATCAGTCTTTATCAAAGCAGGCTTACTACCTCGTAAAAAGTTGACAGAGAAAAACCATCTGGAAAGTTAAACTGGAGTTGTGTTGTATCAGGCAAAGTCACCCCTTCATGGATCATAGCCTTGTTGTGGTGAAGGGGCTTGCATAACTCAACGGAGCTATGAGCCATGCCATGCAGGGCCTCCCAAGACAGATGGGTCATAGTGGAGAGTTCTGTCAAAAGGTAGTCCACTGGAAGAGGAAATGGGAAACCACTCCAGTATTCTTGCTGAAAGAACTCCATGGACAGAATGAAAAGGTAAATAGATATGACACCAGAAGACAAGCCCCGCAGGTAGGAAGGTGTCCAATAGGCTACTGCAGAAGAGAAGAGAGCAATTACTAATAGCTGCAGAAAGAATGAACTAAAGAGACTCTTGATGAGAGTGAAAGAAGAGAGTGAAAAAGTTGTCTTAAAACTCAACATTAAAAAAAAAATAAGACTGGGCTTCCCCAAGGGTTTAGTGGTAAAGAATCCACCTACCAATGCAAGAGACATGGGTTTGATCCCCAATCTAGGAAGATCCCACATTCCATGGAGAAACCAAGCCCATTCACCACAGCTATTAAACCAGTGCTCTAGGGCCTGGAAGCCTCAACTAGAGAGCCCATGTGCTTCAAGTACTGAAGTCCATGCACCTACAGCCCATGCTCCACAACAGAAGAAGCCACTGCAGGGAGAAACCTGTGCACCTCAACTAGAGGGCAGTCTCCACTTGCTGCAGATAGAGAAAAGTCTGCATAGCAAAAAAGACCCAGAATAGTCAAAAATGAATAAAAAATAAATAAAGGAAAATTATTAAACAAACAAACAAACAAAACTAAGATCGTGGCATTTGGTCCATCACTTCATGGCAAATAGACTGGGGAAAAGTGGAAGCAGTGACAGACTATTTTCTTGGGCTCCCAAATCACTGCAGATGGTGACTGTAGCCAAGAAATTAAAAGACATTTGCTTCTTGGAAGAAAAGCTATGACAAACTTAGACAGTGTAATAAAAAGCAGAGACATTGCTTTGCCGACAAAAGTCCGTCTAGTCAAAGCTATGGCTTTTCCAGTAGTCATGTACAGATGTGAGAGTTGGACAATAAAGAAGACTGAGTACTGAAGAATTGATGCTTTCAAACTGTGGTGCTGGAGATGACTTCTTGGACAGCAAGGAGATCAAACCAGTCAATTCTGAAGGAAATCAACCCTGAATATTCTATTGGAAGGACTGATGCTGAAGCTGAAGCTCCAATATTTTGGCTACCTGATTTGAAAAGTCAGCTCATTGGAAAAGACCCTGATGCTAGGATAGATTGGAGGCAAAAGGAGAAGGGGGCAGCAGAGGATGAGATGGTTAGATAACATCACCAACTCAATGGACATGAATCTGAGCAAACTCTTGGAAATAAGGACAGGGAAGCCTGGCACGCTGCAGTCCATGGGTCCAAAAGAGTCTGACATGACTTAGTGACTAAATAACAGCAACAACAATCAAAGTGAAGGTGATATTCTCAATAAGATTGAAAATAGTCCAACCCAAATGGCACAACTTAGTAGTCAATTTATTTTAGCAAACCAAAACATGAAGTATTAGAATTGTTCCAGAGTTTGGATGGTACAGTAAAGAGATTTCCCATAAAGTATCCTTAAAATACAGACTTCTGCCCCTTATCACCACATCACCAAACCCCTCCTTCACCAACGCCCATCCTTAACGACTCCGATTCAATCCTTCTGTATTTAGGAATCTGTTTTCAAAAGCATTTAAGCAGCCATATTTGGGAATCACTGGGCACAGCAACAAACCAATCAGGATAATTTCTGCTGGTGGGATTCCATTCTGAATGCATGTTGAGCTACTTGGGGGCACTTTTATTTTTTATTTTATTTTTTTAATTTTTATTTTTACTTTACTTTACAATACTGTATTGGTTTTGCCATACATTGACATAAATCCACCACGAGTGTACATGAGTTCCCAAACATGAACCCCCCTCCCACCTCCTACCCCATATCATCTCTCTGGATCATCCCCAGCACCAGCCCCAAGCATCCTGTATCCTGCATCGAACATAGCCTGGCAATTCATTTCTTACATGATAGTATACATGTTTCAATGCCATTCTCCCAAATCATCCCACCCTCTCCCTCTCCCTCAAAGTCAAAAAGTAGGCTCTACACATCTGTGTCTCTTTTGCTGTCTCGCATACAGGGTCATCATTACCATCTTTCTAAATTCCATGTATATGTGTTAGCATACTGTACTGGTGTTTTTCTTTCTGGCTTACTTCACTCTGTATAATCGGCTCCAGTTTCATCCATCTCACTAAAACTGATTCAAATGTATTCTTTTTAATGGCTGAGTGATACTCCATTGTGTATATGTACCTCAGCTTTCTTATCTATTCATCTGCTGATGGACATCTAGGTTGTTTCCATGTCCTGGCTATTATAAACAGTGCTGCGATGAACATTGGGGTACATGTGTCTCTTTCAGTTCTGGTTTCCTCAGTGTGTATGCCCAGCAGTGGGATTGCTGGGTCATAAGGCAGTTCTATTTGCAATTTTTAAGGAATCTCCACACTGTTCTCCATAGTGGCTGTACTAGTTTGCATTCCCACCAACAGCGTAAGAGGGTTCCCTTTTCTCCACACCCTCTCCAGCATTTATTGCTTGCAGACTTTTGGATTGCAGCCATTCTGACTGGTGTGAAGTGGTACCTCATTGTGGTCTTGATTTGCATTTCTCTAATAATGAGTGATGTTGAGCATCTTTTCATGTGTTTGTTAGCCATCCGTATGTCTTCTTTGGAGAAATGTCTATTTAGTTCTTTGGTCCATCTTTTGATTGGGTCGTTTATTTTTCTGGAATTGAGCTGCATAAGTTGCTTGTATATTTTTGAGATTAGTTGTTTGTCAGTTGCTTCATTTGCTATTATTTTCTCCCATTCCGAAGGCTGTCTTTTCACCTTGCTTATATTTTCCTTTGTTGTGCAGAAGCTTTTAATTTTAATTAGATCCCATTTGTTTATTTTTGCTTTTATTTCCAGTATTCTGGGAGGTGGATTATAGAGGATCCTGCTGTGATTTATGTTGGAGAGTGTTTTGCCTATGTTCTCCTCTAGGAGTTTTATAGTTTCTGGTCTTACATTTAGACCTTTAATCCATTTTGAGTTTATTTTTGTTTGTGGTGTTAGAAAGTGATCTAGTTTCATTCTTTTACAAGTGGTTGACCAGTTTTCCCAGCACCACTTGTTAAAGAGACTGTCTCTACTCCATTGTATATTCTTGCCTCCTTTGTCAAAGATAAGGTGTCCATATGTGTGTGGGTTTATCTCTGGGCTTTCTATTTTGTTCCATTGATCTATATGTCTGTCTTTGTGCCAGTACCATACTGTCTTGATGACTGTGGCTTTGTAGTAGAGCCTGAAGTCAGGCGAGTTGATTCCTCCAGTTCCATTCTTCTTTCTCAAGATTGCTTTGGCTATTCGAGGTTTTTTTTGTATTTCCATACAAATCTTGAAATTATTTGTTCTAGTTCTGTGAAAAATACCGCTGGTAGCTTGATAGGGATTGCATTGAATCTGTAGATTGCTTTGGGTAGTATACTCATTTTCACTATCTTGATTCTTCCAATCCATGAACATGGTATATTTCTCCATCTATTAGTGTCCTCTTTGATTTCTTTCATCAGTGTTTTATAGTTTTCTGTATATAGGTATTTAGTTTCTTTAGGTAGATATATTCCTAAGTATTTTATTCTTTTCATTGCAATGGTGAGTGGAATTGTTTCCTTAATTTCTTTTTCTACTTTCTCATTATTATTATAGGAATGCAAGGGATTTTTGTGTGTTGATTTTATATCCTGCAACTTTACTATATTCTTGGGGGCACTTTTAATGATACCAATGTTGGAGATTTCTCTCCCAGAGTTTTTGGTTTAACTTATCTGAAAAGCAAATTTCTTGAAGCCCTTCAGTTAATCCTAATACATAGCCAGGGTGGTGAACCACTGACTTAAGCCAAATCAGACCCCAAACTTCCAATTTTGAGACTTTCTGACCAACATTCATTTTATTTTTAAAATAGTGACATCCATTAAAAAATTCATACATTATTATTTCTACCTTTGATCAAAAATCAAACTATTATAAAGCATGCATTTATCTTTTAGCTTTAAAATTAATTTTGCTATTAATGACTTTTCTTGGGATATCGCTTGTTTGCAGTAGCAGCAGAAGAGGGAGCGTCTGTGACACAGGAGTTTCCCCCGCAAATGTTTAAATTTCTCCTGCAAATCCCATATACTTTTGTTCAGAGAATGCACCTGCCAAAAGATAGACAAGGTGAGAAGACCTATTCAGAATAGACAGAAGATCCCCTACACCCAAAAGGCTGGCCAGGAATAGGAAGACTAAACAGGAATGGCTCAGGCTACAGAGACTTCTGGAGCAGAAGTACAGGTCTTGCCTGGAGCTGTTGAGCTCCTCCAGGCCAGGCTCTGCTTCCTGACTCATTTGACTGAAATCCACTATGCTGCCCCATATGCTATCCAAGACACCGCAGCCCAGTTAAATCTGCATTTAACTTAATCTGCAATTAGAGTATTTGCGTCTTCTGTACTACATCTGAGTCCTGGAATCCTGGGTTCTGCCAACAACCTGACTACCCAACTTATCATTCTATTCTAACATCTATACGATATTATGGAAAAACCCTAATGAATGTCCTGGCCACCCCAAATTTAACTTATCTGATTTCATGTTGACTACCTGAAGAGTATAACCCCCACCTACACCAGTGGCCAGTGGAATAAGACCCAACATAGTAAAATGGATGTTCTGGACTGTCCCTAGATGGTTTTACCATTCTCTTTAGTTTTCATTTGACTCTTCCAAGTCATGGTAATGACTGGATGGGAGTTTGAAAATGTTAACCATTACATGGTAAAGCCTTTGTGGTTCTGAACTATTTCAGAGTTCAAGAAGAAATTCTTGTCAGAAGCTTGTAAATGCATGTTGTGAATGAAATAGTTGTAATAGACTTTTTTTGACAAACAAAACCTCAAAAAGTGTTTTAGGAAAGGGAGGGTATGGGAAGGGAAGACAATATTCAACCATCCCAAAATAGCTGGTTTATTACTACAGGAAAAAGATAAGGCGAAGGCAGATTAGTCATATTTCCTTATTTGTTATTGTACCAAAATTATCCAGTGAATTGCAACATCATTTTATATTACTATTGAGACTTCTTAAATGCATCAGATCACCCAGAATGGAGTGGAAGAAAAAAAAATTACTTAAAGCGCAACTTTTTAAAACAGTGAGTGACTCAGGTTGGAAATTTGTAATCCTTTTTTTTTTTTTTTTTTGGCAACAAGTCCAGCCTTGTTATTTTAAGATATCTGGCTCACTCCAAAGCTGCAGAGCTGACAATGAAACCAACGTTTGGCCATCTTAGCTTGCTTTCATCTTCTTTGCTATTCTCATATACATACAGATTTGTTTTGGATCTTCTTGGCCTATAAGTGAGACCCTCACTTATAAATATATTCATTCAACATGTATTTATTAATCATCTATCTGTGCCATGTGACACCCTGTGATTTTTCATCTATGATGACATCATCTTCTGTCATAGGAGTGACTCATATACAATGGTGATGTCTCCAGCTTCCATTTTGGTTCTCTCTTTGCCTATTAAAAGATGCTTACTCCTTGGAAGGAAAGTTATGACCAACCTAGATAGCATATTCACAAGCAGAGACATTACTTTGCCAACAAAGGTCTGTCTAGTCAAGGCTATGGTTTTTCCAGTGGTCATATATGGATCTGAAATTTGGACTGTGAAGAAAGCTGAGCGCTGAAGAATTGATGCTTTTGAACTGTGGTGTTGGAGAACACTCTTGAGAGGCCCTTGGCCTGCAAGGAGAGCCAAACAGTCCATTCTAAAGGAGATCAGCCCTGGGTGTTCTTTGGAAGGAATGATGCCAAAGCTGAAACTCCAGTACTTTGGCTACCTCATGCGAAGAGTTGACTCATTGAAAAAGACCCTGATGCTGGGAGGGATTGGGAGCAGGAAGAGAAGGGGAAGACAGAGGATGAGATGGCTGCATGGCATCACTGACTCGATGCACATGAGTTTGGGTGAACCCCAGGAGTTGGTGATGGATAGGGAGGCCTGGCCTGCTGTGATTCATGGGGTCACAAAGAGTCGGACACGACTGAGCGACTGAACTGAACTGAACACTATATGGCATTGACTTGTGCAAGGCACAGTTCCAAGTGCTTTACATATGTTAACTTCTTGATCCTCCTGAGAACCCCATGAAAAAAACTTCATTTTTATCTCTATTTTCCAGTTTGTTGTTGTTCAGGTGCTAAGTTGTGTCTGATTTTTTGTGACCCCATGGACTGCAGCACACCAGGCATTCCTGTCCTTCACCATCTCCTGGAGTTTGCCCAAGTTCATGTCCGTTGAGTCAGTGTTGCCATCCAACCATCTCATCTTCTGTCACCCCCTTCTCCTCCTGCCTTCAGTCTTTCTCAGCATAAGGGTCTTTTCTAATGAGTCATCTCTTCATATCAGGTGGCCAAAGTATTGGAGCTTCAGCTTCAGCATCAATCCTTCCAATGAATATTCAGGATTGATTTTCTTTAGGATTGATTGGTTTGATCTCCTTGTAGTCCAAGGGACTCTCAAGAGTCTTCTCCAGCACCACAATTCAAAAGCATCAATTCTTTGGTGCCCAGCCTTCTTTGTGGTCCAACTCTCACATCTGTACCTGACTACTGGAAAAACCATAGCTTTACTATATGGATCTTTCTCAACAAAGTGATGTCTCTGCTTTTTAATACACTGTCTAGGTTTCTTATAACTTTTCGTCCAAGGAGCAAGCATCTTTTAATTTCATGGTGCAGTCCCTGTCTGCAGTGATTTTGGAACCCAAGAAAATAAAGTGTGTCACCATTTCCACTCTTCCCCCATCTATTTGCCATGAAGTAATGGGACTGGATACCATAATCTTAGATTTTTGAATGTTGGGTGTTAAGCCAGCTTTTCAATTTTCTCTTTCACCTTCTTCAAGAGGCTAGATGTTAAATAATTTAAAAATATATCTGAGGATATCACAGCTAGTAAGTGATACAGTTTGATTTTGAACCTGGGCAGTCCAGCATTAGAGGTTGTATTTTTAACCACCGTGGAATCTCTGACTTCATCTACAAAGCCCTCATTAGTGGAATATCTCTGCTTTGACTTAACCCTTCATGGAAGGGTTTCCACTTGACTCATTCCACTCTGAAGCAGAGCTCAGAAAGAACATTTGAAATGGAAGTCCTGCCCATTGCATACTTTTAGCCTTAGTTACAAAAGCAGTTCTGGTAAATATAGTAATTTTTTTTTTCTAAGCTAGTTTTTTTTTTTTGTTTGTTTGTTTTTTCAAAGTGTTAATTAGAACATTTGCTTTTTTCCAAAAGGCTGTAGTTTCTGCCTATTAAGATATTGTATGTCCTCATCCCAATTAATTCTAAGATGATTTGTTTCTCTAGTGTCAAATGTTTTTTAAATATGAGATCTTTCTGTGTATTTAATTTTTCTTGGCTAATGTTCAGCATAATCACTTACACATTAAAAGAAGTGAAAGTTTTAATTCAAGGTCAAAGCCTTTGGCACACATTACATTGAGACAGCCCCATTTGTGGCAGAAATGATGGTGTTTAGCTCATAATCCAAAGATGGCACATAGGCCAGTACCAAGAGGCTCATGAGCCATTTGTCATAACCACTCATTTCTTTCCCAACACTTCTTTGACTTCCATGGGCCTTCTCTTAGAGTCACCAAGATTCCTCATCTTCTACTCATGACATTATACTGATTCCCAGTCTCTGCTTTCTATCTTTTATTTTGGGATTTGTTGGGATATAAATGAATGATTGAAAGGTTCTAAATTAAAAAAAAGTGTACTAAATAGAGAGAGTCCCTTTAAACATTTCATAGCAACAAATAGTTTCACAATATCCAGAAAATGGTCACTTAAATCATCTATAATGAGACAGAAAACAAAGACTTTACACTTAATGAGGGTAACAATGATTGCTTGTGTGGTGTGTGTTTTGGTAGAGAATGTATTTGAAGACTGTAGAAATTCCTGAGATCTTGTTGGGAAATAACAGGATAGTAGGAATTAGGATCTCCCAGATAGCACCCTCACCCCATTACTCTCTCACTTTTGATTCTCCATGAGTTGCCAGGGTAATCCTACACACACAATACACACACACACACACACACACATCATACACCACATACGTATGCTTCTTTTTCCCTTTCTTTCAGCAAGGTACACCACTTCCTTTCTTTCCAATGCAGAGGAGTAGGCATTTAATTTCAAATGTCAGTCTTACTAAACATATCCCTTTATGTGCTAATTTGATAAAATATCTTCACTTGGAAATATATTATGGTCCAGATAAGAAATCAGGAGGTGACATTGTAATCTCACCCTCAATTCATTGATCTCTGGAGACAAATATGTTGAATAATTCAAAATGGAACAAAAAAATCACTCTGAGAGCTGAGTCATGCAGTTTGTATCATTGATCCAATTAACTGGACGGATGCCAAATTGCCATTTTATTTTTTGCTGTGAATGCCTTTTTAGTTGGTATATCTTGTGAAAGTACTTTGTGGTTCCTAGGGTAAAGTCACTCTGTGGTACTATCAGCAGTTTTTCTTTTTCTGACTTGTTAGGATAATAACTTTTGTTTTTACAGTCAACACTTAGAAATTCAGGATAACATAAAATGCTCTAAGCTTATGACCCAATTTTTATAGAACTATCCTGATTTGAAATATTTTATCTTACCATCCCCATAAACCACTGAAGTTCTTACAAATGTTGTCCTTGGACTTGAATGGACTGAAATTTGAATCACAGCTCTGCCACCCACTAAGCTGTGTGAACTTAGGTAAGATGTATTACACTTTGAAGCCTCAATCTTTTTTCATATGTTCTTCCATTTTAGAGTTTAAGTGAGGATAACATAAGATCATGCATGCAAAGTTTTAGTATAATGGCTGTCTAGAAAATTCTCATAAATATTAGCTTTTATCATTGGTTAATTCAAATATTTTGGGTCATACTGTTTATTCTAGGTTGACTTTTATATCTTGAAATGCTCCCCAAATTACTTTTGAAACCTAACATTTTTTATTTGTAAAATATGATGACTCTACCTAAAAAGAATAGAGCTTATTTTAAACAGATAATCACCATATCTGCTTTAAATTAATATCTTGAACTTTCCTCTCCTCAGTTACAATGAAATGAGCAACTAAATTGATTTACTTGAGACTTCTTTGACTATTGATGTTTTGTGAAATGGTGCAGGGAAAGAAAAGGTAAATGATTCAAATAGCAAATTGCATGGTTATTTCCTAAATATTTAGATAAGATAGAACATTTCTTCCGAAGTGTTAAAATAAATCCCTATTTGTTCTAATAGCAACTTTGCAATCAGATGAAAGGTAGGAAAGATTAGCCAATTTTATAGTAGGGGAAACACTGAATATGGAAATTCCCAGAAAACCTTGGCCCAGTTAGTCACTGCTTATTAATGCTGCTTCCTACAATCACTGAATCATGTTGTCCATTGGCTGATTCATTCTTTTATTTCTATCAGGCAAATATCTATCAAGCACTTTCTATATGCCAGGCACTGTTCCAGATGTTAGGGACAGAGAAGCGAGCAAAGTAGACCCAAAGCCCTTCCTTTGTGAAACTGCTAGAATAAATAATTAAACTGCTTATTATGTTATACATACATACTATAGAGCAAATTAAAACAGGAAAGCAGGATGGAGGGTAGGGTTACAATTTTAATGAGAATAGTGATAAGCAAGGTGCTCCCTGATCATATGACACTTGAGTCAAAGCTTGAAAGAGATGAGGGAGAGAGCCATATTGGGAACTGGGAGAACAACACATGCAAAGACTTTCAGTAGGAGTATGTTAGTTGCTTGGTCATGTCCGACTCTTTGTGATCCCATGAACTGTAGCCCATCAAGCTCCACTGTCCATGGAATGGAAGTAAGTTGCAAGGGTACTTGGAGGTTTCTAAACAGAGGAATGACATGATCCAACTTAAGTTTCATTGGGATCACTCTGTCCTGGGTGGAGAACAGAAACTGGGGACCAAGGACTGAAGCAGGAAACCAGCTAGGAAACTATTGGGATAATCTACTAAAAGCTCTAGCAGAGGAAATCGTGAGAAGCAGCAAGGGCCGACAGACTTGGCTGAGTATTCTGTATGAGGTCTGTGAAGAAAAGAGAAGAGCTGAGAAATGACTCCAGGGTTTTTGGCCTGAAAAACTGGAAGGGTTGAGTGGACACCATTATCTGAAAAATGCAGTGTTTTTGGCCCTAAAATAAAGCTGCAAATTCAATCAATGGTAAAACCATTTTATTTGCACTGTACTCATTTGCAATGTGTAAATTTAATTTGAGCAAGGGCTGACATAATATCTACCATTGCTTTTTCTGGAAATAATAGATGGTCTAAAGAAATAAATCACATGAGCAAGACTCCAGAAAAGGCTCTTTGGATAGGAATATGTTTCAAAATTTAGCAAACAGATTTTTAAGCAAGAATATTCTCCTGGATCCATCACAGGCTTAAAGATAATGGACAGGGAAGGTCCCAGGTGTGAGTGTTTTTAAAAGTCTCCCTAGGTGATTCCAATGACCAGCCCACTCCTTCCCCTCACCACCCCTTCCCTCTTGTCTGATGAGAATGATTGCATTCTGTGAAGATGATATTTTAAATAAGCACAAAGTAACTTGCAAAGTGCATTCCTTAAAGTGAGTTCCTTCAGGAGCTCTATCTGCGTATTGGAATTACAGCGCTCCAAACATCTTTGAAATCATTTTATTACCATCCACAGATTTAATGGTGTATGTTGAGGCTGAGAGACTAGTGAATGTTTACTGGAACTCTGTGCTAAGAAATATTTTGAGGGTGTTTCTGAGGCTAATAGTCAACTAATTGAGTGACTTGGCATACATCACATATCTGCCATCCCAACTTGTTCCAACCTCTCATTTCAGGGAACTTCACCTGAGCCCCAGAGACGGTTAGGAGTCTTAGTGCTTGGTTCAGCTCAGTCCACATGCTAGGCCATCTACATTACCCTAGAAAAGAAATGCCCAGATACACACACATGCACCTATCTCTAAGAGCCTCTACAGCTCAGAATCTAAACTTTCCACTAATCTAGACAGATCTGAATCACTGAATTCTACTGTATATGAAGGTCATTTTCCTTGAAAGAGCCTTTCTATTATTTTTGTTTCTTCCATTCATTTTATTTTAAAAGAATTTATGGTTTGTCATGAAGTAGAAACAATGAAATAAAAATTATATTTTATAGACTACAGTGCATTTACAGCTAAAACTATGATCCACAAAACCAGGCATAAAGAATTTGTGCTTTCTATCTCCAGGGCCGTGGAATGTAAAGGAAAGGGCAGAACAGCAGCTGCAAACAATTACTAAGCATTTTCAATGGTCTTGCAAAATGCCATGAATTCATAGCACCCCACCAGAAACCTGGACTGCACCCCTCTGAAATAGCTCCCTGTCATTGGCCAAACACATATCCTGCCCCTCCTTGGCAGGGTCTCCCCATCAGACTTTATGGAGGCTCTGTCTCCTGACACCTTGAAATAAAGAGCCCCTCTCTCTTTTTCATCTCAAACTCCTTCTCCTTGCCTTGCTTTCATCCTTTCTTCCAGAACGTATTCCTTACAATTTCTTTAGTTTCAGGACATCACAATTCACAAATGCAGACATGGGCCACTGGAGAACCACAATGCACCCCGCACATGCAGAAGGAAACTTTCCTTTCGTCCTGTCCAACACTGGTGAGCTAATCGTGAAAGGCTGCCCTCATGAACTTTCTTATGACTGCACTGGGGATTCCTGAGTTTTAGTCAAGGAGAAGAGAGACTTTTCTGAAAAAAACTTAACTCCTTAGACTGACATGTGAAATCCACCTCATAAAATGCGCCTAGAATGTGCGTGGTAAACTCTGGTAGCATAGCCAACTTTTGTCCAGAGAGAAAATACACCATGGGTGATTGGTAGGAGATATAGGAGTTAGAGGCTGAAAGAAACTTCAGGGACTTAACTGAAGATCTAGATGGAAAGACTGGATGAACTGATCCATTTCAGGCCTGTTTGTAACTCTTAACCCAGACTCTGATGACTTGTGCCTCAGGTCACACCATAGAGACTGGAGAAAGTTGGCACTTATGGACTCACCTGGTTTTTTGTTAACAATTTATCTTTCTGCCATGGCCACAGTGAAAGAATAACTTTGCAGTGTAGTTATTCATCCCAACTAAGCCAGGATCTGGATAAACTGAAAACCGACAGAGGCTTTAGAAAGGACACTTTGATTTTTCTTCCATAGTTTAAAGAAGTAAGTAACTGGATGGACTGTAAGCAGTTTTTTGACTACCATATATTCAGGTGTCCTACGTGTAGGAAATAGGTCAGATAAGGGCTGGGTTTGTTGATTCTCAGAAGGAAGGGCTAACTTTGTACTCTAGTCCAGAGCTCCCAAACCCCACGGCAGGATCATCTCCTGTATGTGCTGGGTGACCAGCAGTCTGCATAGAATGATGAATCCATTCTTACATCACGATTTTGGGTAATGAATGACCTCTGCGTTTTTTGTTTTCAAGCAGTTCACATTTTAAAGTTTAATAGGCCGCCCTTGTAAGGAGAAAATAAACATCATAAACATCTGCCCTATGATTGTAGATGTTATGAAGACCGACAGGAAGAGGACCAAAACAATAATTGAAGAAATATAAGTGGACCCTGCCAAAAACCAGAACTGTTTAAGCTCAAGTAACTCAGGCTGGGTATATTGCGTTATTATTGAAAGAAACTGAAGTCATAAACACATATTTCCCCAAGAAAATAAAGTAAAAAAATTGTAAAGAAAAGTTTTTGGCTCATAGTTTGCCTTAATTCGGGGAAAACAACTATGCTCCTAATCTTAGAATTTAGTTTCCTAATTTTGGAATCTTCCTACATCAGACTTTGACTCCCAAATGTCATTGCCATTCCAACCAAGTGTTTGACTCCTCAATTATAGATCCTAATTTTCAGACATCAGTCAGCTAGTCTTTTCAGAATATTATCTTTCTTTTAAACTTTAAATTCTTCAATTATGAGATATGAAGTATAATCAGAAAAAAACAGAAAGTTTAAAACTAGGGTTTAGCAAAGAGGTGATAAACAGAATATCCATGCCACTATCACCCAGAACTGGAGAAGGCAATGGCACCCCACTCGAGTACTCTTGCCTGGAAAATCCCATGGATGGAGGAGCCTGGTAGGCTGCAGTCCATGGGGCTGCTGAGGGTTGGACATGACTGAGCGACTTCACTTTGACTTTTCACTTTCATGCATTGGAGAAGGAAATGGCAACCCACTCCAGTGTTTTTACCTGGAGAATCCCAGGGATGGGGGAGCCTGGTGGGCTGCTGTCTATGGGGTCGCACTGAGTCAGACACAACTGAAGTGACTTAGCAGCAGCATCACTCAGAACAGACATGTAAAGCATAACTCACCTGAAACCACTTTCCTCTGAGTTTGCCTCATCATAATATCTTCTGTCATCAACCATGATAACTTTTATAATATTTCTTTGATTTTCTTTATAATTTTGCTAAATTATATGCATCCTTAAATAATATAGTCTTGTTTGTCCTCTTTTTGAGCTTTATATCAAGAGAACCATACTATATTCATTTACTCAATATTGTGATTTATTCATGTTGGTTAGTTACAGTTTTTTCATTTGCTTTTCAGTATAGTATTTCAGTGTATAAAGACATCCTGTGCTACTATTGGTCAACATTTGTGTTGTTTCCAGTTTGGGGCTATTATGAACATGATATGAGCATTCTTGTTCTTGTGTCCTGGAATACAGGTCACACATTTCTATAAGGTATATGCCTTGGATAAAGTGCTACATCACAGGCTTCAACTTTACTCTATGATACTGAACTGCTTTCCAGAGTTAGACAAATTTATCTTTCCACCTACAGTGCATGAATATTTCTCTTGCTCCCCATTTTCACCATCGCTTGAACTTTCTAGCTTTGCTCACTTATGTATTCCTTATCATAGTTTTAATTTGCACTTTCCTGGCTACCAAAGAAGATGAGCATCATTTCATATGTTTATTGCCAATGCAGTTGCCCTTTTCCTGTGATATGTCTCAAGTCTTTTAATCATTTTTCTATGATTGCTCTTTTTTGCTTACTGATTCGTAGTTCTAGTCGAGGCTATGGTTTTTCCTGTGGTCATGTATGGATGTGAGAGTTGGACTGTGAAGAAGGCTGAGCACCAAAGAATTGATGCTTTTGAACTGTGGTGTTGGAGAAGACTCTTGAGAGTCCCTTGGACTGCAAGGAGATCCAACCAGTCCATTCTGAAGGAGATCAGCCCTGGGATTTCTTTGGAAGGAATGATGCTAAAGTTGAAACCAGTACTTTGGCCACCTCATGCGAAGAGTTGACTCATTGGAAAAGACTCTGATGCTGGGAGGGATTGGGGGCAGGAGAAGAAGGGGACGACAGAGGATGAGATGGCTGAATGGCATCACTGACTCGATGAACATGAGTCTGAGTGAACTCCGGGAGTTGGTGATGGACAGGGAGGCCTGGCTTGCTGCGATTCATGAGGTTGCAAGGAGTCGGACACGACTGAGTGACTGAACTGAACTGAACTGATTTGTAGTTCTTTATATATTTTAAAATTTAGTGCTTTTTCAGAGTTTTGATATATATTATAAAGTTATACATATACACATTATATATATTATATGTAAAGGTCTCTCAGTCTAGTAGAATATATATTTTATTTATTCATTTTATGCATATATGTAATTTATATTTTATATTTATATAATCTCCAAACTTTTCTTCAGTGAGCTTTAAGAATAAGAGGGTGGGATGTGCACTAATATAATGATTGGCATGGATTTAGAAGACAAAAGAGTGTTCAAATCTACACTAGCTTGAAGTTAGTATTGTACTACTTTCTTATTTACTATTGTGCTATCAGTCCATTCTGAAGGAGATCAGTCCTGGGTGTTCTTTGGAAGGAATGATGCTAAAGCTGAAACTCCAGTACTTTGGCCACCTCATGCGAAGAGCTGACTCATTGGAAAAGACTTTGATGCTAGGAGGGATTGGGGGCAGAAGAAGAAGGGGACGACAGAGGATGAGATGGCTGGATGGCATCACTGACTTGATGGACATGAGTCTGAGTGAACTCTGGGAGTTGGTGATGGACAGGGAGGCCTGGCTTGCTGCGATTCATGAGGTTGCCAAGAGTTGGACGTGACTGAGTGACTCAACTGAACTGAACTGGTTGTGATATCAAATTCAGAGTATATAAAATCATTAGCAGAATATATTGTGCACCAAAAGAACAAAAGAAGATTCTAAACCTAGAAAGCACCCTAGAGGTAAATATAGACCATCATAAAATCCATGATGCTGATTTAAAAATATAGATTAGCTGTGGTTCATGAAGTGCCCAAGAACTCAGGGTCATGTCATACATAGGTCTTGACTCTTCCTCCAGTGCTCTAAAGAATTGCTAAGGGTTATGAAGAAATCTTCCCACAATTCCAGTCAGCATAGGTCTCCTCTTTGAGGCTTGCTCCCTGAAAACTGTTTTTAGTATTAAAAAAAAATCAGAGTCTTGAGGAGACGATAGCAAATTTAGTTGTTCTCTTACTTCTTCTTTAAAACAGGAAATACTCGGGGAGCAAATGTCCCTTATTTATTTCCTACAGATTGCTGGTTTTTCAAGCTTTCCGGATCAGGCTTCCTGCCTAGAGGGCTGGATCTTAAGTCCAGAAATCTGCACTGTCACTCAGATGTAGAATCCATCTGTGGTTGATGGCTGCTTGGAGGCCCAGTGCCTCTGACCTATACAAGCATCATCCCTCTTGACTCGCAGAGCTCCAGGCAGTGTGTTTATTCAGGACTTTGGCATTTATGTTTGTTTGCTTGGCACATTCAGTTCAGTGGAATCTTTAATGGCCACTCCGACTGGTCAGTGCCAATTCCAAAGCTGGGCCTCAAAAGAGAGAAATAGGAAAATAGGACTAGAACTTGGTAGGAAGGCAGAAAAACTGCCATTAAATTTTTTTCATATTATGCTTTCAGGAGTTATTCTGTTTTCTTGATGGCATCGATAGAAACGTTGGTAGGCTTATGCTTGAGTCTTTGCAAACTGTATTTTATATGACACTAAAAATGAAATAGAGCAATAAAACTAATTTTAAACTTGCTGTATACCCCTAGAGCAGAAAAAGGATGTGGTAATGTATAAATGAAGCCCGAGCTGACCGTGACAAAATAATAGAGCTGTGTCATTTTAAAAAGCAAGCTCTCTATTGGGATATATAAACAGACATAAACTGGCAGTTCTGTAAGTGTGGTCTGATGACCACTGGTGGCCCTTAAAGATCCTCCAGGTGGCCTTTGGGCTTGTCTCGTAATTTTGGTACTTAAGTATAACCGGCTTTTATACTTTCTCTGTAGTCTAGAATAACTGGCTTTATAACTCTCATTAATGTCTCTTTAAAAACAGCATCTCTAAATCATTTTGGTCAGGATATGTGGTCTATGATGCCCTGTGCCAACAGGAAATGGTCTGTGGGCCAGAAATACAGAAGATGCCCTGGAATCACATGGATGGACACTTAAGGTAAGCTAACACTTATTGCATGCTCAATATATGAGAGGAATTGCACCAGGTGGTCCTAAAATATGATTTATATGTCCCCTACTACTCACTGCTCTATCCTAAATGCATGATGGAAAGGAATGAGATCTAGAAGGGTTAGGAATGTAGGCTTTAATTCTTTTATAATCTTCTGAGTGTTCACGTTTCTTCCAGAAAATGTGCATTTATTACTTGTAAAAATGTTTTAAAAATATAATGCTGTCTAAAGTTAATCAAGTGTTTAGCCCATGACAGCACTAGTCTAAAGCCTTAAGTATATTAACTGATTTATTTTAATTTTAAAGAATACTAAGTCTGGTGTATTATTTTCTCCATTTTAGAGTTGAGGAGGGCTTCTCAGGTGGCTCAGTGGTAAAGAATCCACCTGCCAATGCAAGAACCGCAGAAGATGCAGGCTTGATTCCTGGATAGGGAAGATCCCCTGCAGGAGGAAATGGTAGCCCAGCCGAGGAAATTGAGGTATATGAGCTTTTCTTAGGGTCACACAATTAATAAGTGATGGAGTCGGAGTTTAATCTCAAAGATCTGACTATAGAGTCCCACACCCAACTGAGAATTTGTATTGACTTGGTGCTCTAAGGATTTTATATTGGGGGGGGGGAATTAACAACAGAGAAATTTAAGAAATAATGAGATATAAAAGTCTACTGTTCCGTGAGCCACAGCTACTGAGCCCGCTTGCTGCAATTACCGAAGCCTGTATATTTTCGGGCCTATGAGCCATAACTAATGGACCCCTGTGCTGCAGCTACTGGAGCCTGCGTGCCCTAGGGCCAGCAGCTACTGAGCCCACATGCTGCAACTACTGCAGCTTGTGTACCTAAAGCCTGTGCTCCACAGCAAGAGAGGCCACGGCAATGAGAAGCCTGCGCATTGCAAATACAGAGTAGCCCCAGCCCTCCGCAACTAGAGAAAGTCTCTGCAGCAACGAAGACGACCCAGTGCAACCAAAAACAAAAAGACAAATACTAATTAATTATTTAAAAGTCTACCATAATCAGCATTGGCTTCAGGGATGTTTTTGCAGATTCTAGCTGGTGATTCTGGTGATAGAGAACCATTGATTTTACACTCTTATGGGCTCATTTGGATATGAAACAATGTGTCCAAAAGTTTACATCAAAATCTCACCCTGACATGGTTGCAATCAAAGTGTCTTACTTGGGGGAGTGCACTGCTAGGGTTTCATTTAACTGTTTAGAGCTAAGTGGCATATTAGTACCTCTGGGGGGGCCCTGGATTCATGCCATAAGCACAGAAGCAGTGAGTAGTAGGTGCTGCAAAAGTGTGGGCAGAACCACTGAGAGAGGAGGTGGCCACATCCACAGAAGCCTGGACGGTCCAGGGCTGCTTCTGATTCGAAGATCTGTGAGTATCAGCGCCTACAGTCAAGCATCAAGGTTGCATCAGGAAGGCAGGTGCCGGTGTAGAAGTTATCATGGGGGTTGCTTGCTCCTTCGGGTTCTCCGCTCTCCCCATCAATTCTCAGGTGGCTAGTAAGCCACAGGTGTCAGTCCTCTAGCTTAATATCCAAGAAATAGTTTTTAAGAGCAACCTAGGAACCCAGGAGCATATATACACACAGAGAAATTTCCTAATGTACATTTTCTCATTCATACATGAGTGACAGAACAAAACGGCATGCGGCTCTTTAAAAGCATTCATAACGTGGAAGAAGAGATTTAACTAAAGGCACTGTGGGAACCACGAGCATTTGCAGAAATGAGAAATAATTTTACAAGTACCTGCTTTGGTTCTTAGTAAAAATCAAGAGCCTATGGACTAGTGAACTAAGATGTTAAATATGAAGCGATATGACAGCAGACTGGGATTTCAAAACAGAACACGACAAAATGTTTCTGGCTGAGAAGCAAATAGAAATAAATAGGGAACTATAAAGGGGATAGGGAAAGTGTAAGAGAAAACCAAACTATGATAACAGGATTTGTGTCCAACTCTGCAACCCACGGACTGCAGCATGCCAGGCTCTCCTGTCCTTCACTGTCTTCCAAACTTGCTCAAATTCATGTCCATTGAGTTGGTGATGCTATCTAATCATCTCATCCTCTGTTGTCCCCTTGTCTATTTGCTTTCAATCTTTCCCAGCATCAGGGTCTTTTCCAATGAGTTGGCTTTTTGCATCATGTGGCCACTGTATTGGAACTTCAGTTTCAGCATCAGACCTTCCACTGATAACATTTACATTAGAAGAACTGGCACAATGGAAACTATAGGAAATAAATGGAATTAGTTGGAGGACACAGATGGAAATGGGTTCCAGAATTAGAAGGGACAAAGAGACAAAACGATTTCAAAAGATATTTGATATAAAATGCATAGAAGGAATTCCCCAAATATGAATAACATATGCCCCAAGAAAGAGATCAGAATAAATAAGAGGGAACGATGACAAATATAATAGAAAAAGACAAATCTGATCCTGTAGGTTGAGTGTCTTATTAGGTTTCTGGTAAGATCAGTTCAAACAGCAATACTTTAAAGGGCTTCTTGTTTCTTCTGCCCATTCCCCTCCTTGAATTCTTTTGAACATGGGAGGACCTCTTAGTAGGGTTCAGTTGCTGCTGCTGCTGCTAAGTTGCTTCAGTCATGTCTGACTCTGTGCGACCCCGTGGACTGCAGCCTACCAGGCTCCTCTGTCCATGGGATTTTCCAAGCAAGAGTACTGGAGTAGGTTGCCATTGCCTTCTCCTGTAACTGCATAGTGATACACCAATTCAACTTACTGCTATGGGGGAAAAACACCATTTAATGAGACATGAAGACAAAGCACAAACCCGACTAAGGGGACACACACTGTGGACCACAGCAGGGCTATGACCAGAGCAAGTGGGGGCATGGGGGAGGGGAGATGGATGGGTAAACTACAGCCTCGGGGGCGATGGGGCGGGGGGGGCGTTCAGTTAAGGAAAGGTAAATCAGGTAAAAATAAAAAGATAGAGGTGAGCTCTCAGACATGGCTTGTGTTCCAGGATACTAAAGAGGGATATAATTAATATGCAAAACTGATGGAATCTCATCTGTTTGTGGGTATATTAGCTCCTCTATTCATAGGGATTCTCTAAGCAAGAATACTGGAGTGGGTTGCTGTGCTCTCCTCCAGCGGATCTTCCTACCCAGGGATGGAAACCAGGTCTCTCACATTGCAGGCGGGTTCTTTACCATCTGGCTTCCCCCGTGGCTCAGCCTGGTGGCTCAGTCCGCCTGCAGTGTGAGAGACCCAGGTTCAATCCCTGGGTCAAGAAGATCCCCTGGAGAAGGAAATGGCAACCCACTTCAGTATTCTTGCTTGAAAAATCTCATGGATCAAGGAGCTTGGCAGGCTACAGTCCATGGGGTCACCAAGAGTCAGACACGACTGAGTGACTTCACCTTCTTTCTTTTCTTTCATTCTTTACTGCCTGAGCCACCAGGGAAGCCCAATAATCTAAACACAAAAATTAATTGACCTTCCATTTTGTTTAGCTAAGAGCAGAGAACAGGCCACGTAATCAGAAAGTTGGAGCATGTAGTCCTGAGAGTGAAAGTATTAGCCGCTCAGTCATGTCTGACTCTTTGTGACCCCATGGACTGTAGCCCACCAGGCTCCTCTGTCCATGGGATTCACCAGGCAAGAATACTGGAGTGGGTTGCCATGTCCTTCTCCAGGGGATCTTCCTGACCCAGGAATCAAACCCAGATCTCCTGCATCACAGGCAGATTCTTCACTGTCTGAGCCACCAGGGAAGCCCATGACCCCACTGCTCATTCAATGCACAGCTACACATTTCCTTTACCCTCTTTTTGCCTCACTTTCCTCCTCTGTGAAACTGGAAGACAACAACTGTGATAACAATGACCTTCTGCAAGATGTTGCTATGAGCAGGTGAACAAAGCCACACACATAAAACTTTTCCACAAATGTGAAGTTACTAGGAGCACAAGGACCATTAAGTCAAAGCTAGTAGCTGGACTGCCTCTCTCAAGGTGAAGGAGCCATGCCAGGTGATTCTCTAAGAAGAACCTAAATTGAGAAGAAAGCTCTCTGCTTTGTGGATAAAACAATTCACTTGTTAAGAAAGAATCATACACTAACCTAAGCATTTGCATTTCTACATTCCCAGACACATCAGATAAAAATCATTAAACATACATCAATCATGTTGAATAATAGAAACAGGCTTAATAGTGGAAAGTTTTTACAGGATCCATATCTCTTGCTTTGAAAATAAATGTGTCAGCTTCACGTCATCATTTAGTTTCCATAATGTTTTCACTTCACTTGATCAGCATTCATATACCAGGAGGAGATTGCTATCTCAGAATAAACAATAACACATCCCTCAAGATTTTCTCTTCATTGTACTTTATGACTTTATACTTAACTATAACAGCCCCTCACAACAAAACTCAGTACAAGAACAAATCAATAATGTTATAGGGAATGTGTCTTTTCAAATGTCTTCCATAACATTCCTAGAAGGATTCCACAGAAACACAGCTACAGGAAGAGAATTGACATGCTGTTGTCCTTCTGATTCCCAACACTACCGACTCTGGTACAAAGGAATTTATTATTAAAACCCTGTATCTTCATGGCTATAGTAAGGCTTCCAAAGAGCTTTGGCTGTTGAGGCCATGACAGAGAGAGGGCAACGACTGCACAGTCTTTGAGTGTAACCCTGCTGATCAAGGCCTGAACAAGGGCAAGATCAGGGAGTCACTTGCCTGGGGACAGAAAAAAAGCTTAGTCATCAAAATAAATAATATTTGAATATAACACCATGACAAAGAAAACTGGATACCAAAAAAAAAAAAAAAACCAAACAAACTATGATGAACAAAATCTGGAGGCGATCACTGTATTCAAAATTTCAAATGAAGACAAGATCATAACATTTACAGAGCTGAAATCAAATTACAGTGAGCATAGGACAGTCTTGAAGAGGGGATAAAGTTAGGAAAGGACAGACCAAGGGAATGAAGATACTTCTGATTGTTTGATGGTGAAGGGGTTTTAAGACTGATTATTGGCACATTCACCTCAGGAATGCTTTTTATCCCTTACTAGATAGAGTCACAGCCTAGTTACCAAGACTCTTCCTTTTTTTAAAAAACGTGATTTAATTAATTTATTTATTTTTGGCTGCCCTGGATCTTCGTTGCTGCTTGCTCTGAGCTTTCTCTATTTGAGGCAAGCACGGGCCACTCTCTAGTTGTCGTGTTGGGGCTTCTCATTGTGGTGGCTTCCCTTGGTGCAGAGCACAAGCTCCAGGGTGTGTGGGCTTCAAGAGTTGCAGCACGTGGGCTCAGCAGTTGTGGCTCTTGGGCTCCAGCACATGGGCTCAGCAGTTGTGGCACAGGAGCTTGGCTGCCCTGCAGCATGTGTGATCCTCCCGGACCAGGAATTGAACCCATGTCCCCTGTACTGGCAGGCAGAATCTTTACCACTGAGCCACCAGGGAAGCCCTCAACAAGACTCTTTCAAAGCCTAGAGTTTGGGAGGAGGTGGAGGGGGCATCAGTCTTCCTCTGCTTCAAAGCAATTGATAGATTTCTTTGGTGGCAGCAATGTACTTTTGTGTTTGAGGGACTGGGTGGATATTTAAGTGGATGTTAACCCAAGAGGATAAATGTTTATTCTTAAAAAAAAAAAAAAAAGCTGCCCTTAGCCACACTTTGAAAAAAATCCATGCTGCACAGATGCTGGCCAGTGGGCGTGGGTGGAGCAATGTTCCTCTCCAGAGGGGACAGTGAGCTCCTCTGGGGGTAGCTGTGCTGCCCCCGTGCGTGGTTGCTGGCAGGACTGCAGGCCATTTAGCTAATGTATGCATGGCGCCCTGCCACAGCCCAGCAGGTCAGCTGCCCGGTTATTGGGGGGGACGTCATTCTCCCACCCACTCCCAATCTAAAACAGTTATGGTTGTTCTGGACCTTGATTCTATCCCTTTCCCTCAGCAAAAAAGAGAGAAGTGGAGAAGAATACAGTTAGTAAAAAGAAATACATCTCGAGCTGAGAAGTGCATAGATGATTCAACAGTCTTCCAAATTCTTTCTACTGCCTTGCTCAAAGTAAATGGCACAGATTTATTTTTCTTCTGCTAAATTCAGAGGTGGGTTATATGACTTTCTGGGTGGGCAGTTTATTTTTTGGTCCACATTCAGCTTTAGTTCATACCTTAGTACTGGAATACATATGTGTGTTCCGAAATTATCATTGATAATATCCACCCAAACCAAAGGGTTTAACATCAAACTCAGTAAGAAGAATCACAGTGATATTTGCTGTTGTTGTTCAGTGTCTGACTCTTTTGCAACCCATGGACTATAGCTGCCAGGCTCCTCTGTCCATGGGACTTTCCAGGCAAGAATACTGGAGTGGGTTGTCAGTTTCCTCATTGAACCTGAGTCTTACATTGGCAGGCAGATTCTTTACCACTGAGTCACTAGGGAAACCCTACAGTGATATGCAAATTACTATTCCAGCCAGTAAAGAATTGGGTGAAAGCAGTGACAGATTTTATTTTATTGGACTTCAAAATCACTGAGGATGGTGACCGCAACCATGAAATTAAAAGACACTTCCTCTTTGGAAGGAAAGCTATGGCAAACCTAGACAGCATATTAAAAAACAAAGACATCACTTTGCCAAAAATTTCTCATAGTCAAAGCTATATTTTTTCCAGTAGTCACGTATGCATATGCAAGTTGGACCATAAGGAAGGCTGAGTTCCAAAGAATTGATGCTTTTGAACTGTGATGCTGGAGAACTCTTGAGAGTCCCTTGGACAGCAAGGAGATCAAATCTGTCAATCCTAAAGGAAATCAACCCTGAATATTCATTGGAAGGACTAATGTTAAAGTTGAAGCTCCAATACTTTGGCCACCGGATGCGAAGAGCCAGCTCATTGGAAAAGACCCTGATGCTGGGAAAGACTGAGGGCAGGAGGAAAAGGGAACAACAGAGGATGAGATGGGTGGATGGCATCACTGACAATGGACATGGACTTGAGCAAACTCCAGGAGACAATGAAGGACAGGGAAGCCTGAAGTGTTGCAGTCCATGGAACTACAAAGAGTCAGACTTAGCAACTGAACAACAAAAACAACAAAAGGATGAGTGGTAGAATTTAGAACTTGTTCCTGGGCCTTTAGCTGGAAGGAAGCCTGTACTCATTGCTCAGCAGTAGAAGTGCTGCCGACTGCCTCCAAGAATCAGATGAGGTAGAAACTTTGAATATACATAGTCACCGAAGCTCGTTTTATCACTCTTTCTTTTCAATCAATATGATGAAACAGATCTGTAAGAACGGAATGATTGGAAAATGGAATTTTTATAATAGGTTAGGAAAGGCTTATAGCTATTTTTCCTCATTCCCTATCTGGAATGCTTTCCTTCCAAGAAGCTTTCCCTGCCATAGTTGGTGCTACAGGAAAAATGTCATATTCCATGTGGCATTTTTATACTGCCTTGAATTCCAATTACCTGTGAATATGTCATCTACACACATACATGTATACGAATTTCTAGAGGGAACCACTGAATCCTATTTATTGTGGAATTCCTTGCATAGTGCCTTGAATATACTGTTTGTTAAGTGTGTTAATGGATGAATAAAACTATAAAGTTTCATAAATTTAAGTTGGCCAACATGCTATTAGACAAATATATATATATATGTTTTAAAAATTTGGACCTATAGAGTATAATGCTCCCCAAATTCATCTACATATTCAATATAATCCCTATCAAAATTCTGAATAGCTTTTGCAGAAATCAACAAAGTGGTAATAAAATTCACTTGAAAGGGAGCTGCATAGTCAAAATCATCTTGAAAAGGAACAAAATTAAGGGATTCACACTTTCCAATTTCAAAACTTACTACAAGGCTATAGCAATCAAGACTCTGAGACATTGGCAAAAAGATCAACAAAAAGGTCAATGGAATAGAACTAATAATATAAAAATAAATCGTATTTACAAGCAAATGATCTTTGGCAAAAGTACAAGGCAATTCAATGGAGGACAGAATAGTTTTTCCAACAGATGGAGTTGGGAAAATTGGATACGCACTTGTGAAAGAATGAAGCTGGACTCCTACCTCACACAATATACAAAATTAAAAAATGCATCAGCACTCTAATATAAGACTAAAACTATAAAATTCTTAGAAGAAAATATACACTAAATCTTTCTGACTTTAGATTAAGCAATGGTTCCTTAAGTAGGATACCCAAAACATAAGCAACAAAAGAAAAATATAAACTAGACTTCTCAAAAATTAGAAACTTCTGTGCTTCACTATCAAGAAAGTGAAAAGACAACCCACAGAATGGTTTCTCAAATCCTCCAACAAAGAAATGAATCTTGAAGCAAAATATTCCTTTATAACTATTAGAACAAAAGTATTGGAACAGTTATACAATTCAGATTTGGTGACTGTGGGAATGTAGATGCTACCTTTATTCTCCGTCGTCTTTTAACAGAGTGCTTTGGCATTGTCTATCAAGATAAAACTCTAAAGTTCTTTGCTCTCTAATCAGAAAGTCTACCTCTATGAATCTACTCTAGTGAATTATTAAAAAAAATCACAAAAATATTCAACAACTAAGGTACAAGGATGGCTATTGAATAATCTTTTATGGTAGCAAACATGGAAACAACCAAAACTTATCAGTGAGGAGAATCTTAATAAATCACGATACAGCCAACATTCATAGGATGGCTATGTAAACTCACATTCAAAGTTATTTACAATAAATACAGTGAAAAAATTCATGATACATGACAATATGTACAATGCCTTATTTCATACTAAACATAAAATGAAGCTTTTATATTCATTTTTCTCAAGATTCACCTAAATATTATTAATTAAATATATACTTGCTGTAATTTATCTTGGCTTATGCTGTAGACCAGTGCTCACAGGAGAAGCAACATGATCCCAAATAAAAATACATGCAATTCAAATGTTTTCCCTTTTCATGTTCAAATTTGGAGCAACATTTGAAGCTGCTCTTTATTTTAACTAAGATGTCTTCAAGTATATATTCCAAATTTGGTGAATATTCATCGAACCAATTTTACATGATATAGTAAAAGACTAATAGATGGAAATATGATTCACATTTAAAGACATGCACAAATAATAGGCTGGAAATATCTATACAAAACAATTTTCAGTGGCAACCTCTTAGAGTATGGATAGAAAAAAAAATGGAGAAATTAATAGCACGGGGGACATATTTTACCTTTTACTATCTCCTCTTCTATAGTTTAATTTATTATTGGCATTTAATACTAAATTTATAATTTAAAAATGAAGAAAAAGTGAGCTAAATATGCATAAATTAAAATTACTAAAGAATTAAAATACAACTACATTTGGAAGATAGCTATTTTTTTAAACAGTGTTGTTCGCCTTCTTAAAAAAATTATTTTTCTCTGTTCTTGGAGCAGGAAAAAAAAAAGTTTACTTCTTGAGTCCAGTTTTTCTCTTTATAGATTTGTCTCTTCCTAGTTAAGTAGTATTGAGACAGACTAGTGTAAACTTTTATTTAAAAGCCCCAGCATTTTCCAGTGTCTAATATGTGTTGCGTTCTGTCTCTCTATCAGAATAAGATCTCATTTGTGTTCAACTCAGTGCTCACTTTTCATTATTCTGTTGGTTGGCCTGACTTTGTTTAAGATTATAAGAAAAGATGTGCCAAATGGCATGACCCATTATTAAAAATTTAGAGTATTCCAAGTTTTGAGACTTGCACCAAGTGTTTTCAGTATCACTTACTGTTTTATGTGTATGCTTGTCAAAAGCAATTACTCCTGATTCAGCAAAATTCAATGCTTTCTAACAAATGATCAGGAGAGTAAACAACTCATTTACATGGGGAGGTTTATATTTTCAGAAATGTCTCAAGGGAACCTTTCCAAGAGGCCAGAAAGGAATTCAGCGAAAAGGAAACAGCAGGAGGATCCTGTATTTCTCTGCAGTTCAGCAGTACTGGTTGCCAACACCAACATCATAACATTTCAAAACTCAATTTTCCATATTTTGAAACTTCATACAGAGATTCCATCAAGCAAGTCAATCTGCTATCAAACTCAGCTTTGTCTGTTAGTTGCTGAACTTTCTACTTCATGACTTCCAAGCTAAGCTGTAAGAGTTTTATATCCTGAGAATAAATCAGAAATGATGGGGATGCGTATTATTAACTCAGTGGTTCTTAGACTTTGGCGTGCAGCAGAATTGCCTGAAGGGTCTGTTAAAATGCAGATCGCTGGGCTCAACCACAGAGCTACTGATTCCACTGAGTTTGGGAGACAGCCTGAGAATTTGCACATTTTTAGGTGATACTTCAGTGATTCCTGGCACCACACTTTGAGAGTCGTGATATAACTCTTTAGGCTCCACAAGCGTGCTCAGTCATGTCTGACTCTGCGACCCCATGGTCTGTAGCCTGTCAGGTTCCTCTGTTCAGGGAATTCTCCGGGCAAGAACACTGGAGTGGGTTCCTGACCCAGGAATTGCGTCTCTTGTGTCTCCACGTCTCTGTGGTGCACTGCGCCACCTGGGAAGCCCCTTTAAGCTACTAGGGCCCCAGTAACTAGATATTTTAGCTTACTAAAAGGTGTCCTTCTGGCTTTCAAATTTTAAGGAACCCAGATATTAGTGACACAGTCTCTGAATCTGGTTATTCTAAGAGAAGAGAATGATGCATGTGGCTGCAGGCTTTCTATAAGAATTCATCTAAAGAGTCGGGAATACCAGACTACCTGTCCTGCCTCCTGAGAAATCAGGAGGTCAAGAAGCAACAGTTAGAACTGGACATGGAACAACAGACTGGTTCCAAATTGGGAATGGAGTACGTCAAGGCTGTATATTGTCACCCTGCTTATTTACCTTATATGGAGAGTACATCTTGAGAAACACTGGGCTGGAAGAAGCACAGCTGGAATCAAGATTGCTGGGAGAAATATCACAAGAGAAAGTGAAGAACTAAAGAATCTCTTGATGAAAGTGAAAGAAGAGAGTGAACAAGTTGGCTTAAAACTCAACATTCAGAAAACTGAGATCATCTGATCATCTGATCCCATCATTTCTTGGCAAATAGATGGGGAAACAATGGAAACAATGAGACTATTTTTGGGGGCTCCAAAATCACTGCAGATGGTGACTGCAGCCATAAAATTAAAAGATGCTTGCTCCTTGGAAGAAAAGCTATGACCAACCTAGACAGCGTATTAAAAAGCAGAGACATTACTTTGCCAACAAAGGTCCATCTAGTCAAAGCTATGGTTTTTGCAGTAGTCATGTATGGATGTGAGAGTTGGACTATAAAGAAGGCTGAACACCAAAGAATTGATGCTTTTGAACTGTGACGTTGGAGAAGACTCTTGAGAGTCCCTTGGACTGCAAGGAGATCCAACCAGTCTATCCTAAAGGAAATCAGTCTTGAATATTCATTGGAAGGACTGATGCTGAAGCTAAAACTCCAATACTTTGTCCACCTGATGGGAAGAACTGACTCATTGAAAAAGACCCTGACTCTAGGAAAGATTGAAGGTGGGAGGAGAACAGGACGACAGAAGATGAGATGGTTGGGTGGCATCACCGACTCAATGGACATGAGTTTGAGCAAGCTCCGGGAGTTGGTGATGGACAGGGAAGCCTGGTGTGCTGCAGTCCAGGGGATTGCAAAGAGTTGGGCACAACTGAGTGACTGAACTGAACTGAGGAGCTGGTGAAAATGATTCAACATTGTTGGGATGCAGATTGTCTTTTATAGGGGTGCTGTTTATTTCATTGTAAACAGCCTCTCTCACCTTTGTTTGACAAAGTTGAACTGTTGGGAGCAGAGAAAAGTGAAAGTGAAAGTTGCTCAGTTGTGTCCAACTCTTTGTGACCCCATAGACTATACAGTCTGTGGAATTTTCTAGGCCAGAATACTGGGGTGGGTAGCCTTTCTCTTCTCCAGGGGATCTTCCCAACCCAGGTCTCCTGCATTGCAGGTGGATTCTTTACCACCTGAGCCACAAGGCAGCGGAGAGTCTGGGCTTAAATGTGGGTATGGTGCTTTAAGATTTCATGATTTTAACATTCCAAAGTAGCAGCCTCTAGCCCTGTGCCAGTCTTTACTGGAATTATCCACAGCCCTCAGGGACAGTGAAGAGGAACTAAAAAGGCTCTTGATGAAAGTGAAGTGGAGAGTGAACAAGTTGGCTTAAAGCTCAACATTCAGAAAATGAAGATCATGGCATCCGGTCCCATCACTTCATGAGAAATAGATGAGGAAACAGTGGAAACAGTGTCAGGGACAGTATAGAAGAACGAATGATGCTTCTATGTCACTTCATCAGGCTTTTGATCATATAGATAGTTTTTTAGTCTTTAAATGGAGAACGAAATGACAAACCACTCCAGCATTCTTGCCTGGGAAATCCCATGGACAGAGGAGCCTATTAGGCTACAGTTCATGTCTCAAAGAGTTGGACACAACGGACCATGACCACGAGCATGAGTTAGTCTTTAAATCGAAATCTATGTATTTCTGATTTGCCATTCAGCAAAATCACCATACTGGGGATTGGGTTCTTCTGGTGTGGAAACTCTGCTAGTTAGTTAATTATTCTACTATTAACTAAAAGTGAAGTCTATTAGTATTACAGCATAAACTGGCTCTATGCCAGGAAAAGTCGAACCATATAAATACCCAACTGAGTCAGCAAATTCAGTGTTCCAGAGGCAGTGCTAATTGTTTTATATATACTTCAGTGTTTCCTTTTTACTATGTTTTATTGAAATGGGCAGATCTTTTATTTTACCACCAATTTAGTTAAATCAGTTTTCAACTGAATCATAGTCATTGGCACAGTTTACCAAAAAGCTGAGGTTTGCCTTATGAGAAGCCAAAGGCAACTCCAATTTTTGCTTGAACTATCACTTAATGTGGGAGGAAGCTGTGTGAGCCATCCCTCCACACACACTGAGGCTGCAGGACAAATATGCTTTCATCTTCTCTGGGAATTTGGGGGATTAATAAAGTTGGATCACATTATGAAGTTAATAATGATATTTAGTATTTATAAATGTTTTCATAGCATTTTCATAGCTCTGGGATCATTTAAGCATTTTTGTAAAAGTATAATTGTCATTTCCATTTTACAGTGAGGAAAGATGAAACGTAAAAAGGTAAATAGGCTTCCTTAGGCCCTAAAATAGCTACCTTGTAATGGAAGGGAGGGTGGGGAGGGGGGAAATAGCTGGGGCTGGGGAAGAGTAAGGAGAGAATGGACTTCTTAGTCAAAAACAACTGATTTTGATTCCAGTTTTTGTCCTTATTAGCCACATGACAGTGAACATATTACTTAACCTCTGTGAGTCTCAGTTTATTTATCTGTAAAATGGCACAATTATCTTCTTACTTTACACAGTGGTTGTAAATATTCGGGCTAATTTGTGTAAAGTACCGAGCACATAAGTACCCAAAGAAATGATGACTATTAGTGCATATTGGGTATTGGGATTACAAATGGTAGGTTCTGTGCGGCCAGGAAATGAGACTCCCTTGCTCACTGTATCTCCAGAATCTACCAAAGTGCTTGACAAAGAAGACAGTCATTGAATATGGGTTGAATGATTAATGTACCACAGCTAGTAGCTACTTGCAATTTAATTAATCACAAGGCTTGACATGTCCATCCTTATTCAGATTTAAAATGCTAAAGATGCCATTCCCGTGGACTGATTACATCTGCTTATAAATGAAATCACAGAACTATGATAGAGACTGTTTACCATTAGAGTTTTTACTGAGAAACCTGGTGGATATGCAAGTAGAAAAGCATTTGCAGGGGGCAGGGGGCAGGGGGTGGCAGAGAGGGATGGCGGGCAAGATTCTGAGCTATAAAAGAACACTCACACAGATTCCTAATTCTGGGATGGGAATGCATGGTCCAGGGTTAGCTGGTATGGAATAGACCCCATGTCCAGACTTCTGAAGCCCAGTCCATTAAGGGCAAGTCACATCTTTAGCTTGTGCACAAATGTGTGTATTCATACCTAGAAGCACATAAAGTACTCAGTAGTATGTAAGGAAGAGCATCGTCTCAAACAGATTTTGGAATGTGCTTGGTGGCCCTCCTCCCCTAAACTGGTAGCCAAAATTGATCATGTATGATGTAAGTGTATGGGCCAGACAAGTCTGGATTTGAAATCTGGCTCTTCTACATTCTAACTCTTTAAACCTGTGCAAATTGCCTAACCTTCCTGAGCCTCAATGTACCCTTCCATTAAATGGGGATGCTGACAGGACCTAGGCACCTAACAGGGCCGTGACTGTTAGATGTGATAATGTACGTAATGTGCCTGCAAAGAGAAAGCACCTGGTAGATACCGGCAATGGTGAGAATGACGATGATGATGATGCATAAAGTTGGAAAGGGTCCTAAACATGATACACTGGTTAGGAAGGCTTGGTTAGAGCTCAGGATACAGATGAGTGAACAAAGGGGAATTTGTGGATCTCAAAAGCAGAGATAAGGGCAACCCAGATGCATTTTCATCTGTTTAACAAATTTACTTGATGATAACTTTGAAGGTTGTGACTATTAGTGTCAACTGCCCCAGTGATTGCACTTGAAAGGTCAAGATTATCTAGGCTTTTACTTTTTTGCAAACTCAGGATTGGTTTGAAATATGCATTTCTTTGCATACCTTTGCAATCACAGCATAAGTAAAAGGCCAGAATTTGTTCAGAGATGATGCTTCTGTTGAGTTCTTGCAGAGTAAGTTTCCCATCACCATCCTTGTCACTGATGATGTTGCAACTTGTGTTTTTGATTCCCTGTCTTGACTACAAACAAACTTGGAGTTTGTCAATTCTGATTCCTCTCACTTCCAGGTGTCTTGTGATCCCCAAATGACATTCTTTCCCCTCCACCAGGAAAAGGAGACTGATAGCCTCAACCACACAAGATGTTGGTCAGGTATATACTATTTCTCTCAAACGATTTGCAAGTTGAAAAAAAGAAAAAGCCTGGAGAGGATAATCCTCACCTTGAAGGCATTAATATTTAATGATGGATGTTATGGGGAGGGAGGTGGGAGGGGGGTTCATGTTTGGGAATGCATGTAAGAATTAAAGATTTTAAAATTTAAAAAATAAAAAACTAAAAATAAGTAAATAAATAAATAAATAAATAAAGAGACTAAAAAAAAAATAAAATATGTGAGGGGAATTTCACTCCCAACACAACTAAATATGTTCATATTAATATGCTAATCTGCATGTCAAGACAGAGACATTACATGCAGCGTTTCCCAAACTGACTTAAACGTGGTAGTTTTTTTCTACTGTAAAACACTCTTGCATGTACTTGGAACAAAATCTGGGGAACTTTTTTTTTTAATGTAATAATATATAATGAAGGAGTTAAAATGTAAGATCGTAATTTGCTTTATTTTTTAATACCTTTTCAATAGTATAATTGAATTAAATGTTTTTTTGTCTAATGGCATTGTTTACCTCAGTAACTTTTCAAGGCCTTTGGTTCAAGTTAATGTTTCAAGGGGGAAAAGGAGATTAAATATGATTTATTAATTATGTAAGCCCCAAAATGATGGTCTTCATTCTATTGTCAGGACCCTGCTTTGCCACATCAAACATATTATTGTATTTAATACTAAATCACTTCAAATCAAAAAAAAAATTTAATGATGGAATTTTGGGCTTTGCAGTACATAATAATGAGCATGCGCTGAGGTAGGAACAGGATATACATTGGGGAAAAAAAGCTAGAGTGGTTTCTTCTCATCTCTACTATATTCCCCCAATTCTGTATGTCTCTGTCACCCCCTATTCTAGGTTTCACACTTAATTATTGGAGGGAAAATTCACACAGAATTTGAAAAGGTTCTGTAGACAAATATATTTAAGAAATACTGACCTGTGTAATTGTTCAATCCCATGTATTAAAGTTAAAAGATTAAGGTAGAGCACAAGGAGGATTATTTGATATAGTCGTGATGAATTTCTGTGAAGATTCTAATAAGTAAATGACAACAAATTAAATTTCAAAATAACACTTTCAATTAAGATCCAAAGCAGTCATTTTCTCAACTACTAGTAGTGGGCAACATGTCTTTAGTGAAGGAGATCCTCAGTATCAGGCAGTATTTACGAGGGTTCAATACACTATGAAATATACTCTATGAGGGTACAGTGTTGTACAGTTGCTCAGTTGTATCCGACTCTTTGTAACCCCATAGACTGAAGCATACCAGTAAGGACAGTTTTCCCTGTCCTTCACTATCTTCCAGAGTTTGCTCAAACTCATGCCCATTAAGTTGATGATGCCATCCAACCATCTCATCCTCTGTCACTCCCTTCCCCTCCTGCCCGCAACCTTTCCCAGCATGAGGGTCTTTTCTAATAAGTAGCTCTTCATATCAGATAAAGTATTGGAGCTTCAGCTTCAGTCCTTCCAGTGAATATTCAGGATTGATTTTCTTTAGGATTAACTGGTTGGATCTTGTTGCTGTCCAAGGGACTCTCAAGAGTCTTCTCCAGCACCACAGACTTTGCTTATTTTCTGTAGAATTTATAGTATGGGACATGGTGCCCCACACGTAGTAAAGATTTGTTTAATAAATGAGTGAGCAAATGCAATCTGCAAACTTTAGTTCTGATGACCCTTTTATTAATTAAAAATTTTCAATTGTGGTTAAAAATATAAAACTTACCATTTTAACCACCTTAAGTGTGCAGCTCAGCAGTGTCATGTATTTTCACACTGTGGTGCCACGGGTCTCTAGAAATTTTTTACCCTGCAAAACTGAAACTCTACTTTCTCAAACAACAACTCCACACTCCTCTTCTCTCCAGCCCCTGACAGCCACTATTACTTTCCGTTTCTCTAGATATTGACTACTTTAGATACCTCACATAAGTGGAGTCACACAGTATTTGTCTTTCTGTGACCGGTTTATTTAATGTGACATAATGTCCTCGAGGTTCATCCACATTATAGCATATGTCACAATTTCCTTCTTTTTTTTTTAAAGCCTGAGCACTATTTCATTGCATGTCTCTAATACATTTTGTTTACCCACTTATCCAGTGAAGGACACCTGGCTTGCTTGCACCTCTTGGTTATTATGAAGATGACCACCACTTAGTTCACCTGCAGTGAACATAGGTGTGCAAAGACCTTTCTGAAACACAGTTTTTAATTCTTTGGACTATATGTCCAGAAGTGAAATTTCTGGATTATATGGTAGTTCTATTTAAAATTTTTTGAGGAAGCTTCATATTGTTTTCCATAGTGGAAAACAATTGTATATTCCCACCAACAGTGTACAAGAATTCCAATTTCTCCACATCTTTGATAAGGCTTTTATTGACAGAGAGTGGTGGACATTGAAATGTGTTATTCGAGTCAACTCTTGTAGGCAGCCTAACTGACAGGGGCTTTCAGCTGCTGCCCATCTGGATCCATCATTGTGTTTGTGCTGCTGTTCTGCTTCCCAAGGGCTGCTCCTTGTCCTGACTGAGCACAGAGTGTGGGGACGGGATGGGGAAGATTAGCACAGGCTAATTTCTGTGAGGGTCAGGACTGTCCACCAGGCCCAAGGAGTTCCCATTGGCCTGGCTAATACTATCTTGACATTTCACTGCCATCAGCAACTCTTCCACCCAACCCTCCTTCTTTTCCCCTCTCCTTCTACTGGTAGCAGGTCTGTATCCCCTTATCAAGGATCTCCTTGCCTTTTCCTGCTTCCTCCCTCAGTAAATCTCTTACACATATAATTCTGTCTTGGCATCTACTTCTAAGCAATCCTGAAATAACACACAGATATACAGTGGCCAATTCACAGAGAGACATGAAAAGGCCTAAGCCATGAATGGTTTAAATTTAACCTGTGCAAATCCAGCTCTGTAATTTTTTTTTTTAAAGAAATGAATAGGCAAATACTTTTCATCATATCAAAATTGTCGTTAGTCTCACTCAAGTGGACTCAGTGTCAACCTTTTTTCCTAGAAACATCCTCTCTCACAAAATCACAAGAGGGTTCCCAATAGATATGAACAGAGAAAACTATTAATCAGAGTATACATTAGAAGCAACAAATGCATTTATAGAACCCCAGTGATTCCAGATTTAAATGAAAATCCATCCACATACGTTAAAAAAGCAAGGACAGAATTACTTACATGTTAAACTTAATGCTTCATATCCCTTCACAGAGTCCAGCATTATCTGAAAACCTGGCATGTGAACCAAAGCTTAGTTTTATAGCTGGGCTTAAAATCCCCACTTTGAGTGATTTCTGACATAGAGACACTTTATGTGCCAAATAAACTTACAAATGAGAACATCACTTGGAATTTGAAAGTCTACCTAATTCTGACACTTAATCATGTATCAAATCTTATATGAATCAAGAATTGTTGGCTGTGTATAAGTTTTTCTTTGCTATAGAATGCTCATTTCAGATAATGTTTGTGCCATGCACAGAGAAAGATAGGCATTTGATATCTACTTGTAGATGAATATATGAAAAAATCGATTGCTAAGATATACAAAGATTCAAATGGACATTTTAGTATTTAGGTCAAGATGTCTTCAACAGACATAGTGGGTTAATAAAACACAGCAACTGAAATGTAAAAGATGATATTTGTTTTTGAACTTATAAATGATTCTTTCCAGCAGGCAGGGAAGGCTATTACCCTGAGGACCTGCCTTGCCAGGTCCAAGCCGTTCCCAGGGATCTCACAGCAGCCAGCAAGCACAGTCATGAACTGGAATAACATTTACTGGAATGGGATGGAGAGGCCTCTTTCTGGATGACTAGAGGGTGATTCACAGGGAAAATTTATAAAATTTTCACAGGGTCTCAAATTCTTTCTTGTTTTGAAAAATATAAATATTTCTACACATAGGGCAAAGGAAGATAAAGCGGGGAGCATGGATTCCCTGTGATTTCAATGCAGTTCATTGTCCCTGGTGATTTCAATGAAGTCCCTGTGGTGTTGGCTGCTTTTTATTTTTTTAATGTTATCCAAAAGACTAAAGGAAACACAATCCATCAGCTGTGAAAAATGACTAAGTGCTAGCTAGCTGTTTGCAAAGGTATTACCCATGTGACTCCTACACTTTGATGGTTAAGAAAAGCCAGCGTGGGTTTCTTTTTCATGCCTGTGTGTGCTCGCGTGCATGTCTTAGGCTGGGTCGCGTTCACTCTTGGCTGAGGTCTGGCCAGCTCCGGTTTCAGTTGTAGACAGCCATGGACAATCTGCCTCTTTATTCTGCTTGGAAGCTCTGCTGATAGAGTTGTTTAAAGGGCTCAGGTGCTGAGAAGCTGGGCGCTGTCAGTATCTGGGATTACAGGAAGTCCATCAAATCTTAAGAGTTGCTTTCACTCCACACAGTGCAGAAAAGAAATGAACGTATCATTGTATTCTTTCCTTGCTTGTCTGTCATTGGTAGCCCCAGTGCCTTCTTCAAACTCAGATTCAATATTAATTCTTTATTCATGATGTTTTGGCAAACATATCATGCTGTTACTATAAATAAACAGTAATCCCTTGAATTTGTTTTTCCTTTAAATTTTACAAATTTAAGGTCTTATTTTGAGAATTACATATTCAATACTCCCTTCCCCCAGCATCTTGACTCTAGGAAAAACACATATCCAGACACAGGCTGCAAAAGCCTGGGAGACAGCCTGGGTCTTTATTATATTCATAGGCAGTAATGATTCTCAGAATCATGGGGTGATGCAGCTGTTGTTAAAAAACATAGACTACTAGTCTTTACTCCAAGAAGTAAATTAGCATCTTTAAGACGGGATATCTATATCTTATATATCAAAGTGGGGCTTCCCAGGTGGCACAATGGTAAAGAATCAGCCTGCCATTGCATCAGGCCCAAGAGACACGGGCTTTGATCCATGAGTCAGGAAGATTCCCTGGAGTCAGAAATGGCAACTCACTCCAGTATTCTTGCCCAGAAAATTCCATGGACGGAGAAGTGTGACAGGTGACAGTCCACGGGATTGCAAAGAGTTGGGCATGACTGAGTGACTGAGCACATACATCAAAGTCTGAGAACAATTGATAATGGATTCTCTGAAGAAGGCTGAGTGCCGAAGAATTGATGCTTTTGAACTGTGGTGTTGGAGAAGACTCTTGAGAGTCCCTTGGACTGCAAGGAGATCCAACCAGTCCATTCTGAAGGAGATCAGCCCTGGGATTTCTTTGGAAGGAATGATGCTAAGGCTGAAACTCCAGTACTTTGGCCACCTCATGCGAAGAGTTGACTCATTGGAAAAGACTCTGATGCTGGGAGAGATTGGGGGCAGGAGGAGAAGGGGACGACTGAGGTTGAGATGGCTGGATGGCATCACTGACTCGATGGACGTGAGTCTGAGTGAACTCCAGGAGTTGATGATGGACAGGGAGGCCTGGCATGCTGTGATTCATGGGGTGGCAAAGAGTCGGACACGACTGAGCGAATGAACTGAACTGAACTGAGTGTGGTCTCTACCCAGCACAGTAAGACTTTCAGGTTTCTTTTGAAGCTCCTTCTCTGATCACTTGACCCACCAGCTATTTCACGAGCCCAGTCTTACTTCTCCAGCTGAGTTACCCATCTTAGCCACCCTGTAGCTCTGGGGTGTTTCTCTTTGCACCCACCCCCCTCCCCCGCCACTCAGCTCCCTTGGGCACATCTTGCTGAGACCTCTGTTGTAAACACATTCTCTGGCTGGCTGTGTCCCCGTACCTGTGCCCAGAGTACTCATTTACTCTCCCACTGCCATCTAAGCCTTTGCTCTGTAGAACCTGCTGCCCACCCAAGTACAGCAAGTCCTACCAGGTACAGTGCAAACTGCCGGTTTTTTGAATTGCCAGCTCTGTGAGTATGATGAAATTGCTGATCTGTTTCCTGATCTGTATAATAAGAGTTCTATGAGATACAGTTATAAAATTCTCTGCTTCTGGACAGCCAGTAATTTTCTGTACTCACATCGTGTTGGATTATTAGCCTCTCCCCACAGCAGCTGTTTTGGCTCATATGATTTCTCAATCTGTCTGCTGGCCGCCTGTTTGGGAGGTGTCCTGTCCCATGGGACACAGCTTAGCAGAAATAGTGTCTGGGGCTCTGACTAGTCCATTACAGGAGGTCAAAGAGGAAGATACACTAACCAGAGATGGCAGGGTGTAGCCCAGAAAGGACCCCAAAAGACAAATGAGGTGATGGTGGACACAGGATGAGTATTTGAGTAGTCTAGGCTAGTGGCATGTATATACAGATCTTAACCCCCAAAGCAAAGCTCATTTATGAACCAAAGGAAATTCAAGTATTATAAACAAATATTGGGGGTGGCATTTATAACAGGGATGTTTGGGGAACTTAGGCGACTGGCCTAAACTCAGATTTAAATCCCAAAAGTCAAACTCATTTAAGAACCAGAGGAATGTTCGGCATCATAGAAAAAATCTGGGAAATGGTTACAAGAGGGTATCAAGAAAAGAGCTGCAGATTCTGAGCTGGCCGGCAATGACCTCAGATCCTGCCTTCTCTCTGAGACGGCAACCGTGATGGCTATCTGTTCCTGCAGACACAGAGCATTCCATCCCTTTTGTCCTTGGCTCACTCAGACCTTGGACAAGTCTGGCCAAAGCACTGGTGTGTAATGGGAGGGCTGGGCCCCCAGTGGATAGTGTGAGATCGGTCTTCTTCTCTCTCTAGTGTCTGGGATTCATGGAGTGGGGACTGAAGTGACATGGACAAGTTGTAACCATCTCTCCGTACTTCTTCCACATCTACCTAGTCCCCATGACCACTCTTCTGCCTTGTGTCCTAAGTTTTGCTTGATGCTTTCAAATTGTGGTACTGGAGAAGACTCTGGAGAGTCAATTGGACAGCAAGGAGATAAAACCAGTCCATCCTAAGGGAAACCAATCCTGAATATTCATTGGAAGGACTGATGCTGAAGCTGAAGCTCTAATACTTTGGCCACCTGATGGGAAGAACTGACTCATTGGAAAAGACCCTCATGCTGGGGAAGTTTGAAGGCAAAAGAGAAGAGGGCAGCAGAAGATGAGATGGTTAGATAGCATAACCGACTTAATGGACATGAATTCAAGCAAACTCTCTGGGAGATAGTGAAGGACAGTGGAGCCTGGCATGCTGCAGTCCATGGGGTCGCAAAGAGTTGGACATAGTGACTGAACACCAACAACAGGTAGTTCCCTGGAGCTTTACCAGTTGACATGATTGGGGTTTATATTAGTATCCCCAGGCTGCCCTAAAAATGTGCCACAAAACCAGTGGCTTCAAAAAACATGCATTTATTGTCTTATAATTCTGGAGCTTGAAGTCCGAGATCAAGGTGTCAGGAACATTGGTTTCTCCTGAGGGCTGTAAGGGAGAAGTCTGTCATGCCTCTCTCCCAGCTTTGGTAGTTTGCTGACCATCTTTGGTGCTCTGTGGCTTCTGCCACACAACTCCACTCTTTCTACAGTGTTCTCCCTGAGTGTGTATCTGTGTCCAAATTTCCCCTTTCTATAAGACACCAGTCATATTGAATTAGGTGTCTACACTTCTCTTCAAGAGAAGACTCTTGAGAGTCCCATGGAGACTTTGCAAGGAGATCAAACTAGTCAATGCTGCTGCTGCTACTGCTGCTAAGTCGCTTCAGTCGTGTCCGACTCTGTGCGACCCCATAGACGGCAGCCCATCAGGCTCCCCCGTCCCTGGGATTCTCCAGGCAAGAACACTGGAGTGGGTTGCCATTTCCTTCTCCAATGCATGAAGGTGAAAAGTCAAAGTGAAGTTGCTCAGTCGTGCCCAACTCTTAGTGACCCCATGGACTGCAGCCTACCAGGCTCCTCTGTCCATGGGTTTTCCAGGCAAGAGTACTGGAGTGGGTGCCAGGAAATCAACCCTGAATATTCTTTGGAAGGACTGATGCTGAAGCTCCAATACTTAGGCCACTTGATGCGTAGAGCCAATTCACTGGAAAAGACCCTGATGCTGGGAAAGATTGAAGGCAAAAGGAGAAGGGGGCAGCAAAGGATGAAATGGTTAGATAGCATCACCGACTCAACGGACATGAATTTGAGCAAACTCTACACCTTGTTGCAGTATGTCCTCTTTTTAACTAATTGCATCTGCAATTAGATTAGACCCTATTTCCAAAGAAGGCCACATTCTCAAATACTGGGGAAGTATATTCATCCTTCAATATATGAATGGGGGAAGGGACACAATCCAACCAATAATACAGTTCTTCCTTGTTTTTACCAATATATTTTTCTTATATCTTTAACTTCCTATCTGTATCCCTAGCTATTAATAGGGGTTGAGCCTTAAACCAGATGGACCACTTGGAATCATGATATTGATTGCTAGGTGCCTGACTTCACAAAGTACCCCAGAGCCTAGGATCATACTTTCATATTCTGTCTACCAGATTGGACCCCCCCTGGAAAGCAATACTGACCTAGGAAAAGATCAGGTGTCCCTTGAAAATTATTTTGGGGGCTTTGACCTATTTCCTCTCCCTTGTTTTGAGGCCTGTCTTGTAAACAGGTTAGCATTCTGCATCTTCCTTTTCCCCAGCGCCTTCTCTGTTTATTTATGCATATTTTCTCCAGACAGCTCTGTGCAGGCAATATCTCAAAGCCTCATATCTCATGTCTCTAAACAGTAATAGGAGTTCCACCAGCTATATGGCTTCCCTCATAGCTCAATCAGTAATGAATTTGCTTGCAATGCGGGAGATCCAGGTTTTATTCCTGGGTCAGGAAGATCCCCTGGAGAAGGGAATGGTAACCTACTCTAATATTCTTGCTTGGAGAGTCCCATGCACAGAGGAGCCTGGCATGGGATCGCAAGAGTCGGACATGGCTTAGTGTCTAAAGCACCACAGGCTACATGCATTATTAATTACATCACTATATCATATGGGTTAAAGTAACACTTTGCACTTTTGCATTCACAAAGTATAACTGAGAACACTACCAAGAAGTCATATATGACCTATAGTACTTCAATTATGAGTAATTTGTAGGAAATCTCTAGGTAATGTGACTTCAATGATGGATTAAATTATCAGAAAGTTACCAGATATCTCCATATTTATTTACCCTTACATTTAACTCACTGGAATATTCCTGAATTCTCGTGAATCATTTATTTGGCAAATCTTCTGATCTGAGCATTAGCTCTGCACTATTATGTTAGATTTGGTGGGAGGAGGGGTGGGTATACAAAATGGATGAAAATCAGTAAGGAGAGCATGGAAACACTGATTTCTTATGTCAGGAAGTGACAAATGAGTGTTAGAGGTGGGGAGTTTGGACTGTAGTTTTTGCTCCAGCACCTAAAGCATCACATTCTCTGGAGATGGTTTGCTATTAAAGCTAATTGGTTCTCTCGGAATGAACTTGGACTATTTCTTCCTTCTGATGTAACTGTGAATCCTCTCCAGGCTATAGTGCATCAGGTCCAATTCCTGTAGTTGGTTGACAAGGAAAAGAACATCTCCAAGAAAAACAATGAGTCCAGAGAAGGGGCAGGGGTGGGATGGGTGGCAGGAGTGTGAGGGTGGGAAGCTGTGGGGGGATGCTAAAATAAAGGGGACTGAGAAGCTGCTAGATTTTCATCAACACACAGCAGTAATAGCTTCTGCCAACACAGCTGCCCTGAGCTCCCTCCTATTTACAGTAATATGGCAATAAATGGAAATTGTAGATGGATACTACCCAAGGAGCAAGTTCTTTCTTAGAAGTGTAAATTGGCATTTAGGCAAGTTAAGAAACAAGGAAAGGGGAAAGTTTCTATATGGGACACAAGACAATTTTCTATCAGGTCAGACTGCTGAGCTGGAACCATCTCAGCTCCCTGGGTGGACTTTCCTTAACACTTTCTCAGTTACCTAAGGTTTGGGTGGTCCGTGGCTCTGAGCCTCCCATATGGCACTAGAGCCTGCCTTGCAGCAAACCATTAGGCTGCCAATAGGATCTCAGCACAATCAGGTTGGGTAGGGCAGAGACTGAGCCTGTGGACCAACGTGATCAACCCAGCTCCACAGGCTAGGCATAGACACTAGAAGTTACTGCCACTGAACTGCCTTGTCCTGGGGAACTCTGGGTATTATATTCTAATTTTAATCCTAACAACACCTGAGGTCCCGCGAGTGCTTTTATTTGAGCTGAACTGGTCCTCCTTCAGTGTCATCAAGAGTTCTAACCTTCGGAACCAGTATGTTTTCTCTTACTCTTCATCTGCCCCCCTTCCACGCTTTAACTCCTCATCTGTTTTTGTTCTCATCATAGTTCTGTGCTCCTTAAGTTGCTCATGCCTGGACCCCTCCTATGGCACGTCTTGCCTGTAGGAGAGTTCTGGCTAGGCGACTCTTCCTCCTGTCCACCTGTTGTCTGCCGCGCCATCACTTGGGCTTTCTTGAGGGGAGAGGCTGTGTCTCAGTCACCGCAGGCTCTGGCATAATGCCTGGCAACATTGCTGCTAACCTGGAAGTGACAGAAAGGGAACGCTGATTTCCTCACAGACTTCCTGGTGACACCACTAGCGTTTCACATCAAATCCAACCATCTATGGAGCGAAAGATACCCTGTGCAGGAGAGTATGTAAAGAACATTGTCAGAGCTCCTAACTTCAGCGAACTTGCCATCCAGTTAGTGTGGCAGCACACACATAAAGAAATGACCCTATAATAACTTATGGCAGGTGGATGACATGGGGTAGCGCACAGAGCTCAAGGTTAAGAAACTCAAAGGCTAGTCTCATTTTGTCAGCAGCAAAGTAGGAACCCATTTTCTCTGAGGCTAATTTCTTGAGCACAGTGAAAATAAATTCCATCAGTGTTTCTCAAAGTGTGACACATAACATCTTTTGAGGGAGGGTGACCTATAGACTCAGAATTGAGTATGATTAAATTGCAAGCAGAGAAACTCATTGCTTTTAAAATTTTCCTTTAGATCATAAAGAAATGAGGTAAGACACAGGCTCGAGCTCAAATTTTGCCTACTCTAGCCACTAGGATTGAGCAATGTTGTGTTTTCATTTTATTTTTTCTTAGGCAAATTATTTTGGAAGTTTTTCTCCATTTATGTTAATAAGATTTACTTTTAAAAGATTGTATTTTAGTAAGATAAATGAGTTGATTTAAATAAATTATAAAAAAGTAATAGACCATGACATGTGAGTATAACAAAAATTGTAAATGTGGTGCTGAAACATTTAAAGTTTAGAACATACCAAATAAGTCAACTCTGGGATTATTTTCAGCCCTACACTTCCTAAGATTTTGCGATATTTCCAAGGGAATGGTGTGGCTAATAGAAGATAATAAGAGCATCAAGATAATTTACTGACAACACAATATGTCAAATGATCCATTGAGAAATAATCTGTGGTACAAGTAGCTATGGAGAGAGCTATGGAGAGAGATACAGATAGATAGTAGTATTATAGATATAACTATAGATTGCTATACAGAAAGACTCTGATTAGGTGAAACATACTGTCAGATGACCTCGCAGCAAGAAGTGGCAAGCTGCCTGATTCTTGAGAAGTGAAGTTGCTCAGTTGTGTGCAACTCTTGGTGATCCCATGGACTGTATAGCCTACCAGGCTCCTTCATCCATGGAATTTTTCAGGCAAGAGTACTGGAGTAGGTTGCCATTTCTTTCGCCAGGGGATCTTCCCGACCTGGGGATCAAACCCAGGTCTCCTGCATTGCAGGCAGATGCTCTACCCTCTGAGTCTCCAGGGAAGCCCTGTGATATTGAAAAAAATGTGATATATTTGCATTTTCCTCCCAAAAGGAAGAAGAATTTTTTGAATTCTTTAGCCTGGATTTCTCTCAATTCAGATGAAATGTTATTTTTTTCTTTATTTTTTCAAGTTTTAGTCTCCAGAGATGTTTAAACTGGCTTGTCTTAAGTGAAGAGGACTCTTGAGGATATAAAGAGAAGTGATCTCATCTAAGGAAGGTGGTTGGATGGTGGGGACTAGAGAAAGAGAGGGTTGAAACTCTCTGTCTCTCAAATATGGCAGACTCTCAGGTCAGAAGGGGAGGATTCTATACTGAAATCTTATCATTAAAAGCACAGGTTCCCACCCTCACGTACTCTTGGTGCGAAGGTAAATTGATGCAGTGGATGGGTGCTCCGTCATGTTTGAGTTTTTGCAACCCCAGGGACTGTAACTCGCAAGGCTCCTCTGTCCATGGAATTCTCCAGGCAAGAACGCTGGAGTGGGTTGCCATTTCCTACTCCAGAGGATCTTCTTGTCCCTGGGATCAAACCCACGTCTCTTGCGTCTCATGCATTGGCAGGTGGATTCTTTAATCACTGCACCACTTGGGAAGTAAACTGGTGCAGCCACTAGAGAAGTTCCTTAAAAAAACTAAGACGAGGACTATCATTTGATCCGGCAATTCCTCTCCTGGCTATGTGTGTGCAATTTTCCAGGCAGGATATTGGAGTGGGTTGCCTACTGCAGTAATATCACTTATATGTGGAATCTAAAAAATAGTACAAATGAATACATATGCAAAAGAGAAATAGACTGACAGATATAGAAAGTAAATTTGTGGTTACTTGAGAGAGGGAGGGGAGACAGACAAATTAGGGGTATGGGATGAATATATTAATACAAACTTCTATGTATAAAGTAGACAAGCAATAAGGATATACTGTATATGTGCTCAGTCATTCAATCATGTCTGACTATTTGTGACCCCATGGACTCTAGGCCCCCAGGCTCTGCTGTCCATGGAATTTTCCAGCCATGAATACTGTACTGGGTTAGGATTGCCTTCTCCAGGGAATCTTCCAGATCCAGGGATGGAACCCACATCTCTTGCATCTCCTACACTGGCAGGTGAATTCTTTGGCACTATGCCAGCTGGTTTGAGTCCTGGGTCTGGAAGATCCCTGGAGAAGGAAATGGCAACCCATCCCAGTATTCTTGCCTGGAAAATCCCATGGATAGTGCATGGGGTTGCAAATGAGTGGGACATGACTTAGCAACTAAACTACAACAAAGGCCCATAATCTTTTAATAACCTGTAATGGAATATAATCTGCGTAAATACTGAATCACTATGCTATACACCTGAAACTAACACCGTGTTGTAAGAAGTGAAGTGAAGTCGCTCAGTCGTGTCCGACTCTTTGCAAGCCCATGGACTGTAGCCTACCAGGCTTCTCAGTCCACGGAATTTTCCAGGCAAGAGTACTGGAGTGGGTTGCCATTTCCTTCTCCAGGGGATCTTCCCAACCGAGGGATCGAACCCGGGTCTCCCTGTCTGCAGGCAGACACTTTACCGTCTGAGCCACCAGGGAAGCCTTAAAGACTAGAGGTTCCCATGGTTTCTATGGACCCTCCCCACCCCTCTACCCCTACTCTCACCTACACACACACTATGCAAAATGGGCTGAGCAAACACCTGGGCAAGTGTCCACAATGTAGGACCCCTGACCCATGATGGAGCACCACAACTGATCGGCTTCAGAGTCTTGGATGGAGAAGACATAGAAGGTTGGATTGGGATGGAAAGTGTTCTATTTGGGACATCTGTGAGCCTTCAGACCCCAAGAACAACTGATATCAAACATCAATTGTGCTGAGTGAAGCACTGAAATTAAATTTATTAAAAAAAAAGTAAGGTGACGATTGTGCCTTAGTTTGTGGAAAACTTCATTCTCTTGACAGAATAAGGAGAAATGGAAGAATCTGGAAAGCACAGGCTCTCTTTCTTCTCACATTTTCTTCCTTTCCTTCCTTCCTCCACTCCCTGGCCTGTCTTTATTTTCTTTTTACCTACTCATCACACATATGTGCACATAAATTAAATGTGATTTTATATAGTATATGCAATGTTATAATTATTAATATAATAATAAATCATAAACCAACTTTACATTCAATAAGACATAAAAGTAATTACATCTGAGACATGATGTCTTATTTTAATAGATGGTTCATTCCATATCCAACACTTGGAAAAGATATGGCCACAATACTGATGGAATACCATGACCATATACCATAATGGTTTTCATCATTATCTTATGAACACTTATTTAATTAAACCCAGTCTGGGCTGCGTTCTCACAGTTTCTGTTATTTCTGTGTTAATTTCCAGAAGCATCGTGGACATCCATTGAAATATGTCAGCTAAGTATAACTTGTAATTGTACAAAATCACTTTCCAAAAGTTTCTGCATAGCACCCAGCAGAGTGCCATGTAGATAATAACTATTTGTGAAATAGATGGATGAACACTGAATAAATTATTTTTAGTCTTATTTTCTCTAGAGTTAAGGTTTTCCATCCCATAAAAACTTGAGTAAGCCTCTCCTCTGACTTAGATTCCAGCTCTGTGAAGTAGAAAACCATGATGAACACGGCACCATGTTATACAATTAGTCGTCCTCCCCAAACTGACTTTTAGAAATGTGGTGTCATTTTCAGACACACAACTGATTACATTGAATGTAATTTAGAGATCCTAGAAAGAGAAAGACCCCAGGAAAAACGTCTCACCAGGAGAAAAACGGAAAATGGGTTCTTTTTTTCACTGTCTGGTCATTCAGCTTTGTGCCTAGACAGAACAGAACCTTCCTTTACTTCTGAGGATGAAACAGGAATATTTAGAATTGCCAAGAGAAAGGACCCACAATTATTTCGTTGAGAATTTTGGCTAAGGGGACACTTTGACAAAATGGATTCCTGTCCTTGCCTGATTTCTATTAAATGTTCTAGCCTTTCCTGTGAAAACTGGGTAGTGATTTCATGCTTTCATTATTCCAACAGATCTGAGTTTCACCAGATACTTCATGGCTGTACTCAATTCAAAAAACGATGAAATATATTTGCTTGATTTTAAGTGAAGTTAGGAGGGAAGCCTGCGGGGAATTAGACCCCCTGTGGAGGTCATTCTGTGGGGGACTTGATGGCAGAAACAGGTGACAATGATTACTTGTATTAAGTAATGATTAGTTCAAGTCATTGTACCCAATGATTACTTGTACTAAGAATATTGAACTTCACCTTAATTTTATCCATGTAGTGCAAGGACTTTTATCCAATTGACAATATGTGTTTAAAAGTCTTCAGTTTCCCCAGTGATCCTACAACATCTGTAATTGTGTTAGAAGGAATTATTTAAATAAAAAATGAACAATGCCATCACCCTTTATAATTTTTCTGCCCCATTTCCACCCAGTGTTGCCTGGAACCTTGAGTCCTAAGATTGACAGCCATTGCCTGCCTCCCCGTAATTCCCTCCCAGACTCTCCAGCTTGGTGCCCTTAGGGTTATTGAACACTGATTAAGTGTTCGGTCTGACTGAAAATCAGAATTAAAAATAGAGCAAGGTTCTAAACTCTTAGACAATGAGAGAATTCTGGATTCTTCATATTGAAAATAACATTAACCCAATATCCTTAGTTCATGTATGGAATTAGCCTGTCTAAGCCACAGGCAGTCCACAGGGCTGTAAAGAGTCAGACATGACTGAACAACTGAGCAACAACACCACCAAAGCCACAGTCCCCCCATCTTTACAATAGAAATAATAATACCATCCTCATGGGGCTGTTTTTAGAATTAAGCAAGTTATATGCAGAGCACCTAGCATACTGCACATGGTATATATACTATGTGCTTAATAAATGAGAAGGTTTTTGTTGTTGTTGTTGAAAACAATAGTGTCTCTCTGTATATGCTGTTAAAGCTACCCTCTTCTGTACTTCTTAACTAAGAATTACTTGAAGACTTTTTGGTGCAAAAAGTAAAAAAAAAACGAAAGACAAAAATATTCTTTCAGAGATACTGAACGTCAGATAGATAAATCATCGGTAAGTGTATTTGATGAAAAGGAAGGCCAATGGCTAAGGGTGGCAGAAAGACATTCTAAGGTAGATTTTGTTACTTATCCTGGGACTGTTTTAACAGGCTCTGAATAAATTCTGCACCATGAGTTTGTCGCCTGCTTTGCTCTTCCTATACATTCCTGGGGGATGAATACAGTTTTGTCAGACTATGACAATTCCTTGTTCAGAAAGCTTCATTGACTTCCTGATCTTTACTGGATTATATCTCAAACCACATAGTCAGTTTCCAAATTTCTTTAAAACCTCAGCTCTCCCAGCTTCTCTTCATAAACTCTAGCCAAATCAGACATGTTTTACCTCCAAGGCATGCCCTATTCGCTCCTGCCACGGACTTCTACATGTGGCTTCCTTCTCTAGACATCTCACAAGCGACCAGTTCAAATGTGATTTTCTCCCTAATATTCTTCCCTGATCTTACAAGTAAGAAGAATCTTTTGAACCTTTGCATTTCCAAGTTCTTTTTATGTGCATCTGTTGCTGTGTAGTCACTAAGTCGTGTCCTCCACTTTTGTGACCCCATGGGCTGTAGCTCTCCAGGCTCCTCTGTCCACAGGATTTCCCAGGCAAGAATACTGGAATGGGTTGTCATTTTCCTTCTCCAGTGTATCTTGCCAATCCAGGAATCAAACCTGTGTCTCCTGCATTGGCAGGTGGATTCTTTACCACTGAACCACCAGGGAAGCCCATGTACATTTGTAATGTCTGTTGAAATATTTTCTGCTGTATTATGTTTATTTTTCTGAATTTTATCTTGTAGTCACTTAAAGCACCAAAGACATTTTAATTATTTATTATGCAAGACTTAACATGGTTGGTGATCAGTAAATGTTTTCTGAATAAATGGATGAATGTCAGTGATTGCATTAAAATTGCTCAGTGTGGTTGCGATTCAAGATAAAAGTTTAAACATAAATGACAATGAGGTCACAGGTAGTGCTAGTACCAAGTAGGGGTCTGAGAAGCTGTTCCCAAGTCTGAGAGGAGAGTGAAGTAATGAAATAATTGGGACATTCAATCTTGGCCATGGAAGACTTTAGTCCTCTCTCCACCAGGTGTTAATAGTTGAGAATAATGCCAAGACTTTCTCATTACCCACAAAGTAAATTAAAGCCCAAAAGGGGAATAATTTTGCTCCATATGCCAAAATTGCTGTATATTCTGCATATAAATATTATTATTTAAAATATGTTAAAAGATTTTCCCCTCCTTGGGACAAAGAAACATTCTAGATTTCATATGTAGAATTTATATATTGTGTTGGCCAAAAACTTCATTCAGATTTTTAAGATGTTATGGAAAAATCCAAATGAACTTTCTGGCCAACCCAATACTATTTTTGTTGAAAATGAGCAAAGTCTTTGTAGACCATGTTTTGGGTTTAAAAAACTCTACAATTTCTCCTTCATTAGGAGAAATCTGTAGCAATGGCTTAAACCTTAGTTTCTACAAAGCACTGAGATGGTAATGTCTGAATGAATTATAACACACAGATTTAAATTTTTCTTATGGACATCATTAGTATTAAAATAATGAGAGTTTTTCACACATCTGGATTTTATTGATGTTTTAGAAAAACAGATTCAAGAACTAAATGAATGAACCCATAAGACAGTTAAGTGTGAATGTACTTGTTTGCAATTTAAAGTGTTCATTTGGGATGTGGGAAATGATTCATGTGGGAATCTTCCTCACATTATAATACAGTGAGGAAGATTGATATAAGATTGATGCAATTGATATGAGGGAAAAAGTTGCTTCCTATCATGGCTTAGGTCAAATGTCAAATTCAGGAACCCAGAGGTGGATGTTGAGAATGCATAGGGATCTGAGGGCTGGAGGCCCATCTTTCCTCAATGGTGTTTCCCATCCACATTGACAGGATCAGTATCACCATCTGAAGACATACTCAGCATGCTCTTATGACACAGGGCAGGTGGAAAGCAAACACAGGGTGTACTTTACACCCACAAAGGGGTAAAATACTCACTGACCTCTCTTCCGAGAGTACCAGTGCCTAGTCCTATAGTCAGTGTGACCAGCTCAGCCTGGTCTGCCTGAGACCTGCTTCATTTTAGCACCATGTCCCATGCAGCCCTTAGTCCCAGGTGAACCAGGACAGTTGGCCACCTCACCTCTGGTCAAGAGTGTCATTTAAAGTGGTGCCTCTCTTCCTTGAAGGTGCACACCCAACATCTGTAGTGCTTGTTAAGATTCACATCTGGTCTTAATATCTTAGGCTGGGGCCCAAGTTTCTGCATGTCTCACAAGCTCTCAGATGATACTAGTGCTGGCGCTGGTCTGGGGACCACACTTTGAGTATCAGGGTTTAGAGCATACTTTGTGGACTCTTAGAGGTTAGATGGAGACCTTGCTTCACCATTTACCCCATTTATAAATTGAACATCCTTGGTGAAGTGACTTAACCTCACTGAGCCCTGATTTCCTCATCTCTAATAGAGACTGACTATCTTCTAATAGAGATTGACTGAACTATCTTCCTCACAGGGCAGTGAGGATTAACTGAGTTAATTATGAACACAGAAGAAGCACTCAACAATTATTAACTGCTTTTATTGTTAAGATTTCCTGATGACTCAGACAGTAAAGAGTCTGCCTGCAATGTAGGAGACCCGGGTTTGATCCCTGGGCCAGGATGATCCCTGAATAAGGAAACCTCTTTTGTTATTACTGACATTTTATTGTGTGTCACTGAAGTAATCAAAGAGGTGGTTGACACTGAAAACACAAATAAGTTGAAGAAAGTTTCAGGTAAACCCCTAGTTGAAGGAGTCACAAGCACTGGTGTTTTTAAGGCAAATTAGAACGTTTGAGGCAGAGGAATATCACCAGGATGGGAAACAGGATTGACCCATTAGGTAAATCTTAAAACGTGTGTTCACCATAAAACACTAGTCTTTTATATTTTGTTGCACATTCTACTCCATATTCTGAGTTCCCTGGAATGGTAGGCATGTCACAAAAGTCTGAATCTCTGATTCAGGCAGAGGAAATTGGACTCACTAAGCAGTTATATCCATGGGGTCGCAAAGAGTTGGATACAGCCGAATGATTAAGCACAGCAAGCAGTTACGCCCAAGGCTCAACCTTGAGCCCAGCTGGACTTCATGGACTTCATGGCCTGTACTGCCATTTACTGTATGAACTCGAAGAAGTTATACAACAACTTTGAACTTTAGCGTTCTTATGGACCACGGGGATGATAATGCCTACCTCACAGTCCCATATGCGAATCAAAAGTGAAGTGCCTGTGCAGGTCCGGCCCATGTTAACTGCTAAATAAATACTGGCTAGTGTTATAACTCTATCTTTTTGGTATTAAAACAAAAATATTTCAGCCTCATATTCCTTAAGGAAGAAGAGTCATTGGATTGAGTGCTCCTTGGATGTACTGATTCTCAAAAGATAATAAAGCCTTCAGACTTTGATGACCAGATGCTGCTGGTACCTGACTATAAGGTGAGGAGCCATCTAACCTGAATTCCTTGCTCTATTATGAGTGATTTTGAAGCATAACTCATCTTCATTCTTACTCACTGTATCAGGGATACACTTCGATTATTTGTTACAAAGAAAACCATTGTTGGGCCAATGGTCTGTACCTGGATTGTCACTTTTCAAGCACTGGCTGATTTGACCTGTTTTATTACCAGATCTGAACATTTGGATCTGAAAATTAAAATGTATGAAACCAGTGCTAGGGAGTGGCAGTTCCTGGTGGTGGTGGGCCAAGAAAGATGCAGAAATTTTTAGATTTGAGAGCTTGAGACAGTAATGGGCATGTCAGCAGTTAGAGTCAGAACTAATTTATTTATAAATCCTCATTTTGTGTTCAAGACATATTTTCTAAAGCTAAGTCATATTTCTGATGTTGCAAGAAAAAGATCAAAAATACTTAATCCTAAGTCTAAGAAACAAGACTGTTGTCCTATTTAAAATTTGGCAGGCCTATGTCTCAGAAAAATAAAACAGCAGCTCACAAATTCTTCTTTCAAATTACTTGACCAAACCCACATAATGCTTTCTTGCTTCTCATACCTGGATGCCATCAATGGATACAGAACTGGGTTATGAATTAATCTCTCAGTCGGGGGAGGAGCGTTGGTTTGGAATCAGTTCAAATTCTGGCTGTTCTACTGAGGAACAGTGTAATTTTGAGGAACTTATTTAAACTCTCTGATCCTCATTTTCTTTCTTTATGAAATAGCTCTAATCCCTCTTCAAAGAGTATTGGGAGACAAATGATATAATATTCAAAGAGACTCCCATGGAGCTCAGCTCATAGAGAGTCTTTAAAACATATCCATCTTCTTCTCTTCTTCTACCCTTTGCACCTTAATATGCATTGGCTGGTTCCTCATATTGCTGTCTGCCGTCTGCTGCACCTTTGAGATACAAAGTTGAAAGCCTCCTTGTAGGTGTTCATGGTCTGATCTGGGGCATCCCTAGTTTCTGTGTCCCTCAGGTCACTACTGAGCAGGGGGTAAGCTCTTGATCCAGCTATCCTAGAGAACGATATCATCAGCACTCCTTACCTAATATTGATTTGAAATAGTGAGCATAAATCCAAATGTTTCCTGTATACAGTTCTCTGGTGGCCAGGACAGATTGACATGGCCATTGAAAGGTTTTCAGGGATCTTTTGTTTTACCACTTACCAGCTGGGACAGAGCACCTGTCAGTGAAAAACGCTATTGTATTTCAGAAGAATATTTCTCAATTTAGCCAAAAAAGAAAATCGAGGGTCTCACTTTTGAAACTGCATGCTTTTCTTTAAGTAGGTATCATACCATTTGGTTATAACAGTATGGAAGATTTTAGTGCACAATAGCAATAATGTCTTACAGTTTTAAAAACAGATGAATCTAGGAGTTCAATCACACCCTAAAAACCAAGATCTGGACTCATGTTTATCCCAAATTCCTCTAACTCTTGGCAAAGTGGGGCATACAACTTCCTGCTATTTAGTCCTTCATTTTTCATATTTTAGAGCTACTAAAATGTGAAATGTATAAGTTATGAAGCTCACTCTGTTGGAAGCTTGGATCAGTGAGGATAATTTGGTCCTAAACGAATACTCAATAAAATGTACTCATATAGAGTTGAATGAAAGCTTTATTTTTCCCTTAATTCTTCATAAGAATTTAATTTCCTTTGTACACAGCAAACATATGTTTTCCTGTGTTTATGAATAGAAAGAGCACAAGCTATAGAAATAAGTAATTTGAATTTTAGTTAGAATATTTTCTGTTTAATATGGACCATTTTTAAAGCCTTTATTTAAATTTGTTACAGTATTGCTTCTGTTTTTTGTTTTGTTCTTTTGGCCGCAAGACATGTGGGCTCTTAGCACCCTGACCAGGGATCGGTCCTGTGCCCCCTTCACTGGAAGGCAAAGTTTTAGCCACTGGACCACCAGGGAAGTCCCTAGAACCTTATCTTTTTGAGGAAGTAATTATGTGAAAGTTGCTAACATTTTGGGGTTTAATGTTCTTCATCTCTATAATGAGGGTTGGCTAGCAGACTCCAATGGCAATCTCTAACTCTAAACTTTTATAATTCTGTATAAAATCCTCATTTTTTGATCTAAAGTGTGCAGTGGCTAATTTTCATATCTTTTGTTCCTCCTCTGTTGAAATGCATAGAAATTATTCCTAAGAATACATATACAGTTGTTTATTGCATTAGAAAGGAACTTTCTTTATGGTACAGCACAATGTCCTCGTAATGAGTGGGCAATAACTTAAAAATCTGGTAAATTAGCTAGAAAGCTGAACAACCATTGGTGACACCATATAATTGAAATTAAGTCATCAGTGGCCCAACATAATGGGGAAACTGGGAAAAGCTGATATTACATTCTAAGAAAACAAGCTTTTTTTTTTTTTTTTTTTTTACTTCTTCCCTGACAGGCCATAGGGCACAGTAATTGTTCTAGTGTAAAGAAAAGTGTACTTTTCTAAGAGGACAATGAAATATTAGATACAAGCTGTGATTTTCAAAATTTGTAACAATATGTGTGGCATGGGGTCCCACCAGTCAGAAAACACAAAGAATAACCATGGATATAAGCCTTAAAAAACTAAACCACATAGTGGGGAAGAAGACGGTGGGATGAATTTAGAAAGTAGCATTGATATATATATACATTATCATATATAAAACAGGTAGCTAGTGGGAACCTGCTATAAAACACAGGGAGCCTAGCCTGATGCTCTGTAATGACATATATGTGTATAGTTATGACTGATTCGCATTTTTGTTGTACAGCAGAAACCAACACAACATTGTAAAGCAATTATCCACCAATTAAAAAAAACAACTAAAAGCCAAATAAAAGAAAAAACAGCTTACAACTACTTTTACTGTTCCCAATGAGAATAATTTATTTTTCAGCAAATATGTATATCCCCAGTTTGAAAAGAAACAACAAAAGAGGGAAGCATGTGTCTGATTCCTGCCTACTTCCTAGTCCATCTTGTCCCACCTTCCCCTTGCTCTCACTGTCCATCCACATTTGCCTCCTTCCCACCTCTGCCTGGACTGCTCTCCCTGCATCCCTGGACAATGGGTTCCTAATCATCACCCACTCTCTGAGGATATCACACCGTCTCCTGAATCGGCTCTCACAGTCATCTTAGTTATTCCTAGTAATTTCCAGCACATTACCCTGCTTTGTTTTCTTCCCAGCATAGAGTAATAGCTGAAATTCTGTTTTATTTATGTTCAACATTTATTTATTTTCTGTTCACTTCATAAGGGTCTATATAGGACAGACTCGGGCTATCTTGTGGATGCCTGGCAAATAGTAGGTCATTAATATTTCAATAATAATAACATTAATGTGTATGTGCTCAGTTGTACAGTTGTATCCAGCTCCTTGTGACACCATGGACTGTAGTTCACCAGGCTCCTCTGTTCATGGACTATTCCAGGCAAGAATACTGGAGTGGGTAGCCATTCCCTTCTCCAGGAGATCTTCCTGACCCAGGGACCAAACGCAGGTATCCAGCATCTCCTGCATTGGCAGAAGGACTCCTTACGACTGAGTCATCTGGGAAGCCAATAACATTCTTGATAAACCTAAAAACATATGGGCACCTACTGCATGTCAGACTCCACCTAGACTGGCCTTCCCTGATGGCTCAGTCAGTAAAGAACCTGCCTGTAGTACAGGAGACCCGGGTTCGATCCCTGGGTCAGGAAGATCCCCTGGAGAAGGAGATGGCAACCCACTCCAGTATTCTTGCCTGGAGAATCACATGGACAGAGGAGCCTGGTTGGCTATAAACCTTGGGGTTGCAGGAGCTGGATACTGACAGGGAATAAACCACCACCACCCACTTAGATTATCTTCTGAGGTCTCAAATCAACTCTGTGAGATGGATCTTCTTTTTAACAAAGGAGGGGAAAAGAGTCTTCTAAAAGGTTAGAAAAATAACATGCTCAAGATCTCAATGTTCTTATAGGTGTTAACTGAGATTTTAATTTAAACCTCTGAATGCATTCTTTGCTGAACTGCCTTCTAATTAAATATGCCTCCATAATTAATAAATCAAGCAAAACATGTCCATTGCCTTGTATTATCAGAACTATTGGATTATATTAGTCTTTAGTGAGCAATTATTCTTAACATTTTATCTTCATTAAGGAAGTTAAAATGATATTTGCACTCCCTTCCCTAATGAGCCATGTTTCTCTAAGAGAATACATTACTAGGGTGTATCATTTCTTACCATAAACACCAATTTTAAAATATATCACTTTGTACACCCAGGTCACTGTATCTAATATTTTCCTCAGACAGACATTTATAGATTGCATATTTGTGTCCTTACATAACTCGTATGTTGAAACCTTTTTCCTCAACATGATGATATTTGGAGGTGTTTAGGGTCATAACGGTGTAGAGCCGCCATGAATGGCATATTGTTGTTGCTCAATCATGTCTGATTGTTTGCAACCCCATGGACTGCAGCATGCCAGGCCTCCCTGTCCTTCACCATCCCCTGGAGTTTGCTCAAACTCATGTCTATTGCGTCATGGTGCCCTTGTAAAAGAGCACCCCCAGAGAGGCCCCTCGTCCCCTCTGCCTTGTGAGGTGACAGCTAGAAGGCATCGTCTGTGAACTAGAGAGTGAACCCTCACTACACATAGAATCTTCTGGTGACTTGATCTTGGGCTCCCAAGCTCCAGAACTGTGAGAAATAAATTCTGTTGTTTATAAGCCACCTTTCTATGATATTTTCATTATATAGTGACTGAGAGAAAGATGTTGGAACAATGAGGAAGGTCAGATGCTGAAATAGTAAAAAGGTTTTAACAAAAGGATAGATTTCATGAATGTAATTCAGAAGCCAGTAAGTTAGAGGAAAAATAACTAGGAATACTAGATAGTAGATTCCTGTACACAGATAGAGTCTTAGTTTTTGACTTTTGAAAGGTTTCTTAAAAATACCTAAAGGTTTCATAATGGGTCCTGAGAAAGACGACATGATTCTTAAAAATGGAAATTCCAAGGCCCAACCCCAGATCTACTGATTCAGAATCCCCGGGTGGAGGTGGGGGGAGGAAGGAAGAGGTATCCCAGAAGAACATTATATTTAAGCAAATTTGGCAAGACTGAGTCCAAGAATGCTTATTATGTGAGTAATACAGGATGCACAAAGATGATAATGTGAGGCAAGCAAGAAAACTTTATGAAATTATTTACATGAAAGAAAAACATTAAATCTATTTTATTGTATAGATTGTATTGTTACAATACAAATACTGTTGTATTTTTGTTACTTTCCATTGCTTCTCATATAAGATCAGAATTCAGTAACTACTTTAAATGAAAGATTTAAAAATTTAAGCACTCAAAATTTCCATCATCAAATTTTGTTATTGTTGTTGCTCATTTATTGACTCTAAGGGTATATTTCTTTCTTTTACTTATAATGTATGCATGCATGTCTGCAAACGTGTGCACACACACCCTCACACATGTGCACGCACATTCACGCAGTTCCATGGCAGCAAAGAAGCCCTCACATTCCAGATATGTCTTAGTGAAGCATGATGGTTAAGAATTCTCAATATTTTCACGTTACTTGGAACACCAGTAGGTAGGTTACCCTGGCTCCATTCCCAGAATTGAACAGTAGGGGCCTTGTGAAATGCTAAATGATGTGTATAACAGTATTCAGGCACTCTGAGAGCCAATCCGTCAAAACATTTGCTGCTTTGAAAATGTGTTCTTCAAAAAAATGGGCATATGGAACTTATTACGCTGCTTGGTGGAGTTCAGGCAGCAGAGTCCAAAATAAGCATAAAATCCTTTTGAGGACACAATTCTACCTTAAGGTAACAGAGTCTCTAAAACTGTCCTTCCCTGACCTAAAGAGGTATAGAACTCTCACAGGAAGTAGCAGAGTTCCAAATATTTTCCTGGGATTCAAGTGTTAGAACAGCGCAAAAATTGGTAGAAGTTTTGAAAAGACCAAAAAAGTAATATTTAAATAAGAGCTTGGAACATTTGACTTGTTTAAGTAATGATCCCTCAGTTGGTATCTCTTTATCACCCATTTCTTTCATGGTCGTTGGCCCATAATTGTTGTTTAAGAAATATTTGTGAACAAATAAATCTGACATTTTACAGCTACATATTTAAGTAGAGATTAGAATGTGCAGCTACATAGTTGTGGAAATTTGATGGATAAAAGAGAAATTAAATCCTTTAATTTCCACGGAAATAAAAGAAACATTTTAACAAAGAAGAAAATAATCAAAAGAAGGCCCACAATTAGCTTATTCTCATTGTTTTCCCTCCCTGCTGATTTCTGTGACACCTGGATTTAAGAGGATAGACTTTAAACTTTTTTTTTTACATGTCCTTATATAATTGAAATAGTGAAATATCAAAGGAAGCTAATTGATAGAATTTATGAAGGATTACCTTACTTTGAACCTGCGTAACATAATGTGTGCTGTACGAGGTGTTAAAAGAAAACCTGTGCTTCTTTTTCGTTAGCAGAAAAGACAAAAAAATGTTATTATCAGTCATTGCAGACAGCAAGAACAGAATTTAGGTTTCGAAGCTGAAAAGCCTCAAACTCCTTGCTGTGTTTTATTATGCATAACTGAAATTCTTCACAGTTACAAAAGTGTAAACTCCTCCTGATTGCATCAATATGTACTTGGAACAGGGAGGCCTGGAGACCACTCATTGTGAAGAAACTCTGCAGCTACATTTTGATTTGCTTTGAAGGAATAAAAGTAAACCGAGAAAGGGTGCTCTTCTGTGAAAGCCATGCAGGCATCTCATTTCTACCTTCTTGTGAATCATAAGGTGAATTCATTTGCCTTGAAAATCTCCTTCATCTGAAATTTCTTGACAGTCAGAGACAGTCCCTTCTCAGCATGTTTGAGCACTCAAAGAGCCTTGCCTGGACTGCTCTTGATGGTTTAAATTCTCCCAATGCAATGCGCACTTCTGCCCATTACCTTATTTTTCACCATTTCAGGATTCGTCTTTTATATTTTATGACTGCTTCCTTCTTGGGATTTTTTTTTTCCAGGAAAAATGACAAGAATGATCCACATAAGTCCATAAGAGAGGTTGTAAAATAAACATTATACCATGCGTGTGGGGTAAAAAAAAAAAAAAACAAAAAACTAGAAATGGCTGTTCTCACTTTCTGGCACTTACACACATGGCCATCTGTTTGAGGGCTGTTTTACTTGGCTCTTTCCCAACATTTATGTAACTGGCCGATTGAAAGGAAATGACATCACCAAGTTTCCTGAAGACTATCACTGGAGCCACAAAAAAGTTAGGAAACAAATTGCTTAGTAAAGAGAAAGATGTTTTTCAAATGTCTCTTTTCTCTTCCATTTCTTTCTTTCTTTTTTCCTAGCATTTCTAACAAGATTTTTCCCTACTTCTGCACCTTCTGTGTTAATATTTTCAATGTCTGCTTTAGGGCTTCTCCTCTTTGAATTATGAGGCATTAAGAGGGGAAAAAAATTCTCTTCTTTGGGTTCACATGATATGATCATAACATGTTGAAAAGTAAGGAGCTCTCAGACCCCCCTAAAATCCAGTAATAGATTTGATTGACTTCTTCTCTCAAATGACAGCAGATTTTTGAACCTGTAAATCTAGGCTTTGAAAAGATCTGAAGTAGTTCTCACAAGACCTGAATTTTTTAGCTACCAACTTTCTCTTACAGTTTGACACATAGAGCATGATGGGATGAAGAGGAACATTTGGAAAGTATATCATATTTGTTGGCAACACCAAGATATCAGAGGTAGGAATGATAGAGGTTTTTATATTAACAGCATAGCTTATAGGTCCTCTTATCCCAGTATCCAGTAATTGGCACCACTGGACCAAGGGGGCCTTTCATCTGATTCCAAAATGAAGCCATCTCTAGGGGAAGTCTAGCAGCTATTTTTAAGGCTCACAATTGGATGGAAAACGTATTAAGTATTAGAGGAAATTAAGTGTATCTGCTTAATATTTTCTCAGGAGTTCAGAGCACAAGATTATCTAATCAAGGGCCTCTTTAAGCCTCTATGTTAAAAACTTTGGAATTTTAAATGCCATATATCATTCCAGTGGGCTTCCACTTATGGTCTCCTGTAATATTGGACTGTTGGAGCTGCGTCGTCCTGAATCAGCATTCTTCCAGCTGGGACGGAAGCATTAGTTTGAAAGTGTGCCTTTTTGACATTACCTGGATTGGTTTGAAACTCACCTCCCCACCTCCCTGTCCTCCCATCTCTTTTCCATCCATCATCATCATGGATAGTGGATTTTGCTACTGCCCCACCCCGAATGCCTTTGCCAGGTGATGCATCCATCCTTCAGGTATTTGGGGTTCTTCCTGGAGAATTGTCAGTAGTTGATGGGAGCTACCTGCTGGGGCTGTGACAGTGTCACCCTTCCCCTCACCCTCCTATTTGGCCAATGATTGACAGGTTTAGATATATAAAATTCTTGAGGGGCTCCTCTGGTGGCTCAGTGGCAAAGAATCTGTCTGCCAGTGCAGGAAACATGGATTTAGTCCCTGGTCTGGGAAGATCCCACATGCTGTGGAACAAGTACTCAGTTGCTCTAGAGCCTGGGAGCTGCAACGACTGAGCCCATGTGCTACAACTACTGGAGAGTACATGCCCTAGGGCCCATGCTCCACGACAAGAGAAGCTTTTTCCTAATAAGGTCTGGAAAGGTTTTCCTTTCCTGTAACAAGTCACATATATCTGAAGCCCTGTCATAGACTCAGTTTTTTAGGGTCTCCTACCCAAGGCGTGGATTTCCCAGTGCACAAGTGGTAAAGAACCTGCCTGCCAATGCAGGAGACTTAAGAGATGTGGGTTGGAGCCCTAGGTTTGGAAGATCCCCTGGAGAAGGAAATGGCAACCCACTCCAATATTCTTGCCCTGAGAATTCCCATGGACAGAGGAACCTGGAGGGCTACAGTCCATGGGGTCACAAAGAGTCAGATATAAATAAAGTGACTTAGTATAGCATAGCATCCAAGGCACGCTGATGATCAATAATGATATCCAAACAATGAGACAATTCCAAGAGCAATTCTATTGAAGTCAAAAGCATGAGAAAAGTCCCTATCAAGGTTTATACAGCAAGACAAATGGAGAAATTGGGAGGTTATCAGTCAGCAGCAGCATCTAAAGAAACCAAAATTTAAGGTAAGACTGTAAGAAAAAAGAAATCATCAGTGATAGGTTACTTGAAGGATTTTAAAGAATCTGGTGGAGACTACAGAGACAGATAAAAAATGTTGGATTAAAAAAATGCTAACACATATGAATGAAAAAACTTTGGAAACATAGAGAAGTAGAAAAATAATATCAGAATCACCTGGAATCCTACTATCCAGATATAATTATTTTAGATATATTTCATTACAGTTTCTTTCTATCATTTATCTATGTTTGTATTTTGTTCATATGTATTAATTTACATACATTTATGCACTGGGAATTGCTACGTATACAATTTAATATCCTGTATTTTCTTCTTGAATGTTACTACTAACTTTTCATGTCATGTAGTACTCTGGAAATCCTGTTTTCAATGCCTACAGAACATAAATTCTATAGATTGACTATAATACGTACTTACTGTCAGAATTTGGGTTTGCTAGCAATTTCCTGCTGTTTACAATACTGCTATAAGGAATAATAAGCTTGTACATAAATCTTGATGTTCATTTTAGATTTTCATTTATAGATTATACTAATAGTATACTATATTATACTAATAGTAAAACTATTAGGTCAAGTGCATGCAAATTTTGAATAAATTGTCAACTTATGTTCTGATTTTTGGCCAACATACTGGCAGTTATTTTCCAAAAAGGATGTGCCAATGTGCAATTACGCTAATAAAAATTCCGTTGTGCAGTGCTATTGCCAAATTCCATATGCAAATTAAATAGAAGCAAATTTAGTGAATTTTATAGTAAACAATATAATCATTTTTTTCTTTGTGTATGTATGTTGTTTGGACCTTGTTTCCTCTTGCGTAAAGATGAAAACAGTTTTGGTTGTTAATTTTAAAATAAACGTGTTCCTAGGAAGCAACCTAAGTATCCATAGATGGATGAATGGATAATAATACCATTTGCAGCAACGTGGATAGGCCTAGAGATTATCATACTAAGTATGCCAGACAGAAAAAGACAAGCATCATATGATATTGTTTATATGTGGAATCTAAAAAAAAATTGATACAAATGAACTTATTTGCAAAACAGAAATAGCCTCATAGACATAGAAAAGAAATTTATGGTTACCAAAGGGAAAAAGTGGGGGAGGGATAAATGAGGAGTTTGGGATTAAAACATACACACTATGACATATAAAAGAGATAACCATAACTACAAGGACCTACTGTATAGCACAGGAAACTATACTGAATACTGAATATCTCATAATAACCTATAATGGAAAAGAATATAAAGAAATATATATACACATTGTGTGTGTGTGTGTGTATATATATATATATATATATATATATATATATGTAACTGTTTCCCTTCGTTGTACATCTGAAACTAACACAACATTGTAAATCAACTATATTTCAATAAAATTTTAAAACATATGTTTATAAAAGATAAAAAGCATGTTCTTGATTTTTTCCTTTTTAATATGCCTTATTAAGGTCTACAGAAAAATACTCCAATGAAACCCTAGGTTTCAAAAACATGAAAACAAACTGTTGATGAGGGAGGAGGGAAGAAAAAGATGGTCGACTGGGTCACTGTTTTGGGAGACATGAGCCCAGCACAAATGAATTTATTTACTCCACTAGAGGAAATTGATTCTTTGCTCAACTTGAATTGTCTTGATACACTGACCTACTATATTACATACACATCTACCGTATGCCTGGTCTTGTGGATATTTCATCCCCAAATGAACATTACTTGTACCTGAGTAATTGAGGAATTGTGAACAAAATCACAGAACCTGATAACAGTGAAAGCATAAAAGTCAGTCTGGTATATGCAAATTTAACATAATGTGCAAATATCACATGGATGAAGAATCAAGCCAGCAACTGGAGGGTAGCTCTTGGGACTGAAAGAGGAACCGTGGAAGGAGGGGCGGGTACTAACAACTCTGCAGTGCTGGACAAGCAGGGAAAGAGACTGAACCATTTCTGGTTCTCGTCTACCTCCCCAAATGTCTCTTGTGGAATCAGATCTGGTATGTTTCTGATTTTATAATGCACCAAGTGACACTCTAGGTAAAGATGCAATGTTATAATGGTTAATTCACTCATTAATAAGTATGCTATTATATAGCCACAGTTTCCTTTATGTATTTGATTTATAATAGTAAGCAAATAGTATTTGATTTACTGTACATGCATGTTTTTGTTGTATGTATACATTTGGATTTGTGGGCATGTGATTTCAATAACAAACTGGCATTTTTCCATTTTTAACAAATTATAGGTTTTGGCAACATGGAGTCTAAAGAAAGAACAAAGGAATGAACACATAAGAGAAACAAATAGCAGAGGAGATGTCTAGAATGATTGGGAAGGAGTAGAAAGGCAGAGGAAGGGGTCAGGACGTGGGCCTGGCAGACTCTGCCAAAGTGAACGTTTTGATAAGAAACAGATCCAAGCTCTCTATACCCAATAAGTCACTTTCCATTTGATGTTGCTTTGACACTCAAGTTCCTCAGTGGTTGAGGTACTTCAACCAGTGCCCTGATTCTGGTTTCCTTTCTCTCTCTCTCTTTTTTTTCTTTTAAATATGCTGCTGTTTACTTTTAAGAAAATTGTATCTTGTCTTAATACTTTGATATGTATAAACATCATAAAATATACATTTTACCATATCACTTTAATGAAATACTTTTTATTTAAAAAATTTTTTATATTTACTATTTATTTTAGACTGTGCTGGGTCTTAGCTGCAGTGTGGGCTTTTCTGTAGTTGTGGTGAGTGGGGGCTACTCTCAATTTGTGATGTATGGACTTCTCATTGCAGTGGCTTCTCTTGTTGTGGAGCATGGGCTCCAGGGTGCACGTGGGCTCAGTAGTTTCCACTCGTGGGCTCTAGAGTACACACTCAATAGCTTGGCACAGAGGCTCAGTTGCTCTGTGGCACGTGGGATCTTCCCAGACCAAGGATGGAACCCATGTGTCCTGCATTGGCAGGCAGAGTCTTTAACACTGAACCACCAGGGAAGCCCCTATTGGAATACTTTTTACAAACAAAATACAATTTGAGGTATTGTAGGTTTTTTCTGTATATCAAAAATAATCTGACTCCAATTTTTTTTTCTTAAGGTTTAAAAAATTATTCTTTTTTAGACTGTAAAAGATCTTGGGAAACAGAATTTTAGTTTCCCAACCAGGGATTGAACCTATATCCCGTGCATTGGAAGCACAGGATAAGTCCTTACTGGACCACTAGAGAAGTCTTTGACGGCATTTTAGTTTTAGTGAAGTGAAGTCGCTCAGTCATGTCCAACTCTTTGCGGCCCCATGGACTGTAGCCTACCAGGCTCCTCCCTCCATGGGATTCACCAGGCAAGAGTACTGGAGTGGGTTGCCATTTCCTTCTCCAGGGGATCTTCCCGACCCAGGGATTGAACCCTGGTCTCCCGCATTCCAGGCAGATGCTTTAACCTCTGAGCCACCAGGGGAGCCCTGGCTAGCATTTTAGTTTTAAAAATCTGTTAAATCCAGTCAAGTGATATTGGCTTTAAATTGTTTCACTTAAACAGTCTGCTCTGGTATCAGGCAGAGCTCTGTTAACGACTGTCCTTTGTTCTTGCCCTTTCTTGTCTACTTAAGAGTTAAAATACGAACCCCATGAAGTATTTAATTCCCTGGATAGTTATTCCTATGCCACACTGAACCGTGTAAACTTTCACATTCTCTAACTCGTAATATAGAAATTTGATATGCTTTAAATCTGAATTTGGGACTGCTAATATCTAATGGCCACCTCATACGAAGAGTTGACTCATTGAAAAAGACCCTGATGCTGGGAGGGATTGGGGGCAGGAGGAGAAGGGGACGACAGAGGATGAGATGGCTGGTTGGCATCACTGACTCGATGGACGTGAGTCTGAGTGAACTCCGGGTATTGGTGATGGACAGGGAGGCCTGGCGTGCTGCGATTCATGGGGTCGCAAAGAGTCGGACACGACTGAGCGACTGAATTGAACTGAACTGAACTGAATATCTAACAAGTGTGCACCATCCTTTATCAATTCCCTAAATTTTATTTCTACAGATGGAAATTTTTTTATTTTTTTTAATGTCAGGGGGTAGATTTAGGTGGGTTTCCCTGGTGGTTCAGTGATAAAAACTCCACCTGCCATGTAGGAGCTGCAGGAGACATTTGAACCCTGGGTCAGGAAGATCCCCTGGAGGAGGAAATGGTAACTCTGTAGTTTTGCCTGGAGAATCCCATGGACAGAGGGGCCTGGTGGCCTACAGTCCATGAGGTCGCAAAGAGTTGAGCGTGACTGAGCACACACATGCACACACACACTCATGTGTGGAATGCACATTCCACAGCACGTGTGGAATGACCGTTTGGGAACACTGGGGTTGCAAAGAATCAGACATTAGGGTTGTAAAGTTTTGGACATGACTGAAGTGACTTAGCCGCATACCTTTAGGTGGTAATTCATGAGGCTATTGCTGACTTGTACATGAACTTTAAAGCCAGTTGGTCGCTGGATTCTTTAGTGTAAGGAGTGATTACAGATGATATCTGAGACAGGCACTATGATTCCAAAAGTGCCTGATTTTCCACCTTTTCCTCTCAAGATGTAGTAATGGATACAACCACTTTAAATAACTGGTGAAACAAAATCACATCTATGGGTATTTTAAACATTTTTGTGTAAAGATTTTAATGAGACAAAACCAAAAGCTGGTTCTTTGAGAATATAAAATAAAATAGACAAACCATTAGCCAGACTCATCAAGAAAAAAGGGAGAAGAATCAAATCAATACAATTAGAAATGAAAATGGAGAAATCATAGCAGACAAAAAGGATCATAAGAGACTACTATCAGCAACTATATGCCAATAAAATGGACAACTTGGAAGAAATGGATGAATTCTTAGAAAAGTATAACTTCCCAAAACTGAATCATGAAGAAGTAGAAAATCTTAACACACACAACACAAGCACAGAAATTGAAACTGTAATCAAAAATCTTCCAACAAACAAAAGCCCAGGACCAGATGGCTTCACAGGTGAATTCTACCGAAAATTTAGAGATAGCTAACACCTATTGGAGGAGAAGGCAATGGCAACCCACTCCAGATGGAGGAGACTGGTGGACTGCAGTCCATGGGGTCGCTAAGAGTCAGACATGACTGAGCAACTTCACTTTCACTTTTCACTTTCATGCACTGGAGAAGGAAATGGCAACCCACTCCAGTGTTCTTGCCTGGAGAATCTCAGGGACGAGGAAGCCCGGTGGGCTGCCGTCTATGGGGTCACACTGAGTTGGACACAACTGAAGCGACTTAGCAGCAACACCTATCAGACTCAATGGATGTGAGTTTGAGTGAACTCTGGGAGTTGGTGTTGGACAGGGAGGCCTGGCGTGCTGCAATTCATGGGGTCGCAGAGAGTCGGACATGACTGAGCGACTGAACTGAACTGAACACCTATCCTACTCAAACTCTTCCAGAAAGTTGCAGAGGAAGGTAAACTCCCAAACTCATTCTATGAGGCCACCATGACCCTAATACCAAAACCAGACAAAGATGCCACAAAAAAAGAAAACTACAGGCCAATATCACCGATGAACATAGATGCAAAAATCCTCAATAAAAGTCTGGCAAACAGAATCCAACAACATATTAAAAAGATCATACATCATGACCAAGTAGGCTTTATCCCAGGGATGCAAGGTTTCTTCAATATTTGCAAATCAATCAATGTGATATACCACATTAACAAACTGAAAGATAAAAACCACAGGATTATCACAATAGATGGAGAGAAAGCCTTTGATAGAATTCAACACCCATTTATGATTAAAAACTCTCCAGAAAGCAGGCATAGAAGGAACATACCTCAACATAATAAAATCCATATATGATAAACCCACAGCAAACATTATCCTCAATAGTGAAAAGCTGAAAGCATTTCCCCTAAAGTCAGGAACAAGACAAGGGTGCCCACTCTCACCACTACTATTCAATATAGTTTTGGAAATTTTAGCCACAGCAATCAGAGAAAAAAAGGAAAGAAAAGGAATCCAGATTGGAAAAAAAGAAGTAAAACTCTCACTGTTTGCAGATGGCATGATCCTCTATATGGAAAACCCTAAAGACACAACCAGAAAATTACTAGAGCTAATCAGTGAATATAGTAAAGTTGCAGGATATAAAATTAATACACAGAAATCCCTTGCATTCCTATACACTAGCAATGAAAAAACAGAAAGAGAAATTAAGGAAACAATCCCATTCACCATTGCAATGAAAAGAATAAAATATTTAGGAGTAAATTTACCTAAAGAAACAAGATCTATACATAGAAACTATAAAATACTGATGAAAGAAATCAAAGATGACACAAATAGAAGGAGAAATATACCATGTTCATAGATCGGAAGAATCAATATATTGAAAATGAATATACTACCCAAAGCAATCTATAGATTCAATGCAATCCTTATCAAATTACCAATGGTATTTTTCACAGAACTAGAACAAATAATTTCACAATTTGTATGGAAATACAAAAAACTGCGAATAGCCAAAGCAATCTTGAGAAAGAAGAATGGAACTAGAGGAATCAACCTGCCTGACTTCAGGCTCTACTAAGAAGCTACAGTCACCAAGACAGTATGATACTGGCAAAAGGACAGAAATATAGATCCATGGAACAAAATAGAATGTTCAGAGATAAATCCACACATGTATGGACACTTTATCTTTGACAAAGGAGGCAAAAATGTACAAGGGAGAAAAGATAATCTCCTTAACAAGTGCTGGGAAAACTGGTCAACCACCTGTAAAAGAATGAAACTAGAACACTTTCTAACATCATTCACAAAAATAAACTCAAAATGGATTAAAGATCTAAATGTAAGACCAGAAACTATGAAACTCCTAGAGGAAAACGTAGGCAGAACACCCTCTGACAAAAACCACAGCAAGATCCTCTGTGACCCACCTCCCAGAGTAATGTAAATAAAAGCAAAAATAAACAAAGGGGACCTAATTAAACTTAAAAGCTTTTGCACAATGAAGGAAACTATAAGCAAGGTAAAAAGACAGCCTTCAGAATGGGAGAAAATAATAACAAATGAAGCAACTGACAAAGAATTAATCTTAAAAATATACAAGCAGCACTTGCAGTTCAATACTAGAAAAATAAAAAAAGGGGCCAAAGAACTAAACAGACGTTTCTCTGAAGAAGACATAGAGATGGCTAACTAACACATGAAAAGATACTCAACATCACTCATTATCAGAGAAATGCAAATCAAAACCACAGTGAGGAACCAACTCACGCCAGTCAGAATGGCTGCTATTGAACAGTCTACAAACAATAAATGCTAGAGAGGGTGGGGAGAAAAGGGAAACCTCTTACACTGTTGGTGGGAATGCAAACTAGTACAGCCACTATGGAGAACGGTGTGGAGATTCCTTGAAAAACTGGAAATAAAACTGCCTTATGACCCAGCAATCCCACTGCTGGGCATACACACCGAGGAAACCAGAACTGAAAGAGACACGTGTACCCCAATGTTCATTGCAGCACTGTTTATAATAGCCAGGATATGGAAGCAGCCTAGATGTCCATCAGCAGATGAATGGGTAAGAAAGCTGTGGTACATATACACAAAGGAATATTACTTAGCTATTAAAAAGAACACATTTGAGTCAGTTATAATGAGGTGGATGAAACTGGAGCCGATTATATAGAATGAGGTAAGTCAGAAAGAAAACCACCAATACAGTATATTAACACATATGTATGGAATTTAGAAAGATCACAATGACAACCCTATATGTGAGACAGCAAAAGAGACACAGATATAAAGAACAGACTTTTGGACTCTGTGGGAGAAGAAGAGGGTGCGATGATTTTAGAGAATAGCACTGAAACATGTATATTTCCATATGTGAAATAGATGACTAGTCCAAGTTCAATGCATGAATCAGGGCACTCAAAGCTGGTGCACTGGAACAACCCAGAGGGATGGGATGGGGAGGAAGGTGGGAGGGAGGTTCAGGACAGAGGGATACATGTACACTCATGGCTGATTCACGTCAATGTATGACAAAAACCACCACAATATTGTAAATTAATTAGCCCACAATTGAAATGAATGAATGAATTAAAACAAACAAAGTTTTTATTGAGTTGCCAAGAAGATAGTTCAACTGAGATAATTTTTTCTTATGTGGCATAGATGATTTAAAAATGATAAATGATCTTTATGTTTAAAAATGATACAAATTAACTTATTTGTGAAATAGACTCACAGGCATAGAAAACAAACTTATGGTTACAGAAGGGGAAGGGGGGAGATCAGGGTTAACAGATATACAGTACCATATATAAAACAGATGAACAACAAGGACCTACCATATAGCACAGGAAACTATGTTCACTATCTTGGATAAACTATACTGGAAAAGAATCTGAAAAATAATATGTATATATACACACACAAATATGTATAATTGAATCACTTCACTGTACACCTGAAATAACACAACATTGTATATCTACTATACTTCAATAAAAATAAATATACTAAGTCATTGTACATCAAAGCTATTTTTAGCCAAGTCGAGGACTCCATGGAAGCACTTGGAATTTGTGATTCCCCAAACCGGGCTTGTGTAATCCATTCCATTCATATGCAGCTTCTCCATCCCACCCAACTTCCTGCTTTTTCCTCCAAAATTTCTGGCTAATTTTAATACACTCATGTTGGCTCCATTTTGACTGTAATGGGATATTTACCTTGGCAAGTGTGTTTGCTTATGTAAAATGAGTAGTGTTTACTTTGTCATAACAATAGCCTTCAGAATATTGCTTTTTTAGTATAGAATCACATACAAAAAAATAAATAAGTAAATAAAATAGAAATCTATGCTTAATAAACCATAAAAGACATACCCTACTTTAGCTAGGTATGATTATATGTATGTCTGTATGTACTTACAGATCTATATAAATATGTATATATATATATAGTTTTGACACATCCCAATTTTGCTATATGATAGTACTACATGTATGTGCGTGATTAAGAAACCCCATTTTAGCTGTGTGTAACTTTTCCCCCTTCTAATCATATAATTCTATTTCAAATATGAAGTAAAATAGCTTAAAAATATTAATTATAGAAGCCAAACCTCTCTGAGTCATGCAGTGACCTTCCTCCATCCTACCCCCACCACCACCTCCCACTGTTATTTTTGTACATTTGGCATAATCATTTCTCTCTAATGAGACAGAAATTTCCTTTCCAAGAAATGAGTGCAAGCTCCAGACTGAAATGACGAAAATGCTGATGGTAGTATCTAGTCTATTCAAGTTTATTTCTCCAGGTATGTGTTATATATATATGTGCAGCTATTTTGCTCTCATCTAAAGTGTCAATTCTTTTAGCAGAATTGTCTACTAGCTCTAAAATAACAAGAATGACTACTAAGAAAAAAATATATATGAAATTACACTGCTGAGAATTCTTATGCTTTTTCCCCTTTTTTGGTGGTGCAAGGATTTTGTCTTGCAAAGACAAAACTAGCAAGAACTTTATACTTTTGGCTTAAACATTAAATAGAAATATGTCCATTTAAATCTTTGAGTAAACAAGATGGGTTTAGGTTCAGCCTCAGGAAAGATGGAATGGGTTTAGGTGTGAAGTGGGTAAAAAGCGTGGTTTTTTCTTTTTATGGCAGGTGTGATCTAAAGGAAGTAAGAGGATTTATTTCTAAGTCTAAAGAATTAAAGGAGGATGAAAACTGGCTTACAGTATCTGATATGGACTCCCTATTGTTTGTGTCACAGTTTACATCATTTGTTCACAGTTGGTCACAAGACCTCAGTCTCTATTCCGTGCTAGGAATGTAGTTTTTCAAAAACAGGAAGCAACACTTGAAGTAACTGCAGATTTACAGTGACGGCCAGGCTGATCCCTGGTCTTTGTCACCGCTTTCCTGTTGAGGTCTGGAGGAAGTGGCAGAGAAAGAAAAGAGAGGGTGGGGGAGGTGACTCGATTACAATGAGATTACAATGATGGGTTAGACTGACCCTGGACTCATCTTAGTGCAAGAGTGATGAAAACACTTTAAAGAGTTGCCAACAGCTCAGTAGAAAGTATTTGACATCTCACCTACATCAACAAGCAAGAGTTAAAGGTTAAATCACACACACTCAAGTGCTGGGAAAAGGATGTGTTTATGTCATCAACTTTCTTTGTTCTAGCATGGCCTATGTCAACAAGGGGACAGACATATTCCCTGGTTGGAGCCACCAGGACAATGGAGATGGATCCACAATTTGTACATGATAAATCCCCTTCTAAGCATTTGTAGTTTGCTGCTAGTTGCATGAGCTTCTTTACAGTTCTCTACATGTATTTGAATCACTATGTATTTAGAATGATGTGGTTTTGACCTTTTCGCTTTCTTCATTCAGATTCTTGGGGTCCCAAGCATGAAGCTAAGTTTAAAAGGAGGAAAACATGGGAAAGGAAAGGTTTTCTCTTCTTACATGTTTCCAGTGTTGACTCCAAATTCAGTGAGCCCCCACCCTAATGTAACTGGTGTTCACACACTAGAGGAGCTTTTTCGGAAAAGTGTTTATTTAGTGCTCTTCACAAAGCTCTGAAAGGTTGAAAAGGAGAGTTCTCGACCAGGTTAACAAAGATTGAAATTGCCATTGTGAAGAGAAGAGAATACCTACCCAAAGTGAAAGTGAAGTGAAGTCACTCAGTCATGTCCGACTCTTTGCCACCCCGTGGACTGTAGCCCACCAGGTTTCTCCATCCATGGGATTCTCCAGGCAAAAATCCTGGAGTGGGTTGCCGTTTCCTTCTCCAGGGGATCTTTCTGACTCAGGGATCGAACCAAGGTCTCCCGCATTGCAGGCAGACGCTTTAACCTCTGAGCCACCAGGGAACCCCAAAGAGTAATACAAAACTATTGTCAAGGAGACCAACAAGTGTCCCTTGGAAGAGAAAAAAAAGAGTACAGAAAAATGCATCATATTGTAGGCAGGCCAAGTCCCTTTTGAAGATCTGTTGAGAGCAGTAGAATATCTATTTGCACTGAAGCTTATGGCCGTGTTCAGTAGGATCAGAGACTCCTTGAAGACTGTCCACAGAAGTCCTAAAGGTCCTTGTAGTATTAGGGGACAGCAAGGTGGCTCCCATGCTTCCTTATCATATTTTGACAGCTAAATAAAAGACAATACAAAAAAGGTAAGAATAGGTATAATCAAAGCACCTTAACAAATAAATGTTTTTTAAAAACAAGATTCTGGACCCTGGATGGTGCATGGTGGGCAAGGCTTTGTACCTTCACATTTTCTGTTACCTGTAGATTTTGTATAACCATTAGTCACTAGATTCTTTCATATATGAATACTGTCATTTAAGCTACAATGATACTTACTTGTTATTCTTATTTTTGGCCTAGAAAACATGCTTTTGAACTGTGGTGTTGGAGAAGACTCTTGAGAGTCCCTTGGACTGCAAGGAGATCCAACCAGTCCATTCTGAAGGAGATCAGCCCTGGGATTTCTTTGGAGGGAATGATGCTAAGGCTGAAACTCCAGTACTTTGGCCACCTCATGTGAAGAGTTGACTCATTGGGAAAGACTCTGATGCTGGGAGGGACTGGGGGCAGGAGGAGAAGGGGACGACAGAGGATGAGATGGCTGGATGGCATCACTGACTCGATGGACGTGAGTCTGAGTGAACTGGAGTTGGTGATGGGCAGGGATTCCTGGCATGCTGCGATTCATGGGGTCGCAAAGAGTTGGACACGACTGAGCGACTGAACTGAACTGATGGGCTTATTTTCTTTCTGATCTTTGTGGTAAGGAATATGTCTAATTTGAGATGGATACATTAAACCCTCACCATCTGATATCATGAAATACTAGCAACATTGAAAGAGCATCCTTCACCCAATAATCTGATCAGTTTTCATGCAGCATTACAATTACTACATCTGGCTTGAGTAAGTCATTCTTGCAACATGCTTGACATGGAAGCTGAAACTTCACTAGATTTTTAAGGTTGTGTGACTGTATTTTCTTCTGTCATGTTGCTACTATATGCTGCAAATAATGTCAGAATTTAGGCTGAGACTTGCTCTCATCACAATATACCAACATGGCCTGGTGTGGCTCCTCATTTACTCTGACCATCAGAGGCTATATAGATCTTACCAAGAGAACTTGACAGTTTAAAGCAGCCAACTTGGCTTACGTCAATGTGCCTCCATTTTTCAAAATTGGTCTTAGCATTAAGCATTGCAGTGTTTTCCATGGGTAACTGGTTTGTTTTTACTTTCCAACATTATGAACCTTGTGTCTGTTTTCTTTCCTCTTTGTGTTGGCTGTTTGACAGTTAAGAGTTAGTCTGTTGATCGCCTGTAGCAAGTATATAAAATTTCATGGAATAACTTTCATACTTCTATTTCATTTTTAGAAGGCAACACAGTGAGTGATTAAGAGCATGAGTTCTAGAGACAGACATCTTGGGTTCAGATCTACTAAGTCAGTAGCGCAGTGCCAGGACGTGTTAACCTTTCAGTTTCCTTACCAGTCTTCATAGGGGCATCCATGATGGAATGAGACAGCACATGCAGAGCACTTAGAGCAGATCAGAGCCTTGGTAAGAATGAATAAGCTTTAGATATGATCTTCAGATCCATTGTATTTTTCTAGTTTATTTTGGCTTTGCCCCCATTTTCTTTTTTTGTTTGTTGAAATCTTGCTATGATATGCGGTTGACTTCCCTAGTGGCTCAGATGGTAAAGAATCTGCCTGCAACATGGGAGACTCAAATTCAATCCCTGGGTCAGGACGATCCCCTGAAGGAGGAACTGGCTATCCACTCCAGTATTCTTGCCTGGAGAATCCCACTGACAGAGGAGTCTGGCTGCTTACAGTGCATGGGGTCATAAAGAGTCAGGCACGACTGAGAAACTAACACTTTCACTTTACTATGATATAGAATACATGTGTTATAAAAATGCCTTAATTTCTTCTTCTTTTCAGACAGAAATGTCGAGGGTGTACTTGGAAAGAATGGAATTAGAAGTATGGAAGTCAATTAGAAGAATATAAAAATAATCCATCTGATAGAAGATAACTAAAATAGCAGCTGTAGAGGAAGAGAGGTATTTGAGTTATTTATGAGATTGAATTGACAAGACCCAATGACCCACTTTATGTGAAAGGTAAATAATAGTAAATCTGGGGTGAATTTTAACTTGCTAGTTTAGCTGATAGGCAAATGAAGATAACATCAATCAAGATCAGGAATATAGAAAGTGTTAGAGATGGTTGGAGGCAGTGATAAATAATGAGTTAAGTTTTGGCCATGATGAGTTTGAATTAGCTTTGCCAGATAATTAAGTGAAGCCTAGTAAAATATTGAAAATAAACATCTAGAGCTTAGGAAAGATTATAAAGGTGGACACATTGGTTTAGAATTTAGCAGAATATATGTTTTTGGCAATTATTATAGGTACAATCACCCAGTAATATGTGAAGGCCATGGAACTTTTGGGAAATTAATTTGAAGAAAAAAGCTGTGTCTTCTTCATCTTTGTATTTCCATCCAGGATATTAGCCCAATCTCTGGCACAGGGGAGATGCTCAGAAAACTTTTATTTCATGACCTATCAAATGGAATAGGTGAATGAGTAAGTAGAGAAAAGCCTCAGAGGAGACTAAGAGAGAACAGTTAGAAAGATGACAGAGTACTAGCATGATTTCTCATAGGAACAAGGGTTTTAAGAATGAGGGTACAGGCAAAATTTTGGGGGTGCTGGGTGACATAAAATTGAGACAGACAAAAAACAGCAGGTACGCTGAATGACAGAACTAGGACAGAGAGCAGACAGAGAGTAGTTACACTGAATGACAGAACTGGGACTCAAAGAGATCTCAGGAGTGTGGAAGTGAGAGTTAAATCTCATTGTTATTTACTAGGGATAAGTGGAAAATCTTAACTTAGGTACACAAAATTAAATGCATAAGTAGTAGACATAGATGACCTGATTTAACTGCATTCCTGGGGTGTAATAGCATGCTGAAAATTCAATATAAATTAATACTAGAGCCTGCCTGCCAGGGTGTGTAATTAAGCACTTCCAGTAAAAATATCCAGCATGAAAATATGGGGATAATAATATCATAGTACATACCCCAGGTACAGTTTGGGACAATGCACTTCAAGAGAAAAAACTATAAAACTACAGTATACGTAGGGAACAAGCAGAGTAAGGAAAAGTCTGAAAGTCATGCCATCGCTTGAAGATGGTCGAGGGAAGCTGGTGTGTCTTAACTTCATGCTGTAAAGGAACTAACTGTACTTTATGTAGTCAGGTCTAGATTAAAGGGCAAAACCATAGAAGTGATAGACAGAGACTCCAACTCACTTTGAGAAAGAATTTTCTGTAATTAGGCCTATCTCTCAATGGAATAGCTATTAATGGGAAAATAGTTTCTTTATTTCTTTACTTACTTACTTACTGAACTAATACTTTGAGGATATCTACCAAAGTTTATCAGATACATATCCCTTGGCAATCAGGATACAATAGTAAACCAGTGACAGATAACTATTACCCTGCTGGAGTTTACATTTTAGATTTATTTATTTATTGAGCATTTATTGGGTTCATGCCCTATGCTAGACTTGCCCTATGCCTCCAGGATACAGGGAAAAATGTCTCTGCTATCATGGCCTCAACCATTTGCAGGGGAGGAAGACATTAAGCAAATAAGTATATAAATATATATGAAATCACAGACTAGACTAGAGGATAATTTGTACTATGTAGCCAGATGAATTCTAAACAGAAGAAACTAACCAGGGAACCTCATGTATTTGGTGATGTCTGGAATGGTCCTTCTAAGAACTGGCAGATTGTGGCTAAACACGGAGGAACAGTATATGCAAGGTTGTGGTCAAGGATGGAGAGAAGGCCAGTGAGGACAGTGATACAAGAAAATAGGATACAAAAAAGGAAAAGGAATCCTTTGAATTCTGTATGAAGAAGGCATTAGAGAAGGAAAAACTGGATGTGGAGAAAATAAGGACCTCATTTCCTCAGTCTTGAAAGGTCATAGTGCTTTGGAAGAGGATGGAGGCAGTGGAGATGGAGAGGAATGGATGAATTCAAAGTATATTTCAGAGCAAGCTTAACAGTGATTGAGGACCTTGTCTGAATTGCACTGATTTTTTTGTGAGGAGTTAGGATGAGGAGGATTTCAAGAACAATTTTCAAGATGCTAGCTCCTATAATTGGCTGCAGTCTGATAAAAGGCCCTTGGAGAAGCTCCATATTTGTGGTGGTAGGGAGACTGATCATGGTTATGAGTCCTCTTTGGACAGGTGACACTTGTTCAGATGACTGTAGACATCCTAGTGATATCAATTGGAACTAAATCAGAGTCAGGGAGTCAATGTCTCTTATGGATAGGTCCATTATATTCCTTGGTGTTCAAGAGCTCTGCCTCCTTTTCACTTTGCCCTTTATATCTGGGATGGAAGGAAAATATGAAACTTCCTCCCTTCTTTTTATCAACAGAAAACTGTGTAAAAGATTTTTCAAGATCTTTGTTGTTGTTGTTGAAGGAATTCAGATAAAAGCCTTGTTATCTGTGTTGATTCCAATCAGGGCTTCAGAAATGATATTTTTCAGATTATCTGTGGTCTTGTATCCTTGGCTTTGCAGTCCTCATTCTTTGTTGGTACTGAGGATAACTTCAGATGCCTCTTTCTATAATGAAGATGTTTTCTAAATGTTTAACTGCTTGTCAGCAATCTGAGAGAATTCATAGACATGTAGGTTGCAGATATTTCTCCTACTGAATTATATTGTACAAGAATCTCCTCTGAGAAATTGGGAAATCACCTAGAAGTTGTTATATAGCAGTGCTTTTTTGATAATATTGGTGATGGATAGGAGAGAAAAGACCATTAAATCAGGAAAGGTAAGATAAGCATTCCTAAGAAAGCACACTTCGGCAGCTGTAATTAAGTGCCAAAAAGTCTTTCAAATAAACACAATAAAAGGAGAGACAAAATAGCCACCAAATAGAGCGATCTCCTCCACCCACAATGCCATGCCATTTTTCTTTATAGTCTCTTGATCCACTACTTCTACACTTAAGCCAATAATTTAGTATACCACCTTATTTTAATGCATCATCTCATACGTGGGTTCTTGAAATAAGGTCTTGTTTTGGTCTCCTCTCCCCTCTGCCCTCCTGCACTCTATCATCAAAGTAAACTTTCAAAAATATTTCTTTCATAATACCTATCTAGAGTTCAAAATCTTCGTCTCAGCCTACAGGTTATGATGGTATAAACAAAGAAAAAATCCCATCTCTTTAGGCTGATGGTTAAGAAACTCCAAAGGATGCAACCAGTCCCAGCAGTGGTACTTCGTGCCCACCCCCCCAGCCACCTCCCCCCATCTCAGTGTTTGTTTATGCTGTTCAGTCCTCCAGAATGTCCTCTGCTCCCCGACTTTGCCTTTATTTCAAGCCTAACACTGAGCTCCATCTCTGGAAACACTCCTAGGCCATGATGCTCTCCTGCCCCCATTCTCAGTAATCCTCTCCAGAGAAGGCCTTCTAAATGCCTGACTGGAGGTCAGTGGGATCACTGAGGTCATCTATATTTAGATTCTAGACATTTTCCAGTAAGGAAGGAGATAGGCTCATTTGAAAATCTAGTGTTGGAAGTAGGAATGAAGAAAGACAGCTTTTGCCAGATGCTCTGGGAAGTATACTGTGCAATAAAATGTAAGGCATTTTTTATCTCTTCTCTCTTTCTCTGTCTCAGCTTTTGAAGCCAATTTCCCCATGTCTTGAACTGACCAATTTTCTGGTTTCTTCCAGAACCTGTTTCCTCCTTCTATCTTTCCATAACCTCTAAGCATATGTCCTTTCATCGTCTCTCTTTCTCTCCCAGATCATATGAATAAAATTATTTATTTCATGGTCTAATCTTTACTCTGTTTTCAGTTTTTAACACTTTATTTTCTTTTTGTTTACTTCTTAAACTTAATTTTTATTCACTCATAGTTTCTTGCTAAGTCAAGAGAGACTTCCTTTTCTCTTTCCTTCCCTCTAAATAGTTTATCACTTAAAGGCAGTGACAACTTTCTACAGAGAAGATCTTGCATTCAGATTACCACAGAGCAGTAGCTTCTTTTCATTCCTCATGTTCCTGGCCAATTATAATGTTGAGTATATTTTAACATTGTCTGAAAGTTTATTTGGAATGGAAGGTAAGGTTTTATAATAAATTACTCTAGAGTACTTGGTTTTGCAGTCAGTTATGCTATACTATCTACCATATTGGCATATATTATCACGGCAACCCACTCTAGTTTTCTTGCCTGGAGGATGCCATGGACAGAGGAACCTGGTGGGCTACAGTCCTTGGGGTCACAAAGAGTTGGACACAACTGAGGTGACTTAGCAAGTATGCACATGCTATATTACCTGTTACTTACATATTAGCTTGATTACTGTCCTCATATGGCTCTGAGCTACCTGAAGGCTCCCCTGGTGGAATAATCAAGGAATGTTTTTGTTTTCGCCCTTAAGGTCCTACCATTTAAATCTCTGGTATCTAAAGGAAAATGTTGCAGTAGCTTATCCACCTGATAAGCAGTAAACAGTATGTCAGACACATACAGAAGATGAGGACTGCTGTCATGTTTTAAGCAAATAGAGGCATTTCCTAGCCACATAATCTCATCAACTCTTTCTCAGATGAAGTAGTAGTTTCCTTCCTTCTGATGAAAATAAGTTCTTGTTTGAAGAAGAGATGATTAAAAGACATATGCTTAGGGCTTATGAAAAGACTGAAGGAGGAAACAGGTTCTGGAAGAAACCAGAAAATTTGTCAGTTCAAGACATGGGAAATTGGTTCCAAAATCTGAGACAGTCCTAATCTTGTTGACTGTATTTACTCAGCATTATAATAGGGACAGCATTATAATAGGGAAAAAGAACTCAGAGCAGTTGCCCAAATGTGGACTCTATCCTAGGAGAGGAAGGGGAGAATGAGGTGCTTAACACTTAGGTGAATACTTTTCATGTCAGTACTTAGGTTCCTCTCTCTGCTGGGAGTAATTTATCCCTGATTGGGACCAGAAAAGTCAAAATCCTTCTACCACAAAACATTTCCAGGATGAAAATGCAAAATTCATTCATGTGAAAAATGTCACTTATTGTTTTGTAAAGCACAGTTTGAAACTGAATTTCTATTTTTATTTATTTTTGTCCTTCCTGTCCAGTATTCACTGTACTTAGATTTTGAGGTATACTACTACAGCTTGCAGAGATTTCAGGTTTCTTTAGCTGAGTAGCCTGGACTCTTGTTTAAAACAATATATTTGAAGGTTTTCATATATCCTGGCATTCCATATTGCTTGTGTCTTAGCTTGCTTTATTTCCAGTAATTAAATAAAATGGAAACAATAACAATACTGTGTGTGTCCTCAGTTGCTTAGTTGTGTCCAACTCTTTGTGACCCCATGGACTGTAGCCCACCAGGCTTCTCTGCCCATGGAATTTTCCAGGAAAGAATACTGGAGTCGGTTGCCATCTCCTTCTTCAGGGGATCTTCCTGACCCAGGGATCCAACCTGAGTCTTCTGTGGCTCCTGCACTGACAGGTGGATTCTTTACCTGGGAAGAATTTTTTACCTGAGCCACCTGGGAAGCTAAATAACAATAGTAGTAGTAGTTTACTAAGCACTTAATGTATGCAAGGTACTGTCCCAGACATTATGTATAAATTACATCAATTCATCTTCACAATAATATGGTGATATAGGTAGTATTGTTCAATATGCATTTTCAGATGAGGAAGGTCAGTGCAGTTCTGTTCAGTTGCAGCCAACTCTTTGTGATCCCATGGATTGCAGCATGCCGGCCTCCCTGTCCATCACCAACTCCTGGACCTTGCTCAAATTCATGTCCATTCAGTCAGTGATGCCATCCAACCATCTCATCCTCTGTTGTTCCCTTCTTCGGCCTTCAATCTTTCTCAGCATCAGGGTCTTTTTAAATGAGTCAGAACTTTGCATCAGGTGACCAAAGTATTGGAGCTTCAGCTTCAGCATCAGTCCTTCCAATGAATGTTCAGGGCCGATTTCCTGTAGGATGGACTGGTTGGATCTCCTTGCAGTCCAAGGGATTCTCAGGAGTCTTCTCCAACACCACAGTTCAACAGCATCAGTTCTTTGGCACTCAGCTTTCTTTATAATCCAACTCTCACATCCATACATGACTACTGCAAAAACCACACCTTTGACTAGATGGACCTTTGTTGGCAAAGTAATGTCTCTCTCTGCCTTTAAATATGATGTCTAGGTTGGTCATAAATTTTCTTCCAAGAAGCGAGCGTCTTTTAATTGCATGGCTGCAGTCACCATCTGCAGTGATTTCGGAGCCCGAAAATATAAAGTCTCTTACTGTTTCCATTGCTTTCCCATCTATTTGCCATAAAGTGACGGAACGGGATGCCATGATCTTAGTTTTCTGAATGTTGAGTTTTAAGCCAACTTTTTTACTCTCCTCTTTTACTTTTATCAAGAGGCTCTTTAGTTCCTATTCACTTTCTGCCATAAGGGTGGTGTCATCTGAATATCTGAGGTTATTGATGTTTCTTCCGGCAATCTTGATTCCAGCTTGTTCTTCATTCAGCCCAGTGTTTCACATGGTGTATTCTGCATATAAGTTAAATAATAGGGTGACAATATACAGCCTTGATGTACTCTTTTCCCGATTTGGAGCCAGTCTGTTGTTCCATGTCTAGTTCTAGCTGTTGCCTCCTGAACTGAGACACAAAACAATTAACTAATTTTGCTCAAGGTAGGTCTGATCCACCTGGGGGGTGCCATTACTAAAGTTAGACTTTATTTCCCATTTTAGTGGCTACCTCATAGTAAAGTTGTAGTGACAGAAAAGATAGGAATATCTTTACATGGTGAAAACGATTGTTTGAGCAGGTAGAGGATAGAACTGATTTTCCAAATTTAGTTAGCTTGGTATCTATAGCCGCTAACATGCTTGGTGAAGTCAGGAAGTGGGATTATTTGTTGGATGCTAAAATTCCATGCTCCAACTTTATCTGGGTTTCTGTGGAGGTATAAGGCAAATAATTCAGAGAGTGTAATTCTTTTACCTTAGTGAGAAGCCTGTAGCCAAAAGAGAATCTAGTGGTGAGTAATTATAGAGTCAGTAGGAGAGTTTGTTTGTTGTAAGAAGGGAGTTTTGGAGAGAGGACAGTGAAATGTTTTATAGTAAGCTAATAGCGCTTAATGAAAGTGAAAGAGGAGAGTGAAAAAGTTGGCTTAAAGCTCAACTTTCAGAAAATGAAGATCATGGTATCCAGTCCCATCACTTCATGGGAAATGATGGGGAAACAGTGGAAACAGTGTCAGACTTTTTTGGGCTCCAAAATCACTGCAGATGGTGACTGCAGCCATGAAATTAAAAGATGCTTACTCCTTGGAAGAAAAGTTATGACCAACCTAGATAGTATATTCAAAAGCAGAGACATTACTTTGCTGACTAAGGTCCGTCTAGTCAAGGCTATGGTTTTTCCAGTGGTCATGTATGGATGTGAGAGTTGGACTGTGAAGAAGGCTGAGTGCCGAAGAATTGATGCTTTTGAACTGTGGTGTTAGAGAAGACTCTTGAGAGTTCCTTGGACTGCAAGGAGATCCAACCAGTCCATTCTGAAGGAGATCAGCCCTGGGATTTCTTTGGAGGGAATGATGCTAAAGCTGAAACTCCAGTACTTTGGCCACCTCATGTGAAGAGTTGACTCACTGGGAAAGACTCTGATGCTGGGAGAGATTAGGGGCAGGAGGAGAAGGGGACGACAGAGGATGAGATGGCTGGATGGCATCACTGACTCGATGGAGGTGAATCTGAGTGAACTCTGGGAGTTGGTGATGGACAGGGAGGCCTGGCGTGCTGTGATTCATGGGGTGGCAAAGAGTCGGACACGACTGAGCGACTGAACTGAACTGAAGCTAATGGTGAAAGGATCATGGTGACTGCAGTACAGTTGGTTATCATTATTCAGTTAAAATCATTCTTGAAACTCAGCAGTAGTCTCTTTCCTTGCTTGTGATACTTGCCATTATTTCATAGGTTTGAAAATACAAACTTAGGAAGTTCAGGCCCTATCTGGGTTACATCTTTCTTTTTAGGACCATACAAATTATTATGACAAGTTCAATGAAGTGAATAATGGTGTTCCTTAATGGAATCATAGGCCCAAGGACAAGGTTGTTACTGTGTGTGAATGATAAAGAGGGATGGAAATAAATAATAACATGAGTTTTTAGTACAGAATAGCTTTGCCCTAAAAAGCTTAAATTTAGTGCTCTAAATTATGCACTAAATAAGAAACTTGACTTTACTTCAGAACCTGCAGAATGAGATTATATAGAACAATATTTAAAATCAATATTTAAGAACTCTTAGATGTCTTAAAGTTGTCAATTGTCATACTTACTGTTTAATAATAACTCTGGTATTTCCCTTAAATCAGGGAAATCCTGCTCTCTTCTTATGGAAGAAACCTCCGGGTTTTGCTCACTCCCTGAGGACATGTGTTCAGCGGCTCATTTGTTGTTGTTTAGTCGCTAAGTTGCGTCGAACTCTTTGTGACCCCATGGACTATAGCCCGAAGACTATAGCCTGCCAGCCTCCTCTGTCTGTAGGATTCCTCAGGCAAGAATATTGGAGTGGTTTGCCATTTCTTTCTCCAGAGGATCTTCCCAACCCAGGATCCAACCTGTGTCTCCTGCGTTGGCAAGTGAATTCTTTATCAGTGGCTCTTTAGTGCTGTGTTAAATGGATCTTTCCTCTGTCCTTTAATTCATTATGTTATTTAATCTTCACAGCAACTCTACATTACAATTGAGACATGGAGAAATCAAATAATTGGCCTCAGACTACATAGCTAGTGGGTGGATTTGAATTTTGGCAGCTCTACTCAGAATCTAGGCTTTAAATCACTACCAATCTGCTTCTTTAATTCTATTCACTTGTTTTGGAGAATTCCAATGATCTTAGTCTAAGAACAAACACCTATTACTCCACAGAACAAAACAAAGAGAACATACCATTTTGTAATAAGATGACATGGAAAAGATCACTGGTACCTTCCGGATAACATCAGATGGCTTGTGAATCAGGTGAATTACGCTCTTCAGCTGACTCCCTCTGCTTGGCTTTTTCAATATTAAATCATGTTTGGGAGCTCATGTACACTCGTGGCGGATTCATGTCAATGTATGCCAAAACCAATACAGTATTGTAAAATAAAATAAAGTAAAAATAAAAATGTAAATTAAAAAAAATCACAGCTGGACTACTTTTACAACCTGTTCTTTAAGGGATGGGATCACATTTCAAACATATTTGAACAAAGGAATTTTTAAGCCAGTATAATTGCGTCATTTGATAGGAGAGAATGAAAGATTTTAAATATTTTGAGTGCCTCTTAAAAGTATCAGTGTGTCACTAGGGGTGAGCATATTATTTATTTCAGTTAATCTTCCCAAAGAATGTGTGAAGTAATCATTATTATCTCACTTGGCAGATAAGAAAGCTGAGATTCAAGAAAGCTTACTAACTTTCCTAAAGCCACAAAAGGCAATGCCAGACTATAAACTCAGATTTTTTGGTATTCAGAATCCACATCTATCATTTTAGGGTGCTGAAGACTGTTCTGTTGGACGCAGAATGTAGCTTTTAATTTTAGGGATATATTTGTGTTAAGCTACACATACTCTTTTGTTCAAAGATGCAGACTGTGGGCTTGGAAAGATGCCTTCTAAGAATCTTTGCAAGAAAATGAATGTGGCAGAGAAGGACTTGGAGATTTACAAAATGGTGTCTAGATGGCTAGTGGTACATTAACTGACAGTTTGACTTGCTTGAAAAGCTAACTGCAAAGAAATTTAATGAGTCCAATTTGGGATGTATTAAGTCTGAAATGACACTGGAACGTATTGAAACAGCTTGCTGGAAGGCAGTTGGGAACAGAGCTCAGGAGGGAAGTTGGAGCTCAGGTTGGGAGCACTCAGTGTATAGTTGGAGATCTGCGTTAGGGCGAGGATGAGATTTCCCAGATTGAATACGTACAAAGAGCAGAGGACCAGAGATAGAATTCTGTGAACTGCAGAAGGGCTGGGAATGAAGAGGATGATCTAGTGAATGAGACTGTCGAGCGCTCACGGAGGGAGGACCTTTTTCGAGGGACCAGTACTTTCGAAGAAAAAGTGGGAGAGACTTTCAAGTAGAAAGGAGGTGTTAGTCATGTACAACCATAAAGATAATTTAAGAGGATGAAATGGCAACCCACTTCAGTGTTCTTGCCTGGAGAGTCCCAGGGATGGGGGAGTCTGATGGGCTGCCATCTATGGGGTCGCACAGAGCAGCAGCAAGAGGATGAAAGCTGAAAAGGGTCCACATGATAAAAAATTGGTAAGGCATCAGGGATACATTTTAAAAAATAAATGTGTTTTAATAATGGAGTTTGTAGACAGTGTTTTCAAATCACAAAGAGAACTAGTTTTTACTGTAGACCAACCTATTACAAGCAATAGGAATCATTCTGAAAAGAGAAAACTTGCCAGCAGATAATTAAGCATATGGCACATAATTATTTGAAATGAGACAAGTCTGGGAAGCTCAAGGAATGGGATGGAAGCCTGAGTTGTTGGAGCAGACAGAGTGAGGAGGAGAGCTGTAGGAGATGGAGTCAGAGAGAGAACCGTGAGGCTGGAGAGCATGGGTCCTGAGAGATTACTGTGGAGAGAATGCCACTCTCCACTCTGAATGGGATGGAAAGCTTCAGTGGGTTCTGAGCAGAGGAATGACATGGTTTGACATATGCTTGAGCAGAATGACATCCAGATGCTATGTTGGACATAAAGTAGAGCAAACTAGAGGCACACACACACACAAAAAGCCAAAATGGGAAGACCATGTCAGAAACTGTTGGGATCCAAAAGACAGGACAGTGCCTTGGGCTAGAATGGTAGCGGTGCATGTGGTGATATGAAGTCAGACAGCAGACGTGTTTTGAAGGCAAAACCCGCAGGGGGGAACAAAAAAGTTGAACAGGAAATGGAAATTATATACACACACCATTTTCTTTCCTAAGATTTTTTTTTTCTCATAGAAAGTAGTTGGTTGGAGGTAGAAGCAGTGTTGAGGTGAATTGTTTTCTGAACATTGCCTGCGAGTTTCTGCACATGCAATTTCCTTCAGGATGCTTTTGAATCTTACACATCCTTCAGGGCATAGCACAACTCCTCTTCCAAAAATTTTTTTCAAGCACAGGCTTCATCTCTATCTTTGTGTTCCAATAATTAATTTCTTCCTGTCTTTACCCATATTCTGTTTGTATAATAATTGAATGCACATTGTATATTTCTGGACCCCTACACACTTTAAATAGTGTACTGTGCAGATATATTATTTGTATCTTCTCTCTTCTATTACCTGAGATTATTTCAGCCTAAAATGATGTCTTGCTCATTTGGTTCCCCAACAATGGACAGTTCCGTATTGAATGAAATGGAAATACTTGAAAACTGGATTTATTTTATGGTGTTCCAGAGGACAGAATTAGTGGGAAAAAGCAAGAATAAGATAGATTTTGGCTTGATCGATGGAAAGGAATTATAACATGATGACATTTTGAAAATGGGAAAGACTGTTATTTAAAATATTAATTCCAGGCAGCCTGGATGGGAAGGGAGTTTGGGGGAAGATACATACATGTAAATGCATGGCTGAATCCCTTTGCTGTTGCCTGAGACTGTCATAACATTGTTAATCAGCTATGGTAGTGGTGGTGGTATAGTTGCTAAGTTGTGTCCGACTCTTGCGATCCCATGGACTGTAGCCTGCCAAGCTCCTCTGTCTGTGGGATTCTCCAGGCAAGAATACTGGAGTGGGTTGCAATTTCCTTCTCCAGGGGATCTTCCCAACCCAGGGATCGAACCCGGGTCTCCAATCAGCTATGCCCGAATACAAAATAAAAAGTTAAAAAAAATAAGTTCCAGGTAACTGAAAGAAACCCAGTCTATATTTCTCCCAACTATCATTTAAGCTCAGAACACTATACCAAGTATGTTATAAAAATAGTATCACATTTAGTTGTGATACTAGTCCCCCAAAGAAGGAATTTTAATCATCCCAATTTTACTTTAAATGGTTAACCAACCTGCCTCAGTATACAGCTAACTGGTGAAAGTGGGCTGGTATTTGTGGTGCCCAGGCCTAGATATTTAATTCAGATGCTTCATAGTGTCAGAGAGATTCCACATTGGGTAGAATGTAGGCATAGATAAATCTCTGAGGTTATAAAGGAATGTTCAATTTAAGGAAAAGGCAAATTATCTAGGTAGACTCCCATGTCTTTATGACTGTTAAACAGGCTTGCTTTCCAAAAGACAGTTAAGAAATGAAACCGTAAGAGACAAAGCAATCCATAGTGAGGGGCCAAGATAATCTTTTAACATGTTCTTCTCTATTTATTCTTGAAGCGAAGTGAAAGTTGCTCAGTCGTGTCTGACTCTTTGTGACCCCATGGACTATACAGTCCATGGAATTCTCTAGGCTAGAATACTGGAGTGGGTAGCCTTTTCCTTCTTCAGGGGATCTTCCCAACCCAGAGATTGAACCCAGGTCTCCTGCATTGCAGGTGGATTCTTTACTATCTGAGCCACAAGGGAAGCCCCTATTTATTCTTAGATCCCAGTTATCCCTGACTCAAAATGAGAATGGATTCACGGTCTTTGATAATTGCATTATGACTGAATAAACAGAGTAGGGCTTAGGGAGCTTAGAAGACCTGTCCCAAAGTGGAATACACCCAACGTCTTTGAGCACTGGACACAACTCACAGAACTTGTCATGAATATTACCAGAATTTTCAGCACATGCCTGCAGTAGGTGTTTAATTAATTTTATCAATATCTCCTTTCTCCTTCATCCTCTTTAAGTCCATATATATCACAAGATACTGTCTTGAGTAGCAATAATCTAAAGGTATCATTTTTATTTGACAATGTGTTATCTATGGATATAAGAAAGTAAAGTCGCTCAGTCGTGTCTGACTCTGTGCGACCCCATGGACTGTAGCCTACAAGGCTTCTCCGTCCATGGGATTTTCCAGGCAAGAATACTGGAGTGGGTTGCCATTTCCTTCTCCAAGAGATCTTCCCAACCCAGGGATTGAACCCGGGTTTCCCGCATTGTAGGCAGACGCTTTACCGTCTAAGCCACCAGGGAATTACATGAATATAAGAAAACATAATGTATATTTATATGGTGAGCCTGTGATCCAAGGCTTCACAAAAGGAGAATGCCATATTTTTTCAAGTTTTACTTTTGATGTTTTGTTCAAGAAAATATGCATTTACATGCATAGAATGGAAATAGAGTGTTAAATAAATTCTACTTATGCATTTTCTTACCATATTTCAAGATATTTACTCTTCCAGCAAATAATTTAACTTGACATTTCTAAGCTTGTAGCATGGAGAGAGGCATTACTACCTCAGCCTTTTGTGTTTCTGCTGGATTTTTTTTTTTTTGACAGTCCACTCAGTATAACCAAAGAAAACTTTATTCAAGTGAGCCTCAACTTCACTTTTCATAGAACTATGACCTTAAAAAACTAGTCTCTTAACTTCCTTCAGGGAGCCATGTGACTGACTGCCTTGTCAGCAAGCTACTTTTCCTGAATCTAAGTTATTTCCTTTCCTACAGAGAAAAATTGCTGTTATCAATTCCAACCCTTTCACTAATGGCCATTTTCATATACAGTTTACCCCTTCAAAACAAACAAACAAAAAAAGAATGCCTTTTTTTGCTTATTTGGTAAAAAATTGTTTATCCTAAAGAAAAAAAAATGTAAGGATATAAGCACATTTCATGGTCAACGGAAAAATCAGCATTTCCAGAGATTTCTGAAATAAGAGACATCTAAAAGTTCTCTAAAACACCTATTTTAAGATACTCACTTCAATTATCTAAACATAAGAAAAACACAGTCTGCTTAAAGCTAGCATCACCCAAGTACTTCGCAATTTCTTTATCTCATAACCATTTCTTTTTGGTTTTTATTCTGCATAGTTTTCTCTAACATCTAACACTGGAACTACTTCTGTCTTGTTTGACATTCCCCTGGCCTTGGCTTTTGAGAGAGGCTGTGTCTTGATTTCTTCTCTTAATGATTTTTTTCTCACCCCTTTTCCAGATCTCCCTTCTCGCTCCTTGTGGCCCTTTAAATGTTCTATCCTTAGCATCTTGCTCTCTTTCTACATACTTTCACTGGGTATTCTCACAGTCACTCACCTAGGCTCAAGCCTCGTCTGCTCACCGATTATTCCCGCATCTAACCTAGACTTTTCTCCTGAACTCCTGCCCAAATACCTCCTAGCTTTCCCACAGTTCATCTCCAGTGTCACATGTCCCCAGCTGCACCCTTATCTCCTCCTCAGCCAGATCTTCCTGTACTCCTCCTTATCTTAGCAGACTATTTCCATGTACCCAGACACCCAAGCTTAAAATCACTGAGTCATTCTCAATTCCATTCTCCTCTGAAAGTTTTCTCCTATCTGTTTCTTCTCTTTCTTCCTGACACTGCACATGGAGTTCAGGCACTCACCAATTCCCCCCAGGTGATCACAACTATTTCCTAACTCCTTGTTTTCTTATCCTAGTCTACTTTGAGGTCAGAGACTTATTATAAACACAGCATTCTTTGAGCTGGCCCTTTGCTTTAAAACCTTTGATATTCCCCATTTCACATGTAGAAAAACCCGAAACTCCTTAACAGACGATCTAAAGCCACCTGCAGTTTCGATTCAAGTGGCTCTGCTAGGCCCATCTTTTGGCGTCACTCCACCCCAAAGGATTCCCAAGTGGTGCTAGTGGTTAAGAACCTGGCTGCCATTGCAGAAAACATAGGAGATGCGAGTTTGGGGAAGATCCTTGGGTGGGGAAGGTCCCCTGGAGGAAGACATGGCAACTCACTCCAGTATTCTTGCCTGGGAAATCCCATGGGCAGGGGAGCCTAGCAGGCCCCAGTCCATAGAGCCACAAAGTCAGACACGACTGAGTGACTTAGCACACCCTCCAAAGGCATATGTGCTGAGTCTTTGTCATTGCACATGCCATTATTATCTCTCTTTGAGATGTTTTCCCCTATTTTCTTTTTCCTACCTAATGACTGATGGCTTTCATTTTTCAAAAGCCACATCAGATGATGTCTCTTCTTTGAAATCTACCCCGACTTCTGTAGAAGCATGTCCTCCGTCTGCTGTTAGTTGCCTTAGCTTACCTAGCATCAGGATGCTGTGTTGTAAATATTACGCAATAGTAAAGGACTCTGAAAGAACAGGGGCTATGTCTTCTTTTCTGCAGTGCCAAAGTCTATCATTATGTCTGACTTGTGATAAACATTTGGTTCTTATCTGTTATATGAAAATGAAGTTATTGTAATACATAATAATGAAAACTCTTAAGAATGGCCCAAATGATTCCAAATAGCTGTCCTAAATATTTATGTTTACACTATATTTTCTTTCTTCCAAAGAACTTCGTTTACTTCCATTTTATTCTATCAGTGGGACACCCGAGATTGGCAACTAAGACTCAAGGGAAAGGACAAAACTCAGTAACTGCACTGATAGACACTGGAGTCAGACTCAATATTCCTAAGAGGTGAAGGGTGTGGCCAGCTACTACCAGCCTCCATCTGCTCCATTTTGTTGTTGTTTAGTCACCAAGCCATGTACAACTCTTGTGACCTCAAGGGCTGTAGCCTGCCAGGCTCCCCCTGTCCATGGGATTTCCCAGTACTGGAAGGGATTGCCGTATCTTTCTCCTGGGGAATCTTCCTGACCCAGGAATCAATCCTGCTTTGTAGACAGATTCTTTACCACTGAGCTACCTGGGAAGCCCTCTGCTACATTGCTACACTAAAAAACTGGCAGCTAGGGAGTGAGGAGGTAAGCCCAAGGGTCAACAGAACAGAGTGTGCATGAGATGAGAGGCAACTACCTTCCCATGGGGAATGGAAATGGGGATACCTGGCCTTTCTCCCTAAAAACTTCCTTAGAGGTTCTAAGAGAATTATTCATAAAGACTGTTGTATCCTTTGGTCCTTGAGTTGGGCATTTGCTGAGGAAAAGAACTTGAATTTATCACGGGAGCAGGGAAGATGAGTCTTGGTGAAAGGGCCAGAGGGAGGCGATAGTGTTGGGGCACTCAGTTTAACGGCCAAGAAAGGAAATTTCTGTGGGTCAAGTGGATGCGGGTTTGAATGAATTTAGGCTGATTCACCCCAGTTCCAAGACAGTTTCCCCACCACACTCCAGCTACATGGCCAGTGACAAGAGCTGAACATGGATTTCCAACTTCTCAAATCATTGGATCTCAAAGAACTCATACCTCTAGCCCCCAGAGTTAGAATTTGGAGCCTGCCTCACAGTGGACATCAATGGCCAGGCTGAGTCCAGAGCAGCAGCACTCACAAGGGCAGAGACATTATGGTGGTGTCCTGCTGGCTTGGTGCACTTCCCATTCCTTGTGCATCTCTCAGCTCAGCACCCCTGCAGGGTAATCCTAGAAGGGGGACACAGGTGGTGGTACCCTTGAAATAGCCCCACAATCAGGTAGGGCATCAGTTCATACTTGGACTGGCAGTAGGTAGAAGGTGAAGATAAACTCCAATTGAATGGCTGGACTGTGGCTTAATATCTGAAAGTGAAAGTGAAAGTCACTCAGTTGTGTCCGACTCTTTGTGACCCAATGGACTATACAGTCCATGGAATTTTCTAGGCCAGAATACTGAAGTGGGTAGCCTTTCCCTTCTCCAGGGCATCTTCCCAACTCAGGGATTGAACCCAGGTCTCCCACACTGCAGGTGGATTCTTTACCAGCTGAGCCACCAGGGAAGCCCAAGCACACTGGAAAGAGAAAGTGAAGTAGCTCAGTCATGTCTGACTCTTTGTGACCCCATGGACTGCAGCCCACCAGGCTCCTCTGTCCATGAGATTTTCCAGGCAAGGGTACTGGAGTGGGTTGCCATACTGGAGTGGGTAGCTTATCCCTTCTCTAGCAGATGTTCTCAACTGAGGAATCGAACTGGGATCTCCTGCATTGCAGGAGGATTCTTTACCAACTGAGCTATCAGGGAAGCCCTTACTATCTGAAAACAACTGGAAAACTATGACATTGATACCTGAGGAGACCTACTATCCAGCAGAGTGGCTCAGATGGTAAAGCTTCTGACCGCGATGTGGGAGACCCGGAGTTCGATCCCTGGGTTGGGAAGATACCCTGGAGAAGGAAATGGCAACCCACTCCAGTATTCTTGCCTGGAAAATCCCATGAACAGAGGACCTTGGTAGGCTGCAGTTCATGGGGTTGCAAAGAGTCAGACATGACTGAGCGACTTCACTTTCTATCGTACAATTGGGAAGAACGATTGAGAAACACAAAGGATTTATGTTTCTTGTTGAGTTAGCACTGCTTTTTAAAGTAGGTTCATGTGGAAACTCATTTAAATTCACAGACGCTCCACACAAAGTTCAACCAAAATTCAACCCCAAACTGATACCAAAGCAAACCTTCCTTTACTGATTTATTACTGATAATCTGACAGGTAGCACCATTCACTAATGTCCCTACTGAACCCTCTGGGGATCAGAACATGGTCAGAGGTACCCACGGAGGACGTGCAGAAATGCAGTCTTGTTCTGACCCAAAGAGGCTCACAATATAAAAATGAAGTGAAGATGTATGGCAGCTGCTACTCAGATCAGTTTAGAATGAGTATCTAACCAGTTTCAGGATGATCTGGAACTTTCCAGAACCACTGAGAACTCTGCTGATTCATATATTAGGAGATATATTATGTAAGCTGTCCATGTTTGGAAATGGCTGATATGTTTGTTTTCTCTAGAGCAGAAATGCAAAGTATTTCATGAACTGGAGAATATTAAGAGTAATTTCTCTCACAATGCTTCTGAGGGAAGACTAGGCCATGTTTGAACTACTTCTAATTCTGTCTCTGTTCCCTCAACAATTTCACACCTCCATTATTTGTTGTTTGTTTAGTCACTAAGTTTTGTGTGACCCTTTGCAACCCCATGGACTGCAGCCCACCAGGCTCCTCTGTTCATGAGATTTCCCAGGCAAGAATACTGGGGTTGCCATAAGCAGTACACACACACACACACACACACACACACACACATACATATATATGTATATATTGCATCGTTCTTGTTTGTAGACTCCATTCTTGCCAGTCCCTTAATAGTCTATTTTCTGACCAATTTCTTTCTCAGGTCATTTTCCCATATTCACTCTGAAAATCTGAGGCACTCTACTGTAATAGAATTCCTTGCATCATATATTAGTCTTTGAAGTAGTATGTGCTGTACTCTGCTTAGTTGCTCAGTCCTGTCTGCCTCTTTGCAACCCCATGGACTGTAGCCCACCAGGCTCCTCTGTCCATTGGGATTCTCCAAGCAAGAATACTGGAGTGAGTTGCCATTCCCTCCTCCAGGGGATCTTCCCAACCCAGGGGTCAAACCCAGGTCTCCTGCATTGCAGGTAGATTCTTAACGCTCTGAGACATCAGGGAAGCCCTTGGGGTATTATGTTACCCATATACATGTTTGGAGAGGTCTTCTGATTTTTCAACTTCCTCCATGAACGATGCCTCTTCTCTTGTTAAATCCTTTATGTTTCAGCCGATTCACCATCACCTCTCTCTTCTCTGGGACTGTTTCCCTGAACTTCAGCATCCCCTTAACTAACTCCCCTAGAAGCTTATTTTACTGCTCCTGGGGATATTCTTAACAATGTATAAGCAACATTCACAGAAATGTGTATGAGAAATTGTAGAATTTTAGCTCCAGAAGGTTTTATGCCTAAGGATTCTGTTGATGCTAGAATGAAATAAGTAATCAGAGGTAGGGGGCCATGAGAATTAGCTAAAATGCATTAACATTCATAATAACACAGTTACAGGTAGTATAGTCTACATGTAATAACAATCATTTACTCCTTGACTGTGTGTGAAGTCACACTGTGTGTTTTAATGTAGGACCTTAAAAGAACCTGATAAGAAACAGAGCAAACATTGTTTCTAATGATAATCAGTGAGTGTGGCCTCCCAACCTCTCCCTTAATTTTTAAATGGGCCCAAGTAATTTAAAAACTAGAATTACTGGACAGAAGCAGTCTGGGCAGCATTGATATATCTTATATGGTAAGGGTAGGTGGATTTTGGTAAGGTGGTTACAATGGCTCGTTTTTATGCCTTGGAAGTCCAATTCTAAACATCCACTTCTATCGGGGACTTTGGGACTGCAATAATTGTATGAGATATGCTTTATTACACGGTGATGGAAGTAATCATGAAATACTTTTATGTTTTGCAGATGCTGGAACTTCTTCCTTTTTGATGTAAAATATAACATGAAGTCTTTGCATTAAAATCAGAGGCATAAAATTTGCTAGCATCTGTAAATATTTTATTCTTTAGGTACTCCCTGGTCCTGAAAAGAAAAGGTAGAGAACCTTGCCATAATTTCAGTCATCACCTCGGTCCAAGAAACCACCCGCGGTTTCTTTATCATAACAGCGCCCCCTGCTGCTTCAAAGTGAAGGCTTCGAGATTGTTTGCCCGTTTTCCTTTCAGTCTTTGAGAGACTGGAAACATGGCTGGAAAACATTATCCTCAACTGAACCACGGCCAGGGAAGTCTCTGGAGGGAATTCTTTCCTGACATAAAATTAAACCTGGCTTCAGCATATCTTTTGCGGGAGGGGGTGGGGGTGGGGGGTGGAAAGGAAGAAAACTTACTGTTGATGTTTCTTGGCTTGGCTTTCTATTCTGTTCTTAAAGCAACATTATTTTAAAAATCTTTAACAAAACCTGTCATCTGCCAAGTCAGCCCCAAGCCTCCCAGTCTGTCTCAGCACAACTTTCCCTGTCTTGCCCTCTTCCGTCGCCGCACTCCACTCAGATTTGGCAAAATGTATTCATAAACAGACGCCTTTTAACTCACCGTTGGTAGGAGCGGTGACTGACTGTCCCCGCTGTGGAAGGGAATCTGGTGCCAGGAGTCCCGCGGAGTCCCAGGCACGGGGGCGGGGGTGGAGGGCACCGATGTGGCAGTGGACCTGCGGAGGAAACAGGCCTCCAAGTGACTTGCTTTCAGCCTTGCTCAATGGAGAGCTGGCCCTCGAATTTAGAGGTGGCTCAGGAGCAACTGGCAGCAGGCGATATATTCTCAGGTCCAACTGGACGCACTGCTTGTTGAGAGCGGAAAATCTGGAAGCTGTGATGGGAGAAGGCTTTTGCCTCTCTGTGCCTGTGGGAGACGGTGTACTGAAGATTACCCTGTGGCCTGATGCCACTGGTGAGAAGGTGCCGGGTTATTTATTCACCCAAGGGGCAGATGTTGTTAGAATTATTGAGTTTATTTATTTATTTTTTAATATTGAATTGTCTCAACCAGCACTCTGATGTTCTAGGGGATGAAAAGGATGCTGCATCTCAAGATGAGCCCACACATTCTCAATAAACCAGTGCTGGTCTGTGTTCAGTCGCTCAGTAGTGTCCAGCTCTTTGCGATCCCATGGACAGTAACCCTCCAGGCTCCTCTGTCCACGGGATTTCCCAGGCAAAGATACTAGAGTGGGTGGCCATTTCCTCCTTCAGGGGATCTTTCTGACCTGGGGCTTGAACTCATGTCTCCTGCATTGGCAAATGGATTCTTTACCACTGAGCCACCAGGAAGGATCATGGGCAGATCTGGGAGTCACCTTTTTCTCTAGTATGACCTTCCTTTCTATTCCCATCAAAAATAGTGACTTAGAAAGTTTGTCCATGCGTGTGAGGATTACAGCAAGAGAACTGACCTCTTCAGCAGTTTTGTAGCACACAGCATGATCATTATATTAGGTTATACTGTGTAATAGGTTCTGGAATGTTCAGGCCTTCCTTGGTCCCTGGCTCTGAAGCTGATACTCTTATTAAAATGCATTTGTAGGATAGGCTAATGCTGCTGCTGCTGCTGCTAAGTCGCGTCAGTCATGTCCGACTCTGTGCGACCCCATAGATGGCAGCCCACTAGGCTCCCCTGTCCCTGGGATTCTCCAGGCAAGAACACTGGAGTGGGTTGCCATTTCCTTCTCCAATGCATGAAAGTGAAAAGTGAAAGTGAAGTCACTCAGTCGTGTCCGACTCCCAGGGACCCCATGGACTGCAGCCCACCAGGCCCCTCTGTCCATGGGATTCTCCAGGCAAGAGTACTGGAGTGGGGTGCCATTGCCTTCTCCATGCAGGAGATGTAAAAGATGAGAGTTCAATCCCTGGGTCAGAAAGATCCCCTGGAGAAGTGCATGGCAACTGACTCCAGTGTTCTTGGTTGGAGAATCCCATGGATAAAGGAGCCTGGTGGGCTACGGTCCACAGAGTCGCACAGAGTCAGACATGACTGAAGTGACTTAGCATGCATGCATATATACAGGATAATAGAATGCAATGTTTGACATCATCTAACTGCACCCTGTGCAGTCCAAGAAATTATGTGTCCTGCTAAGAAGGGGCCAAGATGGGGTGCTAGGATGCTAACACACTGAGAACTTGCCTGTGTGGTCTGGTTTAAGAACTGCTTCTAACTGGTTTCCTTGCTTAAGAATATCTTCTTCAACTGGCTTATATAGGAGACCGCTTTTTGGAGGTGAAGTTGTTGTCCACCTGAGACAGTCATTTAAAATTTAGTAGTAAAGTAATGTTTTATAGTGAACTGTGTTTTTGAAGGGAACAGCTAGCCAGTTGCCTAGCCAGGCCCTGAGGATGGGATGACATTAGTGATTGGGAAGTTGTCCTTAGAAGAAGGTGGGTTGAAGCAGAAAGGTCAGGCCAGAGGCAGTGGGAGTCACTTGGGAGGGTGTGGGAGGGCCTGTGAGGGATCACAGGTGGGGACAGCTGGGCATCTTGGGGACAAAAGGAGAGCACTGTGAGCTGGGGCTTGTCCCATAGAGATGGAAACTGGGGTCCTGTGAAAGGAGGGGTGCAAGGAGAGTGGGCTCTGAAGATAAATCTGATTTCTCTTTCACAGTTTTCTGAGGCCTATCCTGAGAACTGGCCCTACCTCTCTCTTTATCTAGATACTTAGAAAATGACTTCATTGTTCCTTGTCCTAACAGGTGACTTTTGTCTCCATCCGCTTGTGTAGGTCTCAGAACAAAGATGAGAGTTGAGTCCTAGAAGAGAAGGCACAGTCAATACCAGCTGTCATGACATTAGCCTGCCTGTCTGTGTCTCCTGCCTTGTTCAACACAGCCTTATTCTCTTCTCTACTCCTTCTTTTCATCTCATATCCAAAGGCAACCCTGATGATCTCACTGGCCTACTAAAAGACATTAAATGTTGATGTATGGTCAACTGAACAATTTCTCACCTGTGGTAGATCAATTTCTTGTTATCAACTATTTAGCCCTCTTTCCTGAGAGAGGATTATATATCTTCATCCACAGCCATGTAACTTTTAGTATCTCCTATGTTGGAGGGGTATCCCTTGTTCTACTGATGTCAGGCATGGCCATATGATTTATTTTGGCCAATAGAATACGAGCAGACATGACATGGGTCTTGTCTCTGGCAGAAGCTTTGAAAGACGTCATGTGTTTCTGCCAGTCCTTTGCCTTGGGGAAACCAGTTTTCCCAAGGAAGAACAGATCTTTCAGGCTGAGTCAAAGAATAAGTTGAGAAGACATATGATATGGAGCCGTAGGAGCCACCAACATGGAACACAAATGAGAAACAAATGTCTGTTGTTGTAAGCCACTGAGATCTGGGGTTTGCTTGGTACAACAGCACCACTGACTTATAAAATTCCACTCCAGTTTATCCTCAACCTACTCTTCTAGACTTATACAGCAGTACAACAGCACATGTTCCCTACAATCCAGCCAATCTAGAAGCATCTCCATTTCCCAGCCACTCTCTGTGTTTCTTTTTCCTTTTGGCTGCACCCCATGGCATGTGGGATCTTAGTTTCCTGATCAGAGATTGAACCCATACTCCCTACATTAGAAGGCAGGGTTTTAACCACTTAGATCACTGAGTAAGTCCCTCTGTGTTTCTTTTATTATCTCCCATCTCTCTTAGATCCCCATCTCGAACAAATCTTACTTTAGAGATTCTTCCAGCTAGCTCTAAATCTATCTTACCTACAACATCATTTTGAATGTCTTGGTTTGAAATGATTTTTGCTTTTTCTGAATTCCCAGGTTTATGCTACCAATCATGCTATTTGTTAATAATAAAAGTGCTATTAACAGAGCAAGTACTACATATCAGAGATAACTGTACATGTTTGTGTATCTTTGTACACTAGATGTTAATTTTCACCAACTGTGTTTGTATACACTAAGATTGGATAAAAAGAAAAAGGCTTATTGTGGGTAAAAACATGTGAAGGGTAAAACAGGAGGAGGTTGAAGGAAGTGGCAGGAGTCTTCTTACCACAGTGATTATCTGATGCTTGTGGAAGAAGACGGGGAGGATGGAAGACTGGATAGGAAGAGTTTCAAGCTGCAATGCAATTCCAAGAACTGTTCTGCCAAGTCAGTGGGAGTCTTTAAGCCGAAGTCACTTTTGTGGGCCAGAGGTCTTATAGCTCAAGTGATCTGCATTAGTACCAGTATTGTGCTTGGCTATTAGCTGAGAGCAGCCTTGTGGGAATAAATGATAGTGGATCCCAAACAACAAAAGCTGGGGTTAGTCATCAGTGATTCACACGACATAAAAGATGAGCAGTTCTTTACCATGGTCACCACATCAACATTAGATTGTTGAATCTTCATAAAACTCCTATGAGGTTAGGGCTAGTATCAGTTTTGCTTTAAAGTAAGGACACAGAGAGATTAGTGTCTAGGTTAGCAAGCCTCGAGAGGTTAAATGACTTTGTTGCCAACACCCAGCTAGTAATGGGCTGGAAACTGAGCTTTTCCTCTAAACTACCACTGACTTCAACTCTTGTCTCTTACTAAGCCCATAAATGAGTAAATGCACCTTAGTGTTGTCTGTAAGAAGGTGGAAACCTAGGCCAACACTGATCAATGCCACTCTTGTTTTTGTTGGATCCAGAAATGCACAAGCCTCCCTTCAATTTTTATGACATGCAAGCTCTTCCCCTGTGGGTCAAGGGACAGAATTAGACATTTTTTCCAGAAGACTATCAGGCACTGTTCAGATAAACTGTTATGAAATATTTTATGAATAAAACAGCTCATTAGAAATGCTTCCTAAAACCCCAAGGAAACAGGGTTCTCAGATTTTTTTTTCCTGTAACTCTTTTCTTTCTTTCTTTCTTTCTTTCTTTTTGAAGAGAAGGAAGTTGAGAATAGAGTGGATGAAGAACAAGATTTCAGAATTCTGAGCAGGGTTGAAGAAGATGTCCAAGAGAATATAGAAAGCCTTATGGGGTAAGAGACTGGAAAAGTGAAAGGCTTGGGAGAGCCTGGCTCCTTGTGACTATAGGCATAGGGTACCCAGAAGGGCAGGATGGCAGGGGCAGACCATTGAAGGTGTAAACATCTGATGGTCAGGCTTGAATTGGTGAAGAGCATGGAGCCTGGAAGGTAGCTGAAGCATTGGTTACCTGGAGATGCCCCCTAACACAAAGTGGGTAAAACTAGTTCTTGGATTTGGGGTTGCTGCTGCTCTGAGAGCTACTGAAATAGAGGCCTTGGGTCAATGATAGCAGCAACAGAGAACTTCCCTCATAGCTCAGTCAGTAAAGAATCTGCTTGCAATGCAGGAGACCTGGGTTTGATTCCTAGGTTGGAAAGATCCCCTGGAGAAGGAAATGGCAACACACTCCAGTGTTCTTGCCTGGAGGATAACATGGACAGAGGAGCCTGGCGGGCTATATAGTACATGGGGTCAGCAAGAGTCAGACACAATTTAGCGACTAAATCAAATAAAACCAAAGAGTGGTAATAATGAAGATAGTCACCAAACCCTTGTTTAAAAATCCATGGAGGTCAATGCCATACTCAAAAGAAAGCAACCCACGGGCTCCAAGTCACACGTGCATGTTAAGTTGCTTCAGTCGGGTCAGACTCTTTGTGACCCTTAGGACTGTAGACCCCCAGGCTCCTCTGTCCATGGGATTTTCCAGGCAAGATGACTGGAGTGGGTTGTTATACCCTCCTCCAGGGGATCTTTCCCACCCAGGGATCAAATCCTTATCTCTTACATCTCCTGCATCTGTAGGCAGGTGGGTTCTTTACCACTAGTACCGCCTGGGAAGCCCCCAAGTCACAGGTGTGAGGCCAAAAAGGGAAGAAAAAGAAACCAAATCCTGTCTGTGACAGTTTAGTGGGTGGAGCCAAAGCTGCATGAAACCTCAGGAGAAAAATTAATACCTCACTTGCAAGTGCTGAGGAACAAAGAAATGAAAAAAATGTGAGGAAGGCAAAAATCTACATTTTGCAACTGTTGTTAAGATGGGGAGTTGCACCATTTCTGGAGAATACCAGGTGTCTGTGTAGAAAGAAGTTAAGTAAGCTCCTATTCCAATTCCCTGCTCTAAAAATTTGCTCCATTTACTGTATTGTCCTCAGATAGATGATACATCTGATAAGAACAGATACTACACTTGATCTTAGCCAAAAGGCCTGGAAGGGATTCTTTCCTGTAATTCTTGAGCCATTATTTCAGCCCTATTTCCTGCTGCACCTAATCAATGCTGGGTTGTTTTAGAATGCCTATTGTTTTGGTCTTATGAATCCATATTTTTTTTTCTCCTGAGTTTAATCTTTTTTTTTTTATTTTATTTCTTGTCTGTGACTGTGTTACCCATTTTGAGAAGTTGTGAGTGGTCTTGCTGAGAGAAGCAAATAAGGGCCAACCTGATATTTTGAAACGATACAAACTACTCTCCCCCTACCCAAAAAAAAAATTAAAGAAAGAAAACAGAAGGACTTTTAGGGCTAGGGTTCATTTTCCTATAAACAAATATGAATAGGAGAGAGAGATGATATGGTATGATATATATTATCTATATGTATATGTATGGTGTGAATACGTAAGATAGACTTCTTTTTACTGTAGTAAGTGGAGTTTATGCAGAATTCTGCCATGTGGTGAAATCAAGAGACTTCCTAGGCTAAATGCTCTGCAAGAATTTTCTGCAAGGAAAAATTTGTTGTTTTTGTTTAGTCGCTAAGTAGTGTCCGACTCTTTTGCTACCCCATGGACTGTTGCCCACCAGGCTCCTCTGTCCATGAGAGTTCCCAGGCAAAAATACTGGAGTGAGTTGCCATTTCCTTCTCCAGGGGATTTTCTTGATCGAACACATGTCTCCCGCATTGGCAGGCAGATTCTTTACCACTCAGCCACCAGGGAAGCCCAAGGAAAAACTAAAAGACACCAAACAAGCAAACATACACCCAACCTTCCAGATCCTCCCTGGATCCTTCTATTTATCACTGTTCCCCTGACCACAATGTATGGCATTTTACTTTTGAGCTCTGTGTGAAGACCTGCCCGGGACATTAAAATGGGAGTGGGATCAACTCTGTCCTGTAATCATTTTTAACTGGTTCTGTAAACAACCCTAGTTTATGGGCTTATCATTAAAAGGCATTTTTGTTTGATTGCCACTTTAAGATGAACTCATTGGGGAAGATATTGTTTTCCTGCTGTGGAAGAAAAGTATCAAGCATGATGACGTTTCTGGTCATTCTAATTTTATAAAATGAGACCCCCAAATCTCTTAAGTCTTATTTCAGAAATTAGGATCTTCAGTCATAATGCGTTAATTAACTCCAATTTGCATTCACAAATAAGATGTCCTTCATTTGCTAGAGCTGGAACTGGACAAGTTTGTCTTTGGAGAAAAGGATGCGATGAGCTTCTTGCCTCTTTGTTCATCTTTCTCATCAGTCAATAGCTGTTCTTTCTGACTTTGAGGTTGAAGATAGGAAAGGAAAGACCAAAAGGAAAGAAAAAACCTACTGTCTGTAACCTGCCTTCTTGTTTTCAGAGCCTCACAGTTGGTCCTCCAGACTCCCAACCTGCTTGGCTTTCAGAGGACAGCAGTTCTCCTCACCTCTGACCTACTGTTCCCTTCACCTCTCAGCCTCCGATTTTTATGGTGCTTCATCTTGCAGAGATCTTCTCCAACCCAATTCCTTGTCCTCTGGCAGAAGTTCTTTTATGCATGTCTTTAGGATCCCACATAAAAGGACCCCAGACATCTCCACCTGGCTATAGGCAGCACGGATCTTGACTTGCAGTCAAAGGGGAACAAAGTTATTTCCTAAGCACAGTTCTCTCTGCTCCCCCAGAGCACCAGAGGGGCTTTAGTTTGTGTCAGAGGAACCTCCCAAACTCAGCAACAGAAGCAGTTTCTCTTAGAGTTTCTCCTTTGAAAGCTCTCCTACTAAACTCCAAGGCAGGAGTCTGCCTCACACTCTCTCCTTGTCCCAGAGTGGAGGGTAGAACTCACAGTAACACTTTCTCTATCTAAAAGTGTTGAGTTAGTTGCTCAGTATTGTCCAACTCTTTGCAATCCCATGGACTGTAGCCCACCAGGCTCCTCCTAGCCATTCCCTCCTCCAAGGGGTTTTCTGACCCAGGAATCAAACCCTGGTCTCCTGCATTGCAGGCAGATTTTTTTTACAGCCTGAGCCACCAGGCAAACCCTCTCTATCTAAAACTTTCTCTTAAATCTCCCTCTTAATTTCCAGTTGGGGAATCTTTATACCCTTGAAGTGGGTGTGGTGAGGTTGCTTAGTCATGTCCGACTCCTTGCAACCCCATGGACTGTAGCCTACCAGGCTCCTCCATCCATGGAATTTTCCAGGCAAGAGTACTGGAGTGGGTTGCCCTTTCCTTCTCCAGGGGATCTTCCCAATCCAGGGATCAAACCCGGGTCTCCCGCATTGTAGGCAGATGCTTTACCATCTGAGCCATCAAGGAAGCCCCAAAGTGGGTGAAGGCCCCAAATCATGTACCTGATTCCATGCAATTTAGAAATCTGCATCTTGATTTTCAGTTTCTCCCCTCACTTGATATCTGAGGTTCTTTAGATGGCATCAGCTGAATCTTTCATTTGCTACATTTGATATTATGTGTCGTGTCTTTTCAGTGACCTCTGCCCCTTTTAGCACCTTCCCTGGAAATTTCCGTGTTCGTATGCTGCATACTCTCCCAGGTCCCTAAAGTGTGCCACTTCCTGGGGCTTAGCCTTCGTTGGTCCTCCTCATCCCTTTTTGACGTCTTACCTGTTCCAGTCGCCCCTCCCCCCATAAGCACCCTCATCATATTATAGATTTGGGGTTCCAGCCTCAAAGCTCTGCTCTTTGCTAAGGGAGCTGCGGTGCCTCTTGGGAATGCTGTGTCCTGTGTTCTTAATCCACATTGGCACTGGGCATGTTCATACACTGTCAGCTGAAAGTGACAACTTGACTCGGAAGTTTTCTAAATTTGGGAATGGTTTGTTATTGTTCTTCTTGCTTTTACTTCTTAGTAAAACCCTTTTTACCAACTAAATAGCTCAATTCATTTGCTAGTAAAAATTTCAAACAAATAAAATAGGAGTAAGTGGGAATAGAGTGAGAGTGAGGTCTGGGAGACCACCCATCTGGCGTCCTCCACAGCTCTGCAGGCACTGATAAAGAAGCCCGGGGCTTCAGGAAACACACTTGGAAAATCTTGACTTCAAAATAAAACGTGACTTTTAAAACAGGAGCAAAGCATGGAAGATTGATTTAGGGGAAGACTGTGTGCCCTACAGTCCTTCAGAAGTCACACCATATGGGCTTCTGCCTCCTCTCTATGAAAATGAGTGAATGCTTGTGCCCCCGGCCCCGATTCCCCGCTTACCTCTGATGCAATCAGTTTCTAAATGCCCCCTCTTGGCGAGATCTCAGTGCACTTTGGAATTTTGTTTATTTGTTTCTCTAAAACCCAAACTTCTGAAATGGAATCCCTATGACGAGACTCATAAAGGCAAGGGAGTCTTTTCTTTAAAAACAAAACAAAACAAAAAACCCCTAAACTAAAACCAAACAGTTTTCAAAACTTTATTCTTTGGATTATGTTTATGGCATTTTAATGCCATTCCTTAAATCTCTAAGCCCTATGAACTGCTGAGACTTGAACAGACTAATTATGCTGCTGGCTTTTCAAACCTTGACTGCCAGGGACTATGTTATTGCTTTGAGTTTTAAAAGAAGAGCCAAAATATCCCTTTACCTTTCCCAGGTCGTTTTTCTCCTGTCAACTTTTCCTGTACTGACACTGTGACACAGACATCATCTGGCCAACACAGAGGAATGGGCTCTACCCTTTAGCTGTCCCACCCCCCAGCCACGCGGGTGTTTACACATTCTCATGCGTATTCAGATTTTTCTGGTCGGGCATGTGGAGCAAGTCAAGTGGTTGTTTCTTAGGGAGGAATTGGCAGGGTGACTCCACTTTATTTTGGATGAGCAGGAGGATTCATGAAGACTAGAAGGAAAAGGATTCAGAAGTAACACTGGAAAAAGAAAATCATCTCTTTTCTCCCCTACAATCCTTTCTCTGTTGGTGACTCCAAAAGAGCTGGTGTGTAGGAAATAGGACTATTAAAGGATCAGGTCTATTGAGTAAAATATGCTACCATGATCCTGACAGGCCACACACTAGGGATGACCAGAGTTGGAAAGGCCTGGACACACAAAAATTTTGGAATGATTATCTTGCATTGTCTGCACTTTACCCCTGGGACGAACAAAGTCCAGAGCTGGTGGTGGGGTCGGGGGAGCCAATGAGGAGGCTTGTGGGGCTTCTTGTGTGCTTTCCTTACCGCCTGGGGATCCTTGATTGTTGAGCAGTCTGAAGAGAGCTGAGATTCTCAGAGCTTTGCTGAGGAATGACAGAAGACCAATGTGAGCTGCGGAAGCAGCTTTCAGGAGGTGTCTGCTCTGAACAACCTCCTTGGGACATCTTAGGTGGCAAGAAACCCTCTGTGCTAGTTGGAAAACACTGTTTCAAACAATTGCTACCTTTAGAAAGTAACCATTTTTACTTAGAATTTATTTCCAGAGGATGTTGGACTGAAGGATTGATATCTAATGATTAACCTCTAGTAATTAACCTGCAGAAGGCAGAAAGAGGAATCAGAGCTTCATCAGCCAGGATGTCAGCCCAGCTCCTCCACAAACACCCATGAACACCCCGAACCACTTTTCTCTCTTTTGATGTTTGTAGTTCACACATGCAGCTTGGCACACGAGTATGTACTATCTTACTATCTTACACAGTGAATGATCGCTTTATGTGCTTGTCTTGACCCCTCAGCAATATATTTCTTAAAGGCAGAGAAGGAGAACATGTATTACATTTTTAATGTATCACACAAGGCTTCTCAGCTCAATACTGAGCACAGAATGGGTCCTCAGAAAATCTTGGTTTACTGATCAGTGACTGGCATGTTACAGTAATTATCAAATGCATCGAATAGCCTGATGGCCAAGCTTTGGTCCATTTCAGTTGATTGACAGTACTAACCACAGAAGCAACCCACAGACAATTGGGAACTTGTGGTCAGTTTTATGGCATTCCAGGCAGAGAAACATAATCTGTTCAAAATGCTTAAAGCTAACTTGTGTATTAAATATGACTAATTTTTTCTTCCTTGTCACTGAGGAAAAAAAAATTGTTCTTTTGTATTCTCACTGTAATAAAACATAAAAGGTTACACACACTTTTTATGGAGCATTCACATTCCAACTATGCTATTTATTGGTTGTGACCTTGAGGAAATTATATAAATTTTGAATACCTTTCTCTCTTTTTTCTTTTTTTTCTTTTCTCTCATCTTCAGACACCATCTGGAGAACTTCTTGGCTTGGAAGTTAAATCTCCCACTCTACACTGTTCAGAAAACTAGCCATTGATGTAATTCAAAATACTTCCACAGACATACACATCTAGACATACATACCTAGACAGAGAATGACGCATAGATAGACAGCTGGTGGATAGATGATACATGATAGATTATTCTAATTGCTCTTTTAAGAGGTTAGATTATGACTCACTGACAGTCTAGACCTGGATGGGTTGAAGTGTGCAGTTTGGGCTATATACCTGGGGAAGAACATTGGCGTTTGTACAAAGAGCCGAAGCATAGAAAATGTTGATGCAAGGAGGGAACCTGAGAGAGGAGAACAGGTGGTCAAACTGGAACATAGGATCAGAAGAGGAGGAAGAGCAGGAGGCCCCCACAGCTAGAGTAGACCAGAAGGAGCTTTGAAGAGAAAAACTACTAGAAAGTTATTAATTTTTTCACCATGGGGTATGTTGGTATCTTTCGCCTTGTGTCTCACCCTTGTGTCTTTAATAAAATACTCTTCAGGGTATTATGCTCCCTGAGGCTTTTCTGTGAAAGTTCTTTCTGTTGGGACTGTTTAGAGGATAAGTTTCACTTTCTTTACCTCTAAAATGATGTAATGATGGGGTTAGAGCATATAAGCAAATGAGCTCATGCTTGTGAAATGTCGGCATATAGTGATTTTTTAAAATTAACATTTTAAATACATTGTGAATTGATTTATCTATTAGTTCATAACTGCCTGTGGTTTTACACTTACTATTGGTTAGAATTGCTTTTGTGCAATATCATGAATGTTTGAGAGTTGCAGGCATTAGACTCAGACAAACCTGGGTTCAAAGGATGACTCTGCCCCCACCCCTACTTTTTGTGAATTCAGGCAAATGCTCTCTCTTTTCTTATTTGTAAAATGGGGATATACCTACATCTTAGTGACATGGTAAAGGGGGAGGGCTAAAGAGGCAGCATTCCAAAGCTGTATACTAAGAGTGCCCAAAAGAAAAACGATTGAACATTCAAATGGGGGTAATTGGAAGAGATTTTAAGATATGGACAACTTATCAAGTTGCGGGTAGAAAACAACACATGGCTGGTGCTGTATCCTTAGACCAGCAATGGAAGATCTGAGGGTTGTGGAGAGGAGTAGGGAGGGGGAAGAGAGCAATCTGGAAGAACAGTTGTGTGGAACAGAGAAGAAGGGAGCCATGTGGTGTGGTCCACACTAGTCGCTATCTCTGGGCACAGAGCAGGCTTGGGAAGCAGGATGGAGACTACGTACAGAGAGGCATGGGAAATATCCAGCATAGAAATGACTAACACAGTGACCAGTGTGGTAACATGCAATAATTGATTGCACTTATTAAATAGAATGATCTTGAATCTATAGCTGTTTTGGTACCTCGAAGAAATCAAAAGAGTATCTCATTTTATATGCCCGGAGAAATCAATTTGATTAAAATATTGGTTCTTGTCAAATTCACCAGGGTTCATTAGAGATCGCTCATATGTAGCTCTTCCTCAGGAGTTAGGGGCAGTGTTTCCAGGTTCTCTGCTAAACTGCTTTTCTCATGACAAGAGTATAAATATGCTTCATGAAGAGGACCTGCACTGCCAGTGATCATATACCCTGGCTTGCTCACTTTCCCTCCATGCTACCCAAGCTGAGGTACCACACCTCTTTCAGCCTCATGTATAAAAACAGTCTTCTATTTTTTGCAGCAACATGGATGGACTTTAATAGTATTATGCTAAGTAAGATAAGTCAGATGGAGAAAGATAAATACCATATGAATTCACTCATATGTGGACTACGAAGACAAAACAAAACAAAACAAAAAAATGAAAAGCCAAATTAAAAGAATTAACCAAGCTAAAACAAACACATAGAAACAGAGAACAGATCAGGGGTTGTCAAAGGGAAAGGGGTAGGGGAGGGTGAAATGGGTAAAGGGAGCAGCTGTATAGTGATGGATGGAAAGTAAATTGTTGGTGGTAAGCACACTAAAGCTGAAACTCTAGTACTTTGGCCACCTCATGTGAAGAGCTGAATCATTGGAAAAGACTCTGATGCTGGGAGAGATTGGGGGCAGGAGGAGAAGGGGATGACAGAGGATGAGATGGCTGGATGGCATCACCGACTCAATGGACGTGAGTTTGAGTGAACTCCGGGAATTGGTGATGGACAGGGAAGCCTGGCGTGCTGCGATTCATGGGGTCGCAAAGAGTTGGACACTACTGAGTGACTGAACTAACTGAACTGAACTGAAGCACAGTATAAGGTGGGCCTTACCTAGTAGCTCAGAGGGTAAAGAATCTGCCTGCAATGCATGAGATCTGAGTTTGATCTCTGGGTTGGGAAGATCCTCTGAAGAAGAGAATGGCTATGAACTCCAGTATTCTTGCCTGGAGAATTCCATGGACATAGGAGCTCCGTGGCCTCATCCATAGGATTGCAAAGAGTCAGGCAAGACTGAACAACTAACACTTTGGTGATCTAGTGAAATGAAAATCTTAAAAATGTCTTCCTAATTTAAAATATACTTGATCTGGGTTTTGGGGCTAGACTCTTAAGTACTTACTTATGTTCTATTGCCAGTAAAAGTGCTAATAAATAATGTAATTTTCAGTTGTTTTTGATATTAAAGGAAATAAATGTTCATACTTAAATATCTTTTTCATGTATGAGTTTTAGGATAAAAACATTAAGACCACAAAGATTTTAGTGAAATGAGATAACATTTGTGAAATTATCTGTCACAGGGCCCAGGATATGGAGGCGTCTTAGCAGATGCTTGTTTCCTCCTGGAGGCAGGGGAACTTCTGTTGCTCCTGAACTTGTGGGTGGAGTACACGTTTTACCAAACCTGTTACTCCATTTACACAGTTCTTCCAATTCCATTCAACAGAAGCCATGTGGGCAGTTTTCAAAGTCAGGAGCACTGCCATGAAGATGAGTGATGATTTCTGCAGATTTTCCAAGTGTTCTCCACTATAGCCAACATAAATAATTACACAAATAATTCCTACATTATCTTACAAAGTGCAGTGTTTCATAAACTGTGCTCCAAATCAATGAGAGCATCTGCAATATATCAACTGAAGTCCCTCAAAGGAAATACTTCTTGGTCAGAGAAATTTGGGGAATATGGGGTTAAGTGAGACTAAACAGATTCCAACTTACTGGCCTCCTTTTTGTCTTTTATCTAATAACCTGTGTTGTGAGTATTTTGGACCAAAGTCATACATCTAAGATTTTCTAAACTTACTTTACCACAGAACCATTCTAACCCTCAAGTTCAACTAAACACACTTGGGAATATCCAGTGTAGTGTAGAAAGACTGGATTTGATTTTCATGGAATCCTCTAAGTTGACAGAAAAAAATACAATTATCCCCATCTCACAGATAAGACAAAGGAAACTCTCAGCATGATAACTGGCTTCTGCATGGACTGTGAAAAGATGGAGTGAACTAAACTATTAAATAGGCTCTTTTGTGGAGAACTTTAATTTTCATTCCTCTGCAGCATATTGCCATCTGTATTAGTTTCCTATGGCTGCTGAAACCAACCACCACCAACTGGATTTCTAAACAGGGATTGTTTTCTCCCTCTCACAGTTCTGAAGGCTCAGAAGGAGAATCTGTTTTAGCCTTCTCCCTGGCTTCTGTCATTGCCAGCATTTTCTAGAGTTCCTTGGCACTCCATTTTCTGCCTTTGTCTTCACATGAGTTTCTTCCCTCGGGTGTGTCTCAGTCTCTCTCTCCTTATAAAGGCACTTACTGGTCACTGGGTTTTCTAATTTACTCTGCTACAGAAAGGCTTGCATGTGCAAGCTTGAAGCCCTCATTTTTCTAGGCTAGAATCAAGTCTTTATTTTATGATCCCAAAGTGATTCCTCTTCACCCCTATAGTCAGAGGAATTACCTTTGTTTGAATATTTGTCAGCTAATTTATTTCTCTTTATTTGAATTTACCAGAATTCCATGAAATATTCTAAGCAGAACATACCCATTTGATGCAAAGAGGTTGTGATAAGAATTTCTTGATGATTCTCTGGATTTCCATGGTTTTGGGGTCATGCCAAACTTTTGGGACAGTCTTGATGAAGCTGTTAGAAGGAGTGTTCTCCCCTTTCAAGACTGCTCAGTCAGTATAGTTTAAGTCTAGAGTTGCTGGCAACTGTCCTTGTCACTTCTCGGAAGAAGACTAGTGAGCATGGAGCCAACATCCCAACATTGAGGAAGAAAGGAGGAAAAGACAGAGGAGAAGGAGGGTGGGAGAAAAGGGAGGGGAAGGAGAGATCTAATAAACCTAATCATAATATTAGGTTTATGTATAGTTATTTATAATATATAATATAATTATAAAACCTAATATAATAAACCTAATCCAATTGAGGCCCTGGATCCAGCCATTGCTGAACTTCCTTATTTTAAAGGACAAAAAAATTATTTTTCATAGGTAGGCTTCTATACTTTGCCTGACATTGTCCAGGCGAATAGAGTATGGTACTCTTTTCATCCAAGTTTAATCTGCCAAAAGTGAGGGAGGTGGAGCTGTGAGCATGCACTTGCTTTGGGTAAGGGTGTGTTCAGCTCAGCTCAGTTCAGTTCAGTCGCTCAGTCGTGTCTGACTCTTTATGACCTCATGAACCGCAGCATGCCAGGGCTCCCTGTTCATCACCAACTCCCAAAGTTCACTCAAACTCATGCCCATTGAGTCAGTGATGCCATCCAACCATCTCATCCTCTGTCGTCCCCTTCTCTTGCTCTCAATCTTTCCCAGCATCATGGACATTTCAAATGAGTCAGCTCTTCTCATGAGGTGGCCAAAGTATTGGAGTTTCAACTTCAACATCATTCCATCCAATGAACACCCAGGGCTGATCTCCTTTAGGATAGACTGGTTGGATCTCCTTGCAGTCCAAGGGACTCTCAAGAGTCTTTGTGTTAGGTCCATTATATGTTATGTCATTTAAGTCTTATAACAACTCTATCAGTTAGGTATTGGTAATGTGTAAATTAAAAAATCAAAACATTAGGATAGTAGTTTTCTTTAACCTGTAAGAATGAAGTTTAAAAATAAAATGAGGATATATGTCTCCCTGTGTTTATATATGTGCATATAAATACATATACATCCTCTCTCTCTCTCTCGGGGCTTCCCAGGTGGCGCTAGTGATGAAGAACCCACCTGTCAATGCAGGAGATGTAAGAGACACAGGTTCAATTCCTGGGTCAGGGAAGATCCCCTGGAGGAGGGCATGGAAATCCACTCCCTCCAGAATTCTTGCCTGGAGAATCCCATGTACAGAGGAGACTGGCAGGCTATAGTCCTAGGGTTGCACAGAGTTGGACACAACTGAAGCAACTTAGCACACGTGTGTGTGTGTCTGTGTGTGTTTGTGCATATAAATACACACACACACACACACACACACACACACACACACACACACACATATATATATATAGGTCTTCCCAGGTGCCTCAATGGTAAGGAATCTGCCTGCCAATGCAGGAGACACAAGTTCGATCCCTGGATTGGGAAGAGCCCCTGGAGGAAGAAATGGCAACCCATTTCAGTATTCTTGCCTGGAAAATTGTATGGACAGAGGAACCTGGCAGTCTATAGTTCATGGGGCCACAAAGGATTGGACATGACTGGGCACACACCCACACAGGCACATTTATATTGTGAAATAAATGAAATTCATCTGTTAGTGGTGAAGAGTCTTCAGTTCTTTATTTAGAATCAGTGGAAGGGTTTCCACGGTTGTCAACTCACTTGTGCCAGGACAGTCAACTTTTTAATAAAACCTTTGATTGCACGTATAAATATTGAGAAAGGCATTGTAATTGTTCCCACAGACAAGTAGTCTGGAAAAAACGACAACAGGAATGTTCTAAATTACTGCAATCACGTGGAAGAAGCACTGCAGCCGTACGAGAGTAAGAATAGAACATCCCTTTCTATGCTGAGTACCTTGGAGGGAAATGTGTGAGGCTTTTACTCTATTTAATGCCCCTGGATGCACGAGTTCCTCTGAAATGGCCATACCATTTAATGTCAAAATGAAGTAGGGGACCTACCGATTACCATACTAAGTAAAGTCAGTCAGTCAGAGAAAGGTAAATATCATGTGATATCACTTGTACGGGGAATTTAAAAAAAAATGATACAAATGAACTTGTTTACAAAGCAGACTCATAGACCCAGAAAACAAACTTGCAGTTACCAAAGGGGAAAGGTGGGGGGAAGGGCTAAATTAGGAACTGGGGTGAACATATACACACTACTAAATATAAAATGGATAAATAACAAAGACTTACTGTATAGCAGCAGAAATTCTACTCAGTATTTTATAATAATCTATATGGGAAAAAATGATACCAACTATACATATATGTATATGTATACATATGTACATACATATGTACTTTAAATAAATGAAATAAAATAAAAAAAATAATGTGGAGTGACCCTACTATGGAAAACAACCCAGTAGCTACACACTTAGTTTCTTACCCTTGCCACAACAGGCTATATCAATGCCATTCTCACACATATATATCGAATGCCTAGCATCTTTTAGTGACTTGACATTATCCGTAAGGTAAAAGCTCCTTATCTCCAAACTGGAGAGAATGCATGCTCCCAAAGTCCCCTCTGACCAGATCTGACTGTTGTCTACCTGGCCAGCCTCTTTTCGTCTCCCATGGCTGACACTTCAGCTAAGCCAGTCTGCTTGCAATCACACCAATACATGATACTCTGCAGCGATATGCAGCCTTTGCCTGTGTGTCCGCTCTGTCCCTTTCCCAGCCCCATTTGTTTGACAAGCACCATCTTTTAAAAAAGGTTGTTTTTTTTTCATTTTTGAATTTTTGCTTATGCTGGGTCCTCATCGCTGCACAGGCTTTTCTCCAGCTGCATGAGCAGGAGTCACTCTCTAGCTGGGCTGTGAGGGCTTCTCATTCCAGTGGCCTCTCTCTTTGTGCAGCACAGCTTCAGAATCTGCGGGCTTCAGTGGTTGCAGCTCCTGAGCTCTAGAGCACAGGCTCAATAGTTGTGGTGTACAGCCGCAGCCGCTCTGAGGGATCCTCCTGGACCAGGGATCAAACCTGGGTCTCCTGAATTGGCAAGCAGGTTCTTTACCACTGAGCCACCAGGGAAGTCCCACGAGCATCATCTTAATCTCTTGTAGGGATCTCCTATCTCTGCCAGGCTCCTCCATCCATGGGATTTTCCAGGCAAGAGTACTGGAGCGGGGTGCCATTGCCTTCTCCGTATCTCCTTGATGAGGTACATAAATCCAAGAGTTAATCACCTTGCACCCTGTGCTACATACACCTTTGCTTCCATAAAACATATGTACATTTTTCATTCTGAGATAGTAAGGATAACACTTCCATCTAGTATTCATATAAGTGGGGGATTTTGCTTTGGAAAAATAGTCAATTGTAATATATACAGTCATAGGCTTCGGGATTAGACTGCTATTACTGCTGCTGCTAAGTTGCTTCAGTCATGTCTGACTCTGTGCGACCCCAGAGACAGCAGCCCACCAGGCTCCCCCATCCCTGGGATTCTCCAGGCAAGAACACTGGAGTGGGTTGCCATTTCCTTCTCCAATGCATGAAAGTGAAGAGTGAAAGTGAAGTTGCTCAGTCGTGTCAGACTCTTAGCGACCCCATGGACTGCAGCCTACCAGGCTCCTCCGTCCATGGGGTTTTCCAGGCAAAAGTACTGGAGTGGGGTGCCATTCCTAACTCTATTTCTTACTACCCACGAGACCTTGGATATTTATCTTCCTTGGACCTCAGCTTCCTCATCTAACAAATGAGGATGGTAAACATTCCAGGGAAGTTCTGTGAAGATGAATTGAGACAGTCTAAGGAAAATGATTGTTGTCAACAAAAGATTTGTTACTTTGTCTATTAACTTAGGGAAGAAGGATGCTCATTGCCAGAAACTGGCCAAAGTAGAGCTAGAGTGTAATTAGCCCATATTTAGGACACTGCAGAACAACTGTTCTATTTTCCTCTCTTGCTTATGCACATCAGGGTTAAGAACACCAGCCTTGTCAGTCATCCACGGAGACACTATTATCTTGGTGTTTCCAGACTCCCCTAAAGGTTCCAGTCAAATTGTCAGCATCTAGCATTGCTTATTTGGGACACATACAGACCCACATTCTAACGTCTCCCAAATTCTGTGCTCTATTTTGTCACCTGAGCCTTAAACATTTTGCCTGCTTAACTCTGTTGAATAGGTCTAGCTGCTTCTCACCCTGTTTCAAGAATCTTCTTGAGGAAGAATGAGTCAGACATGCTTCTGGCAGGTTATAGTACTCCTGCTATAATCTAAGGATCTCAAACATTAGCCACCGGTCTTTCCTTTGCCTCCTAACCTCTAAGGCACGTCACTGGGCAACCATACAATGGGAACTCTGCAGGTCACAGTGTCTATTCTGAGCCCAGCCAGCTCAGAATGCTCATTTGTGGCTTCTTAACTAGTGTATTTACCAGTGAATGTGATTCCATGTTGTAGACCACTGTGGAGAGGTTTATGAACACTTTCTGCTGGTGAAGCCTGGTTTAGCAGAAGTGCTGCAGGCAGGGCATACTCCTGCCTATAGGTTAGTGTGTGTCTTACAAGTTGCTCCTTTTCAAAATCCATTACCATTTATTTGGTTAGATAATCTGAGGCATGCTTTCTAATGAATCAGAATCACTATATCTTTTCCCTCCAGAATGAAAGATGCATTTAAGTTCTCTGGGTTTCTCTTCTGTGTTGCTGCTGCTGCTAAGTCACTTCAGTCGTGTCCGACTCTGTGCGACCCCATAGACGGCAGCCCACCAGGCTCCTCTGTCCCCGGGATTCTCCAGGCAAGAATACTGGAGTGGGTTGCCATTTCCTTCTCCAATGCAGGAAAGTGAAAAGTGAAAGTGAAGTCTCTCAGTCTCTTCTGTGTTAGATAAAGGCAATTTGAAAAACTGATCAAGAAATATTCCCTTTGGATTCATCCTTCTACCTTCCTCCAAGGGCAGAATTAAAGGTATAACCAGCATCACACTGCACTAAGCAGGGCACCAGATTATTCTTTAACAGAGCTTTTTGAACTTTGGTCTTTAACTATTGAATAATGGTCATAGAGAGCCATTTCGTCTAATCTATTAGTATCTATAAAAAGAGTTTCAGGCATTTACTTTTAGAGAAAATAATCTGCTCATTTCAGTGGAACAAGATGGACAGCCAAGGTCAATGAGGCATCAAAAGTAAGTTTTCCAGCCCTTTGTGGAGGCAGGATGGGGGATTTTTTTTTTTTTTAAATGGTATTTAACAAATAGAGTCCGAGTGGAATTTTAAATCAAAATCCCAGATGATAAACTCTTGGCAGAAGAACCTTTTTTTTCTAACACTTTTTTTCCCCCCTCCTGACATCTGTTCTTCTCACTTTCTGAAATAAACATTTCACTTTGCTAATGTTGTGAGGTGTGGGGCTGGGAAGTTACTCACTGTCTCCCTCACCCATAGAAACAATTTCTTAAGGCTTAAGGGAGATTTTTTTTTTTTCACACACTCCTTTCATAAGAGGTAAATCCTTCCCAAATTTGAAAAGCAATCAAACCAGAATGTCTCAGAGCCTCGTGATGGAATCATGGCTTCCTTTTCTCAGGCAGGAGAAATACATCACGTGCCCCACCTAGAGGTATGACTTGGAATTGCCTGTAAAGGAGATCTAAAGTGGATTCTGGGAGAAGATTCTATTTACAGAATTTCAAATTTAAACCAAACACTTTGAAACAGAGAGAAGAGAGAATTAAAAGATAAAATGTCTATTCTCAAAAAACTGATAAAGGGTGAAAGAAGTGAAGGAGTAAAAGTGGGCTTCCCCAGTGGCTCAGATGGTAAAGAATCTGCATATAATACAGGAGACCTGGATTCGATGCCTGGGTCGGGATCGACCCAGTGTGGGAAAGAAGTAATAATACTTAACATTTTTAACAAAACTATAATATGCAGGTGTGCTAAGTCGCTTCAGTCATGTCTGACTCAATGGACTGTAACCCAACCAGTCTCCTCTGTCCATGGGATTCTCCAGGCAACAATACTGGAGTAGGTTACCATGCCCTCCTCTAGGGGATCTTCTTCACCCAGGGATAGAATCTATCTCCACTGCAGGTCCTCCAGGGGATCTTCTTCACCCAGGGATAGAATCTATCTCCATTGCAGGTGGATTCTTTACCACTGAGCCCTTGGGGAAGCGCAAATCCTAGTATATAATTTGTCAAAGAGTCTGTGCAGATGGTAGGCTCAGCACATGTTCTTAACCCCTATCCCCCACCAGGGTCCCAGATAGGCCCTTAAAGAGTTGGTTTGTGTGAGTTTGGGCCAGAGGAGAGGGAGGAAAACGTGAGCCATCTGTAAAGTCAGGAGAGGGAGTGGGCTCCTACCTGCACAGCGGAGAGCCAGGGCTCCTGCCTCAGTGAGCGGGCAGCCAAGTGAATTCCTTGTAAGGCCCTGGTATGGGACAGAGGGGCTGAGAAACCCTTGCCCCTGGGAAGAGGCCAGGCGATCCAGAGGAGCCTGGGACAAATTCATGATCCCTGCAGATGTTTGAGGAAGTCAGCAGCTGCCAGGCCTGTCACCTCAGTGACCCCAGAAGAGGTCTGCTTGGCCAAGCCAACTATTCCCTCTGGTGCTAACTGTCTGTGCCTTGAGATCCAGAAGACGCCCAGGAATCTGGGGGCTTCTCTCTCTAGCCATTAATCCCAAACTCACAGCTATTTGGCCCATTGTCACCAGCCTCCTGGACTGGTAAAGCTTTTTTTTTTTTTTTTTTTTCTCAGTCTACTAACTCACAACTCCCATGGAACAAGATCTGCTAGTTCTAAGGAATCTTTCTCCTAATAATAATAAGCTGGGCTGCTTGTGGGTCTGCAGGGATGGTGATAAAATTGAAGAGGCTACTGTACTCTATTGTTTTTAAAGAACATACAAGCATATTGTATCCCCTTCTCCAGGGGATCTTCCCGACCCAGGGATCGAACCCTGGTCTCCTGCTTTGTAGGCAGATTCTTTACCACCTGAGCCACTGGGGAAGCCCATATCATAGTCAAAAGTATCTAAAGACAGATAAAAAAAATATTGGTGCTTACAAGACTATACTGGAAGATTATTAGGACAAACTCTGCCTGGAATCATGTTTCTGAATGACACTTGGTTTGCTGATGCAGATCCCCTGAGTCTTGTCCTGACAAATCTGGTTTTCTGCTATCTCTGCTTCAAACTCATCCTCCTCTTTTTCCTGAGTCTGCAGCTGGTAGGATATTCGAATCTGCAGAAGCCTCCTGTACTCCTGGGCTAAATCTTACCTCTTAGGAAACTCTCCTACTCTGTTAAATTCTTTAAGATCTTCATGTACGTGATCCTGTCCTATAGCACTTTCTTCCTGTTCTTTTCCATTTTTTGCAAGCTTTCTTGCACTTGAGCTTTTCTTGTACACATGACCTCATTCTCAAGTTACTCCCTTTTCTCCCTTTCAGGTCTCAGCAACCTGTCCTTCTCAGCCAAATTCTTTTCCTCTGTTATTCTGTCCAGTTCTTTCTCCGGAATATCCTCCTCTTCACATCGCTCCACCACGTAGCCCTGAGAAAGCTTCCATTTTCTTCCCACATCTTCTCTTTCTTGCTTCTTTGTTATCAGTCTCTTCTGGAACCTTTGAAGGGCTCTCTACCCTGGTGGCTCAGACAATAAAGTGTCTGTCTATAGTGCGGGAGACCTGGGTTTGAGCCCTGGGTTGGGAAGATCCCCTGGAGAAGGAAATGGCAATCCGCTCCAATACTATTGCCTGGAAAATCCCATTAACAGAGGAGCCTGGTAGGCTACAGTCTGTGGGGTCGCAAAGAGTCGGACATAACTGAGCGACTTCACTTCACTACGTGAGCTTCACATGCAAGTCCTGCTGTGTTTCCACGTGAATGTATCCTATTGTCTCACTGAGGGCTTTTTGCAAAAAGTCCTGCTTTGTCTTCTCGTCCCCTAATTTATCCTGTCCTTTCTCAAGTTTGCCCTTTGCCTCATTGTTTTCTGCAAGGTGTGCCCGCCTCCTCTTCCTTCAGCTGCGGCACCACCTGTTTTGGTGATTTGACGGCAAGGACCTGTGTGCCTAGTACCAGTGTGTATTCTCCACCAGCTCTTTCTCCTCCACCAGCTCTTTCTGCTCGCCTCCTGGGCTTGTCACCGTTTCTCGGCTCATTGGTCTTCCTCCCAGGATTCTGAGAACATCGCCTCTTTCGCAATTTTCTGCCTGTTCAGCTCCTCACTGAATTCTGCCTGTGCTTTCTGCAGCTCACCACACGCCTTCAGATGGATACAAAGCAACTCAGCATAGACCCTCACCCCACACCCTCAGGGCTTCCCTGGTGGCTCAGATGGTAAAGCGTCCACCTGCAATGCAGGAGACCCAGAGTCGATCCCTGGGTTGGGAAGATCCCCTGGAGGAGGGCATGGCCACCCACTCCAGTATTCTTGCCTGGAGAACCCCATGGACCGAGGAGCCTGGTGAGTTACAGTCCATGGGGCTGCAAAGAGCTGGACACGACTGAAGCGCCTGAGGACACATGCAGGCATACACTATAGTGTGCTCACCACCAAAAGCTTAGTTTCCATCCATCACGACACATAATCCCCTTTACCCGCTTAGACCTCCCTTTCCCTTCTGATAACCACAGCTCTGTTCTCTTTATCTATGTGTTTACTTTAGCTTTGTTTATTTACTTATATACTACATATGAGTGAATTCATAAGGTATTGTATCTTCCTTTCTCCATCTGACTTATTTCACTTAGCATAATACCTCAAGATCCATTTATGTTGTTGCAAATGGCAAGATTTCATTTTTTTTCTGACTTAGTAGTATTTCATTGTGTATATATTACCGCATCATCTTTATATCCATTCATCCAATGATGAGTTATTTCCGTATCTTGGATATTATAGACAAATGCTACTATGAACATAGGGGTGCATAAATCTTTTTGAATTAGGTTTTTATATTCTTCAAAAAAATACTCAGAAGTGGAATAGCTGGGCCATATGCTAGTTCTATTCTTAATATTTTGAGGAATTTCCGTATTGTTTTCCATAGTGGCTGCACTGATTTACATTCCCATGAACAGGGTGTGTGGTGTTTCTTCACATCCTTTCCAACACTTGTTATTTCTTAATCATTCTAACAGTTGTGATGTGTTATTTCACTGTGGTTTGGACTTGTGTTTCCCTAATAACTAGTGATACTGAACATCTTTTAATGTGACTGCTGACCATCTATATGTCTTTTTTGGAAAAAAAAACTATTCAACCCCTTGCCCATTTTTTAAATTAAGTTGTTTATTTTTGTTGTTGTTGAGTTGTATGAGTTCTTTCTATATTTTGGATACTAACCCCTTATCAGATAAACGATTTTCAAATATCTTCTCCCATCTGGTAGGTTGTCTTTATGTTTGCTTGGCTGTTTCCTTTGCTATGCAGAAGCTTTTAGTTTGATATAGTTCTATTTGTTTATTTTTACTTTTGTTTCCTTATCTGAGGAGATTTATTCAGAAAAATATTGCCAAGAGTGCACAAAATCTTGCATGCAAATTCTCATAACTACTTTATTCACAGTGGCAGAAACATAGAAGCAATCCCAAAATCTATGAAACACTAATATGTAATAAAAAAGAATGAACTACTGTTACACAAAACAACATAGATGGATCTTAAAATTGTTACCCTAAGTAACAGAATCCAAACACAAAAGACAGCATATGGTATGATTCCATTCATATAGAGTTCTGGAAAATGAAGCTATAGTGACATACAATAGATTCAGTGATTGCTAGAGCTTGGGGGCTCTTAGCAGTTGGAGGTAGGAACAAGGGATATATGAAAAAGCCATACGATACATTAGGGTGATAGACAATTTCTTTATCTTAATTGTGGTCATGGCTATTCAACTATTGTCAAAATTCATCAAATAATAAATTTTAGTGTATGTAAATTGTACTTTAAAAATCTAATTAATTTAAAACTAGCTAATAAAAATCTGTCATTTAATAAGAGTACTATTATGAATTGGACTCACTGGTACATCTTGGGATTATTTTTGCACAAAAATCCTATCCTATCTGAAGCAATATGCGTGATCTACTGCTACTGCTACTGCTAAGTCGCTTCAGTCATGCCCAACTCTGTGCGATCCCATAGACGGCAGCCCACCAGGCTCCCCCATCCCTGGGATTCTCCAGGCAAGAACACTGGAGTGGGTTGCCATTTCCTTCTCCAATGCATGAAAGTGAAAAGTGAAAGTGAAGTTGGTCAGTCGTGTCCGACTCACAGCGACCCCACGGACTGCAGCCCACCAGGCTCCTCTGTCCATGGGATTCGCCAGGCAAGAGCACTGGAGTGAGTTGCCACTGCCTTCTCTCCATGATACTAGCTATTAATTCTTAAGGGTTTGCTATATGGCAGCACTGTTTTATAATTTTGTAATTTATAAATTATAATTTATATATTTTATAATTTTTGTTAAAATAATTTTTATAACAACCCTCTGAGGAAAGTATTGTTATCTCTATTTGACAGGGGAGGAAGCTAATCACCAAGATATTAATTAACAGCTAGTAAGTGTCAGATTTACATTTTGAAACAGGTAGTTTGACTTTAGAGACCAGCTCCTCAAGTATGACTGCATATTGAGAGGCAAACACAGGAAATGTACATGCCAATATATTGCAATCTGTTTAATCTCCCAAATGAAGAGTACATGCAAATATGAATTCAAGAAGGGGGAGACTTGGCATAGGAATCCTTCACTGGGAAAGAAAATTCTAGTTCTGAGTCTCAAAGGTTGAGAAGGAAACCTTTGAATTGTTGAGTAGCATCAGAAAATGTGATTTTTAAAAGTCACCTGATCTTAGACAAGGCACTTTTCTTCTCATAAAAATAATCATTTTATTCTTGGACTCAACTGGAATATTCTCAGTAAAAAAGGGTGAATATTCACAGTCTCTTATAAGCAAAGGCCTTGTCAATTTTTTAATTGTAATTTGGTGTGCTATTTTATTAGACATTAAAACCCGTATTCAGAGAGAATTTTTGAATATTGAAGCCAAACCTTTCACAAGTTTGAAAAAAAGAGTTGCTTCAAATGTTGTGCTCTAATCATCCCAGCAGATGGCAATACAATCATTCTTTAAAAAAACATGTTTCACCATCCAATTTAAAAAAAGACAAAAATGGCTTACTCTTTCTTATTTATTTATTTACAATCCTCTGGCAAGTCCTTCTTTGTGGTAAGCTAAAACAATGCATTCTACACAAGAGTTTTTAAGATTGCAAAGTTTTCTAACACCTTATTTATAAAAGACCTTAAATGCTAAACTAGACACTGATCTTTATGCTGTAGAAAATGGAGAAAGCATAGATATCTTTTGAGTCCTGACTGATATGGTCAGAACTGTACATTAAGAAAATCACTCTGACTGGGAAAGGACAAGTGGCAAGATGTGGAAAGAGAATAAATATTTGTTGGAATGGCTTAGAACAGAGGTAATAGGAAATTGATCTTGAACATGGCAGTAAAAACTATGGCTTAGGGACTTCCTCAGTCATTCACCAGTTAAGAATCCACCTTGCAACGCAGACGACATGGTTCAGTTCCTGGTTGTGGAAGATACCCTGTGCTACTGGAGGACTAAGCCTGCCCATTGCAACAACTGAGCCTGTGAGCCACAGCTAGAGAGTCCATGTGCTGGAACAAAAGATCCCTCATGACACAACAGACATCTCATGGGCTGCAACTAGGACCCGAAGCAGCAAGATCAATAAACAAACAACAAAAAAGCTATGGCTTAGATGAGGAAATAACTGCAGACATCCACAGAGATAGCTGAACAACTGACTGGATGTTAGAAGTTCAAAAGAAGGAAGAGCCACAGATAAGCCTTGTGTCTTAATCATGGTTTTAGGGGAAGATAACTAGAAGGCACAGAAGTAGGTTTGGACAAAAGGGAATATTTTGAAGTGCCAAGGTGCACCTGTATGCTGATTTAACTTAGCATCTCACATGACAGTCTACTGTTTAGATGAGAAATGACATTTCAGAGATAGATGCAGAAGTGGTAGATATTTGTAGCCAGGGGAGTAGATGAGAAAGTCTGAGATGAAAAAGGCTGAAGTCCTAGGAATCTTCTCGAGAATACTTGCATTTAGGAGAATCTGAACATATGATTAAGTTTAGCAGGATTTTCAGGTGAGTGTGCTGTCTTTCAAAGCCTATGAATAAGGACAAATGGAATAAGAGTAACAGATATTTTAAAAACTTGGGATCATCTGTAAAGATATCATTGCACTTTGACAAACCATTACACAAATGGGTGGAGGCAGAAAGATTATTATGAGAAAGGAAAGGAGAAATGAAGAAAAAACGTAAAGTTTCTTCTGAGAAGTCTGGCAGTGATGGGAAAAGAAGCCGTGGTTCTGTAGGTTGACTGGATGGTCGGGACAAGGGAAAATCTTTACAAAGTCCAGAGTTTTCCATGTATTTGTGTCTGTCATGAAGGAGACAGTTAAAATTATACTAAAGCTCTTTTCTTTTTTCTTCTTAAATGACATCTAGATAATTTAATGAAACTGCAGAACTTCATTTTCCTAGACATTCATAGATGTAAGAAAGAATGGAGACTATAATTTGACAATGAATGTTGCAACACGTTTCTAATTATTTACTATTTATCCAGTGATGCAGGAAGCTTTGAGACTATGAGACTTAGTCACGCTAACCAAGCCTGTTTGCCGAGTCCAAAATCTTTTGACATAGTGGTAAATGGTAAGTCTGAAGAGGCTGCTGAAGCATCAACCAAGCATTTAGAATCATAGAAAGCTCTGAAGCCCACTGCTCCGTTACAATATGGAAGCATGTTTTCTCGTCCAAATTTAAATTTTATCCTTTTGTTTCCCCCCCCCCCCCCCCACTTAGGAAAATAAAACTCAGTTGGCAATACTTTATCTTGCTGGCAGAATTACTGAGGTGTAGAATTTGCTTCTTGCCACTAGAACTTTGGTGTCATGGTGTCATTTTTGTGCAAAGGAATCTGCAGAGGTTGCCAGTTGAATCTGTGTGAGGAAAAAATAACATAGCCTTGAATTGCAAACAACCAAGTCTGCCCTCAAATATGATAAACATACTGATTTCATTAAAAACTAATAGCAAGACAGAATTTTCAAACACAGAGGCAAAGGAAAGTAAAGACAGGAAGAGGGCGGTTGGCGGGGGGCACTTCCAGGAACTGTTATCTGTTCTTTTCTGTACAGATAAAGAGTTTGTTTATAAATTCCCAAATACCTGTCTCTGCTTTTAATTCTTGAGATCAGGCTGTACCATTTCTGTCAACAGTCCTATCAAATGAAAGATGATGAAATGACTCCGTTCTACTATGTATCACTGCCCACATGTTAGCATGTTTGGAGGCCTGGAAAGGCTGTGGTCTGCTAGAAGATAGAGCCCCCAGGGAGGGATGCACAACAATTTTTATGTACATCAGAACCCAAGCAGAAAAAGCAAAGAAATCAACTTTCTTTTTATATCTGTAAAGATTAGAAATGCAATTTTAACTCCCAGTGTCAATAAACAGGGATTTATTTTCAATGGGAAGGGCTCCTTTTTTTTTTTTATATATCTTTGCAGAATGGACTGATCAAATGGTAAATAGAGTATACATCTATTACCCTGATCACTGCTTGGAAAGTAGTGGGAATCCAAATTCATACAAAACACAGATTCTCAAACTATATTCTCCTGATTTCAATAAAGCTGTTTCTTAGGTTAAATCTCAAGATCCATAAGGACAGAAACTTGCTCTTAATCTTTATTTATATTTGACATACAGTGTATTTTAAAAATGCTACCTGTTTAACACTTTAAAATTTTGACAATCACTTGGCCAATAGTTATTACCACTTCTGTGGCAATAAAACTCTTTTTCTGTTTACCTATCTGGTGGTAATGGACTCTGGGAAGGGACGGAGTTCTTCCCCTAGCCCAGAAGTGAATGGTAATTGGATTAAACCGAATTGGGCACATCCAACTCCATCAGTCCATCCTAAAAGACCAGTCCTGGGTGTTCATTGGAAGGACTGATGCTGAAGCAGAAACTCCAACACTTTGGCCACCTCATGCGAAGAGTTGACTCATTGGAAAAGACCCTGATGCTGGGAGGGATTGAGGGCAGGAGGAGAAGGGGATGACAGAGGATGAGATGGCTGGATGCCATTACCGACTCAATGCACATGATTTTGGGTGAACTCCGGGAGTCGGTGATGGACAGGGAGGCCTGGCGTGCTGCGATTTATGGGGCAGCAAAGAGTCGGACATGACTGAGTGACTGAAATGAACTGAACTCCTCATTTCTTCAAGGATTAGGTCTGATAGACAGAGTGCCTGAAGACCTATGAATGGAGGTTCATGACATTGTACAGGAGGCAGTGATCAAGACCATCCCCAAGAAAAAGAAATGCAAACAGGCAAAATGGTTGTCTGAGGAGGCCTTACAAATAGCTGAGAAAAGAAGAAAAGCTAAAGGCAAAGGAGCAAAGGAAAGATATAGCCATCTGAATGCAGAGTTCCAAAGAGTAGCAAAGAGAGACAAGAAGACTTCCTCAGTGATCAATGCAAAGGAATAGAGGAAAACAATAGAATGGGAAAGACTAGAGATCTCCTCAAGAAAATTAGAGATACCAAGGGAAATTTTCATGCAAAGATGGGCACAATAAAGGACAGAAATGGAGAAGATATTGAGAGAAGCAGAAGATATTGAGAAGAAGTGGCAAGAATGCACAGAACCATACAAAAAAGATTCTTAATGACCCAGATAATCATGATGGTGTGATCACTTACCTAGAGCCAGATATCCTGGCATGTGAAATCAAGTAGGCCTTAGGAAGCATCACTATGAACAAAGCTAGTGGAGATGATGGAATTCTAGCTGAGCTATTTCAAATCCTAAAAGATGACTGTTAAAGTGCTGCACTCAATGTGTCAGTAAATCTGGAAAACTCAGTGGTGGCCACAGGACTGGAGAAGGTCTGTTTTCATTCCAATCTCAAAGAAAGGCATGGCAAAGAATGTTCAAACTACCATGCAGTTGCACTCACCTCATATATGAGCAAAGAAATGCTCAAAATTCTCCAAGACAGCTTCAACAGTACGTGAACTGAGAACTTCTAGATGTACAAGCTGGATTTTAAAAAGGCAGAGCAACCAGAGATCAAATTGCCAACATCTGTTGGATCATCAAAAAAGCAAGAGAGTTCCAAAAAAACATCTACTTCTGCTTTGGACTTCCCTGGTGGCTCAGACAGTAAAGTGTCTGCCTATAACGCAGGAAATGCAGGTTCAATCCCTGGGTCAGGAAGATCTCCTGGAGAAGGAAATGGCAACCCACTCCAGTATTCTTGCATGGAAAATCCCATGGACAGAGGAGCCTGGTAGGCTACAGTCCATAGGGTCGCAAAGAGTCGGACACGACTAAGCAACGTCACTTTGCTTCACTTCACTTCTGCTTTATGGACTATGTCAAAGCCTTTGACTGTGTGGATCACAACTGTGGAAAATTCTTCAAGAGATGGGAATACCAGACCACCCGACTTGCCTCCTGAGAAATCTGTATGCAGATCAAAGAAACAACAGTTAGAACTGAACATGAGACAACAGACTGGTTCCAAATTAGAAAAAGAGTACCTCAAGGCTAGATATTGTCACTCTGTTTATTTAACCTACATACAGAATACAGCATGTGAAATGCCAGGCTGGATGAAGCCCAAGCTGGAATCAAGACTATCGGCGGAAACATCAATAACCTCAGATATGCAAATGACACCACCCTTGTGGCAGAAAATGAAAAGGAACTGAAGAGCCTCTTGATGAAAGTGAAAGAGGAGAGTGAAAAACCTGGCTTGAAACTCAACATTCATAAAACGAAGATCATGGCATCCGGCCCCATCATCTCAAGGCAAATAGATGGGGAAACAATGGAAACAGTGACAGACTTTATTTCCAAAATCACTACAGATGGTGACTGCAGTCATGAAATTAAAAAGACACATGCCCCTTGGAAGAAAAGCTATGACCAACCATTTAAAAAGCAGACATATTGAAAAGCAGAGATATTACTTTGCCACCAAAGGTCCGTCTAGTAAAAGCTATGGTTTTTCCAGCAGTCATGTATGGACTATAAAGAAAGCTGAGCATTGAAGAATTGATGCTTTTGAACTGTGGTGTTGGAGAAGACTCTTGAGAGTCCCTTGGACTGCAAAGAGATCCAACCAGTCCATTCTAAAGGAAATCAGTCCTGAATATTCATTGAAAGGACTGATGCTGAAGCTGAAACTCCAATACTCTGGCCACCTGATGCGAAGAACTGACTCATTTGAAAAGACCCTGATGCTGGGAAAGACTGAAGGCAGGAGAAGGGAACAACAGAGGATGAGATGGTTGGATGGCATTATCGACTTGATGGACATGAATTTGAGCAAGCTCTGGGAGTTGGTGATGGACAGGGAGGCCTCTCATGCTGCAGTCCATGGGATTGCAAAGAGTTGGACATAACTGAGCGACTGCACTGAACTGACCTCCTTATTTGTGATTGGCTTAGAGTGGAGTATATAAGCCTGTTCTGGCCAATGAGAACTGAGGGGAAGTCTGCAGAGACTTTTGAGAGTTTTCTTGCTTCTGATTTGAAAAGGAAAACAGAAGAGACTCTTTCCTCTCTCCTACTTTCCCCTTTCCTACTTTTCAATACAACTGTGTGAGGACATGCTGTTTGTAGCTGTGGCAAACTCAAGGGGAAAGCTAGATAACTGAAGAGAGCTGTGGGAAAATGCTGACTAGGTGGCAGGATTCACCAACGCTCGCAATTACTTCTGGGTTTTGGGCCAACAATAACGGGCCAACAATAACGATGACAATAAATGCCTTCATGACTTTGCCACATTGGTTATTTTGTACTTCCTAGTCAAAAACATTTAAGCTGAGGCAGAAATTTAAAAAGATATCTCACATTATCTCATTGTTTCAGCTAATAATCTTGTAAATGTTAACTGGAGCCCACAGAGGATGTTGATACTCAGAACATTGATCTGACTTGACGAACATCACAAAACTAGCAGACAGACCTAACACTGAAAATCCGAACTTTGGATGGCCACTCATATACTCGGTGCAATGCACTTGTTTGACTTGTGTCAAGTAACGACAGGCAAGGATTTGCTGACATGAGTGAAGCTGCAATCTTGGGGAAATTTCCTTTTTCCTCAGGCAGGTCCTCATGAACTTCCACATCTGCTAAAGGCTGATCTCTTCCTAACATTTTGGAGGAGTCCACTGTTAGCACACCCAGAAATAAAGGTTTGGAAGGAAATTCTTTTTCACATTCGTCCCGTCTTCTTCCTTCCTTTCATTCATTTGTTACTGAAAATTCAGCCTCCTCTTCTAATGGAATGCCCTTTTTAAAGGGCCTCACTGTGATCTGAGAAGTGAGATGGAGTGCATTCTTACATGAGAATTCCAGTTCTTCCTCTCTCTGATCTTTGTTGGGCACAGGTAAGTGTGATTCCCAATTTCATTTCCATTTCCATAGGAAAGCATAGTTTCTCTGCTTCATTTCAGCTCTGACTTAGGTTTGTGACCATCCCTGGATTGTACCAGACCCATTTCTGCACTCTTTAAACTTCACTAATGCCTCATAAATTACTTCAGGGAGAAGGTGTGATTCTTATCAGTCTTTGTCTTAACATGGGTTCTTCGGGAAATAAAGCCTGCAGTATAACTTAGAAGCTAATACTTTATTGAGGGTTCAGTCTTGGGAAATCTAGAGTGAAGGACAGTGGGTGCATTACTGAACTGGCCATAGCTTTGCAAAATGCACAGCTGGTTGTTCATCTTGCAGAACATTTTTAGAAAAGTTGTATAGGTAACTATGTCTTAGAACTGCCCATAGAGGAAGAGGGTGAGAAATTTATTTGCTGACTTTCCTCCATCTTCTCGTTTGTTTCGGTCCAAGTTCATCCCTTATGGGAATAACTTTCTTGTACTTATAGGTAGCATTATTAAGCCTCTTCAGGCAGATTTAGGGGGAGCCAGAGCCTTGACAAATCTAATAGGGCTGTAACACAAAGTCTCTTCCTGACAACTGGTGTCACATGTGGGTCTATGGCCTTCCCCTGGTGGCTCAGATGGTAAAGAATCTGCCTGCAATACAGGAGACCCACGTTCAATCCTGGATTGGAAAGTTCCCCTGGAGAAGGGAATAACTACCCACTCCAGTATTCTTGCCTGGAGAATCCCATGAACAGAGGAGACTGGTGGTCTAAAGTTCATGGGGTCGCAAAGAGTCAGACATGACTGAGTGACTGAGCAAGCACATGGGTCTACAGTGGTAAATCCACTAGCTTTTGGTGTTCATCTCTGGGACCGTTCTTGCTGGCCAGTAATTAAAGAAAGTGGCCAAGTGTAGACATGAAGGGTCTAATGGGTTAGACTTACTGGCTTTGAGTGATACAGAAACTGGGTCTAAACCCAATCTGTGTTTCCAACAAGCTGAAAGGAGATCTCTTTTTTCCTTCCAGTTTTATTGAAATATAATTGACACGCACCACTGTTTAAGTTAAAGGTGTACATCATAATGATTTGAAAGAGATTTCTTTTTCATTTTCTTCAGTTTTCCTCACTCTAAAGGGACTGGATCTCTCCTAGGGGTTGATACCCTTACTCCCATGTCTTCTAGAACTTACCTGTTCCTCCAGAGCCGTAGAGAGATGGATTTATTTTCAAGGATGGATAAAGTCAATAATTTCCCTCCACCTCCAAGAATGTGGAAATTATGAAATCCTGTCTTGTATTTTCACTGTATAGAACATTCTTTAACTGTAAGGGAATAAATTCATTTTTTAGGATCTGAGATCCTCTTGATAACTGCCTATTTGTGTTGCTACAATCATTACACTTTATCAGAACAAAACATAAATCTAAAACTTGTTTTTCATTGTAGATTGTGTTTTTATTGGTGGGCCAAATTTTTTTCTTTTTATCTATTTTTATCTATTTCATAAAACACAGAAACTGATGAGTTTGAATTATGTAAACCAAACAGGAAAAGAAAACACTAGATTAGTTCAAGGGGAAGGAGATGAGGGTACTAGATAAACTTCAGATCATCAAAAATGGTTCAGTTCTGGGGCAGATTTTTGAATTATATATATATATTTTTTCTTCTTGTCTAAATGTTTCTATGTTTATAGAAACTTTTAAACATGGATTTGCCTTTCTTTAATAATGATCCAACCTCTACCAATGGAACTTCTCTGTAAAAATCTCTCAGCAATATATTTGGAAACTCATGTCTTAAAGGCAGATTTGGAGACATAAGTCTGATTTAACTCCAAATGTTAGCAGCAAGGTTTGAGTTGCATTCCTGTCAGCACTTGTCACTAGCAAATACAATTTAGCCAATGATTCTTGATGAAAAGCTTCACATGCAACACAGGCAGCCCAGGGATCCCAAGGTCTATGGTGAAGACAAGCCCTTGGGCCCGCTGTGCCACATTCCCATCTCAGCTGCACATTACAGTGTGATGACCAGGCTCTGCCTCTCAGGACAAGTGTGTGATGGAACCAGAGCATTTTAGCTGCCCCCATAACCGCAGCCCTGGACTAGATTTATGATCTCGGGGAAGCACTCTGAGTTTTGGTCAACGCTGTCAAAATAAAATAGCTTTTGAAGAAGAGTGGCTGCTAGGGAAAAAAGCCAGCCACAGATGTGCTGACTGATCTGAAACTTCTTTTCAGAAGCTAGAAAGAGCATAGTCTCTGGATTTAGACACAGTTCAGTTTTATTCATGGGTTCATCATTTATTAACTCTGCCTACTAGAGTATATATCTTACTTTCTTCTCTGCAAAGTGGGAATGCTAATTATTATCTCAAATGATTCATGTGAAGATGACATGAGAGGCTATATGGAGCTATATAGTCTCATATCTGACTCCTTGCAGCTCTTCATTAGGGTTCCAAGCCTGTTCCTCCTTGTTCCCCTGCCCAGCACACCCTCTCCCCAGCATTTCTTCAGACCTGGTATCCTGCAGATCCTGTTGCTTGGCTTCCACAGCAGTTATCTCTGATCTGTCTTGATGCTTTCCATTATCCACATGAGAAAAGATTTATCATCTTTTCTCAGCTTCCTCAGTGTCTAGAGATGTAGGACACACCTCTGGCCAAAAGACATAAAAAGATATCTCCTGAGACAGAGGATGAGATGGCTGGATGGCATCACCGACTCGATGGACAAGAGTTTGGGTGAACTCCAGGAGTTGGTGATGGACAGGGAGGCCTGAAGGCTGCAATTCATGGGGTCGTAAAGAGTCGGACATGACTGAGCAACTGAACTGAACAGAGAGTTTTCAGGGAAAGTTTTGGTTTGCTGATAAGCAGACAGAAGTAACTGGAAACACTCTTCTTCCTATCTTGAATGCTTGGGTCTGGAACAGCCATTTCGTGACCAGATTGCAATAAGCACGCCTTGCAGAGATGTGAGTTCTGACTTCGGCTTGCAGCTGCCTATACCAGTCTTTCAGTAGGTATAATAAGAACAAAACTCTTTTTGGTCAAACCACTTGACATACATAATTAGGTAAGTGAGACCAGGGTTAGAGGAAGAGGAGAGAAAAAGGGAGTAAGAGTATGAGAGAGACAGACACACAGACAGAAGGATAGACAGACTACTCCCATGCAGCTGGGGAAGTAAATCCTCTGATTTCTGAGATATAAATATCAATATGGTAGGCTAGATAATGGTTCCCCCAAAGATATCCAGGTCTTAATCTCTGGGACCTGTGAAGATCACCTTGCATGCATGCTTGATAAATTAGTTCAGTTTTGTCTGACCCTTTGGGACCCTAGGGACTCTGGCCTGCCAGGCTCCTCTGTCCATGGGGATTCTCCAGGCAAGAATACTGGAGTGAGTTGCCATGCCCTCCTCCAGGGATCTTCCCAACCCAGGGATCATACCCACGTCTCTTATGTTTCCTGTGTTGGCAGGTGGGTTCTTTACCACTAGTACCCCCTGGGAAGTCCACGAAGATCACTTTATATGGAAAAAAAGGTATTGTAATTGTTATTAAGTTTAAGATTCTTGAGACTGAAGAGATTATCATAGTGGGCCCTGAATACAATCATGTGTAGCCTTACAAGGGGCTTTCCCTTGCGGCTCAGCAGGTAAAGATACGGGAGACCTGGCTTCGATCCCTGGATTGGGAAGATCCCCTGGAGAAGGGAAAGGCTACCCACTCCAGTGTTCTGGCCTGGAGAATTCCTTGGGGTCACAAAGAGTCAGACACGACTGAACGACTTTCACTTTCACTTTATAAGAGGGAGACAGAGGAGACTGATACAAACATACACAGAACAGAAGATCAAGTGACCTCAGGGGCAGAGATTGGACCCCTGTGTCCATAAGCCAAGAAATATTGGCAGCCTCCAGAAGCTCAAAGAGGCAAGAGTGGGAAACATCCTCTACCAGAGCCTCTAAGGGACCATGGATCTGTCAACAGCTTGATCTCAGCCCAGTGATACAGACTTAGAACTTAAGAATGATGAGAAAGTGTTTGTGTTGTTTTAAACCACCCAGTTTGCAGTAATTTGTTACAGCAGCCACAGAACATTAACACAGTGAGCTATCAAAAATTTAATGTTTTCATACTAGGGGATGAGTAATAGTGATAACTGATATTTATTGAATGTCCACAATGGCACCCCACTCCAGTACTCTTGCCTGGAAAATCCCATGGATGGAGGAGCCTGGTGGGCTGCAGTCCATGGATGGGGTCGCAACTGAGTGATTTCATTCACTTTTCAGTTTCATGCCTTGGAGAAGGAAATGGCAACCCACTCCAGTGTTCTTGCCTGGAGAATGCCAGGGATGGGGGAGCCTGGTGGGCTGCCGTCTATGGGGTCACACAGAGTCGGACACGACTGAAGTGACTTAGCAGCAGCAGCATGGACCTGGCAATCACCCTAAGCTCTCTGCATGGATTTCCATGTCAGTCCTTCCAAAAGTCCTCTGAAGCAACTTCCCCTCTTATATCATTTCCTAGCAAGAAGAGCCACTCTAAGGGAGGTAAGGAGCCTGCCCAGAGTCACACAGTGAGTGAGTGCTGAAGATGGAATTTGAACTTGGACCACGTGATTCCATACCCATTCCAGCCCTGCTGCTGAAGAAATGATAGGAAACTTCGTGTCTATGTTCTCAGTTACATCTCTAAGATCAGTTATTAAATAAAACAATCATGTAGTATTGGCATCTGTAATTGGACATACTAGGTCCTTTAAGAGAACATTTTCTTCACAGATTAAAAAATGAGAGCTTACTAAGTGTCAGATGCTGAGCTGAGCACCAGATTGGCAAAGATAATTAAAACAGACAGCTTTGTCTCCAGAGCAGCTCTCTACCCACCCATCTCACACGACTGTTTTATGAAACCCTAGCCATTATACCAAAATTCCACACAAAGTATAACTTCTAAACTATTTCCTTAAACCAAATATAAATTGATATAACTTAATTGTAACTTTGAATGATCTATATTGTTATTCTTTTCCATATGTCTAAATAATGAAAAATAAATAGAAAAAATGGAAGGAAGGAAGGAGGGGCTATTTTCAATAAGCACGGCATAGTTGCTAATTACTTCATATCTCTGCTGAAAAATTCCTTGGTTATTCTTTCTAATTGGCATATCAGTATTTTTCATGTAACAGTTTCAGAGCCTGATGATAAAACACGTGTTTTGTAAACACAAAACTTCTGTATTTTTTTTAAGTTTTTTTTTTTTTTTAAAACATGTCAATGTATCTAATTGTTGGTCAAATTATTTTTCCAGTTAGGTTGTTCTGGAATAGTGAGCAGAGTTCCCTGTGCTATCTGATAGGTCATTGTTGGTTATTCATTTTAAATATAGCACGTGCATGTCCTTCCCAAACTCCCTGTTTCTTCCCTTCTTCCCCCTGGTAACCACAGTTTGTTCTCTTAAGTGTCAAAATCCCTGCTTTTTAAGGTTAAAGTTTCCTTGTGTTTATTAAGCGTTTCATTTTTAATTAGCTTCTGTGCTTCTTCTCATGTCTAAAAAGTGAATAGGTGAAGAAAAGTTCTCTATTGCCTTCCAGGATTCCACAGAGCCAGGTTTTGAGCCTGGTTAGATCATCGATGGGCTTCTGTTGTGGTCCAGATGGTAAAGAATCTGCCTACAATGCAGGAGACCTGGGTTCTATCTCTGGGTCAGGAAGATCCCCTGGGGAAGGGAATGGCTACCCACTCCAGTATTCTTGCCTGGAGAATTACATGGACAGAGAAGCCTGGTGGGCTGTAGTCCATGGGGTCTCAAAAAGTCGAAAAGGACTGAGAGACTAAATGATTTTCACACTTCCATTTTTCAAGTCATTGACGCCTTAATTTGTGCATTTTTTTTTTTTTTTCAGTTTCCTTTCCTCTCCCATCTGATCCAATGAGGTACGCCTTTGTAGTTCCATATGCTAAGGCTTTTGCCAAGGAAAAGTTGACATATTATCAAGTCAATAGTTCTTTCTATCTGTTGTTATGGGCTATTTGTCCTTGAACCCAGATTAGATCCATTGCATTAAAACTTCCTGCTAAGAGTGCAAATGGAACTGATATTGAAAGGTGTTCAATCAAATACTGTGTCAGTGCGGCACAGTTAATACAGATGATATATATGGTTGCTGTTGCCCAGTGACTAAGTCGTGTCTAACTCTTTGTGACCACATGAACTGCAGCAGGCCAGGCTGATGTCCTTCACTGTCTCCCTGAAATCCACTGAGTCAGTGAGGCCATCCAACCATCTCATCCTCTGTCATCCCCTTCTCCTTCTGCCTTCAATCTTTCCCAGCATCAGGGTCTTTTCCAATGAATCTGCTCTTCACATCAGTTGGTCAAAGTATTGGAGCTTCAGCTTCAGCAACAGTCCTTCCAATGACTATTCAGAGTTGATTTCCTTTAGGATTGACTGGTTTGATCTCCTTGCTGTTCAAGGGACTCTCTCAAGAGTCTTCTGTAGCACCACAGTTTGAAAACATCAATTCTTCAGCCATCAGCCTTCTCTATGGTCCAACTTTCACATCCTTACATGACTACTGGAAAAACCATAGAATTGACTTGACAGATTTTTGTTGTCAAAGTGATGTCTCTGCTTTTTAATATGCTGTCTAGGTTTGTCATAGCTTTTCTTCTAAGAAATAATCTGTGGTTAGCACAGATACTAATACATTTGCAGTGAAAAGGTAGTTATATCATGTATTCAAACCATTATAAACACAACTACTTCATTTACAGCTCCTCAAAAATTTTTTCTTAAAGGAGAAAACTGGCAATAGAGAAAATTAAAATTTAGTCTTTTAAGCAAATGTTTATTTAGATAACTATAGCTTAATTCACTTATTTCTGTGAATTTAAGCCAATTTTTTTTCCTTTTGGACTTGTTTTTAAAAAAACAAAATAAAAAAATTACCTTCTCTAAACTACTTATTTGTTTAAGTAGGCAAATAATTAGTTGTTGGCCTATTTAAAAAATATCTTCCAAATGTTGCATTAAGAAACATGTCTGGATTTAATTTGTGAGAAATGCACACACAAATTGAAAAAAAAATGAAATTCTGTCTTTTGTATTCCTTTGTACTTTCAAAAGCTGCTGATGCTTTAAAATCAACCTCTGAAAAGTATTTTTGATCTGCACTTACAAACTATGAGACTATGCTAAATAATCTTAATATTCTCTCTGTGAAATCTCCATACTTGTAGTTATGATGAAATCATCCAAATCAGTTCCCTGAAATCTTGAAAAACAAAAATGCTCGTAAAGTGGATTAAACAAAACCAGCTTGAGCTCTTGATGAGTACACTTGGAAGATTCCAGATCTCTGTACCATACTGGCATTCTTTTACTGAATTCCCTAAAATATTACAAAATAGCCATTTAATAAAGCACAGTTAAATAGATTAGAAGTCACTGCTGTGTGACAGAACCTTATTTTGACTGACTTCAGTAGAATCTCACAAAAGGGAAGTCTGAATGGACCTTTGTGGGAGGTTAGGTTCTGGGCAGTGTTTCAAAGTGGAGAGAGGATGAGATTGCCCCAAATTTATGATATGATAGTTTAGGATTGGTGGACAGAGTAAGGTGAGTATCTCAAGGAAAGATTTGATGGATAAACTATCATTTGAGAAGACAGTACTTTGCCCAAGTAATCAATGCATGAATATCTTGATAAAATAATATTTATTGGGTTTGGTCTTACCTTTTCTAGACAAACTTTTATTGAACAGCTCAGTCATGTTACTATTGACAGTCTCAGTTTGCACTTTTCATTTTGAGATATATTTCTAGTTTATTCTTTTCCCAAAGATTTAGAGTTGTGAGTCCAAGCCCCTTTAGAGGTAAGACTATGATCTTTGGAGAAATTAAAATACTCTTATGTTTACTCTGTTGCTTTCCCCAAAAAGGGTTGTGGAAGGGTTATCATTAGTGGAAGATGGGAAATAGGAAAAGAAAGATGTATTCTAGTAATTCTCTGGCAATGAGCAATCTTGCCCATCTTTGAGGAGGAATAATTTTTATTCTGAGAAAACTTTTTAGGGCATGACACACCAGGACTGCTAACTGTGACTCTACTTTTTACAGCATTCTCTGTTTAAGTGCGGCCAGGGAACCTGGAGAAGGAAGCAACGTTTTCCATCAAAACTCTTAAGTGCTCTTATAATAGGTGTTGGCCCCAGAGTCTGTGTAGAAAAGGGGCAAGGTAGTTATTGATAATATATCTGTCTGGCAAAAGTGATCTTGACATTCATTTGATCTCAATTAATAAATTATTTTGGCTGCTTAAAAATAAAGCATGCAGGGTACTCTTTTTAACCCCTTCTGATGTCTATGTCAGAAGCTTTCTCTATCTCTTTTATACTTTAATAAAACTTTATTACACAAAAGCTCTGAGCAATCGAGCCTCTTCTCTGGCCCTGGATTGAATTCTTCTCCTCCAGAGGCTAAGAATCCCGGCATCGTTGCATGATTCAGCAACAAGCTTTAATCTTGGGGGCTTGTCCGGGATTCTTCAGGACAAGGTAAGGATGCTTGGAGCTCTAGTTCTTTGTTCTCCTAGTGAGCAAGTTTTCTGCTGTACTTTACTAACTCTACGGTGTGCTTGCATGAATGAATGACATGCCCTGCATGAAGCAAGTGAGGAGCCCTGCTCTGCGGTTCCACGGTGACCTCATAGAGCTTATGGCAGAAACTTGTCAGGGGTTTATACCTACCTGCCAATGCCAAGAGGCACCCAAAATCTCCTTCGGGAGCTGACCAGAAATGGGCAAACATATGGACCGAACTTTCCTTTCTCGGTCAAACTTTTCGGTCTCTTTGACCATTTCATAACTCCTTGGAAATTAGAAGTACTAACTCTGATGCTGGGAGGGATTGAGGACAGGAGGAGAAGGGGATGACAGGATGAGATGGCTGGATGGCATCACCGACTCGATGGACGTGAGTTTGAGTGAACTCTGGAAGCTAGCAATAGACAGGGAGGCCTGGTGTGCTGCAATTCATGGGGTCGCAAAGAGTCGGACACGACTGAGCAACTAAACTGAACTGAGCTGAACTGAACCTAATCTTTAGGATCATAGACTTTCAAGGGACTTATGACCTATGCTGCTATGTGTACTATGACTTAGGTCCCAAACTTGGATTGGTAGTCAGGAAGTGCCTAGCCTCGCTAGGAATCAAAAGTTCAGAAGTTAGATGGAGCTCTAGCTACAAGAGCATCTCTGAGGTTAAAGGTTACTCAGATTGGAATTACAATGGGTTTTTTTTTTTCCTTTGGTAGCACTCGCTCTTAGTGGACCAGAGTAGACTCTTATACTGGTGTGGTGATGCTTGGAAGGAACATCTCAGTTTTATGTTTGTATCGGTCTTATTGTGGTCAGGAATGTACTCAGGGTCATGCACAGGTACTCAGGTGATGAATGTTTCCCCCAGTGGTTTAGCCTGGGAGGCATTCCAGAAGGTTATTCTGATTGTACCCCGGGTGGCATCAGAGGTAATGGTGAAGAGCTGGATGTTAGTTAGGGATGCCATCAGGTTTACCCCTGGTGCATCCCCATCCCGTCTCAGTGGTAGGACTGGGAGGGATGTGTACGGCACCTACATCGGTAAGGGACAGATTAAGTCTGACCAGGAAAGAAAAGCTTTGGTGTAAAATCTGTCTACACTCTCATCTAGAGCAAGGAGGGATGCTTCTGGTAGAAAGATGGTGCTGGTCACTTTTTTTCTCTTACAGATGGGAGCTAACAATTCCAGCCTCACTCATTTGAACTGTATCCTGAAAAACTGGGATAGATTTAATCCCCAGGGCTTAAAGAAGATGCACCTGGTCTTCTTATGTGATACTGCATGGCCATGGTATCCACTGCAGGATGGTGAACGGTGGCTGGTTGGAGGGTCTCTTAAGTATAATACTGCTTTACAATTAGACCGGTTCTGTAGAAAACAAGGCAAATGGATAGAAGTAGCCTATGTGTTGCCCTTTTTCTCTCTGCGAAATATGCCAGACTTATGTCCTAAGGGTATAGATTTGGGTGTGACTCCTTCAGCTTCCTCCTGTCCTCCTACTTTGCTAGATGAGATGGAGGACAGGAGACAAAGAGATAAAGAAAAGCAGGTTTCTCCACTCTATCCCTGGGATCATATGTGCAGAGCAGCCAGAGAGACTGAGGAACAGCCACATGAGCTGTTGCCTCTTCATGAAGCACCCACCGGGAGAAATAATCAGTCCATGAGAATTACCAGGCCTTTTTCTTATCAAGAAATACAAAGAATCAAGGAGGATCTGAGAGACTATTTAGAGGACCCAGAAAATATATATATTGGAGCTTTTAAAGGTGTTACTCTGCTTTATGACCTTACTTGGAAAGATGTGATGTATATCTTGGGACAAACGCTAACTCCTGACTCAAAGAGTTGAGTTTTGGGAAAAGTGGTAGCTTATGAAGATGAATGGCTTGGTAATGAATCAGTAGGGAAGAGGGAGAATGAGATATCCGCCCTTCCCACTGGAAATCAGGCCATCCCAATTACAGAACCAGACTGAGGCTACAACACAGCTAGAGGAAGATGGGATCAGAGTCATTTTGTCAGATGTATTCTTGAAGGTCTCAGGCAGGCGTGTGCTAAGCCTTTAAATTATGGCAAATTGGCAGACAAAGAACAGGAGGAGAAGGAAGCTCCTGGTAAATTCCTAGATAGACTGAGAGAAGCCCTTCGCAGGTTCACTGAGATTGATCCCGAAAGAGGAAAAAGAGGGAAAAGTGATCTTAAAAGATAGATTTCTCACTCAGTCGGCTCCAGATATCCGCCGTAAACTATTAAAATGGGCATATGGATCAAATCAGTCTTTAGATAATCTGTTACAACTGGCGCAGACAGTCTATTATGGAAGGGAATATGAGGAAAAGAAAGAAAGGCAGAAAAAAGACAAAGGAACAGGCAGAAGCCCTCGCAATGGCTATGAGAACCGTTCTAAAACAGCCTGGAAAAAAAAAAAAAGGCCCAGAGGGACCCAGGTGAAAAGAGATGGGCTTGCTATTACTGTGGAAAGGAGGGGCGCCTCATGCGGAGTTGCCCTCAGGCATCTAAGCTGCACCTGGCTCCAGGGCCGGTCTGCAAAGGACCACACTGGAAGAGAGACTGCCCCCAGAGGTGCAGGTTTCAGGGGTGAACTCTCAAGACAATCAGGACTGAAGGTGCCTGGGGGTCCCCACACAAGCTCCCATGCTAATTACACCTGAGGAACCCCAGGTATTAATAACTGTGGGGGGCCAATCCGTCGATTTCCTTTTAAATACTGGGACAACTTCTTCCTTGCTTACTGAAACCCCTAGCCCACTTTCTTCCTGATGTAAATGGAGCTGTCTGGACAAGCCAAAAGATGGGCCTGATAATCTGTATGAGCCTACTTCTGCTGACTCCAAAATTCCTGAGTCTGCCATTTGGGCTTCCTGTCCTGGGCTCACTCCTACACTGAATTCCACAATCAGTCTAACTGCTGGGTCTGTGGAGCTCTCCCTTCTTCATCAGTGGAAGGCTTCCCATGGTGGACATCTTCACTTCAAGGAAAAGACTTTCTCCAAGTCTGCAAATACCTTCGACAACAATCGCATGTGATGCCTCTTCATTGGAGAAGACTCTTGAGTGTCCCTTGGACTGCAAGGAGATCCAACCAGTCCATTCTGAAGGAGATCAGTCCTGGGTGTTCTTTGGAAGGAATGATGCTAAAGCTGAAACTCCAGTACTTTGGCCACCTCATGTGAAGACTTGACTCATTGAAAAAGACTCTGATGCTGGGAGGGATTGGGGGCAGGAGGAGAAGGGGATGACAGAGGATGAGATGACTGAATGGCATCAACGACTTGATGGACATGAGTCTGAGTGAACTCCAGGAATTGGTGATGGACAGGGAGGCCTGGCGTGCTGCGATTCATGGGGTCGCAAAGAGACGGATACGACTGAGCGACTGAAATGAACTGAACTGAACTGAACTGAACTGAATAACCTTAAAATGGACTGGTACAACACTCTGTACTTTAACTATGGACATAATGTGACTTTTCATTTTGATTTTAATTTGTTTTAATGACTATTTTGCCTTACGTCTGTAACTGTATAATGGGGTTTTCTAACCGTCTAAAAGCTTTTAAGTTACAAATGGTTGTCCAAGCTCCTACGAGTGCCACAGCCTCCTCCAAATATTGCTTGGGGCCCCTGGATCAGAGACCCTCAATATGAGGGTTAGGAGAATATGTTGCCTCCACAATTTAGGGACCATGCCCCTAAACAGCAGGAAGTAGTTACGGAATGAAAACAATGCCCCTTTCCCTTAGCAACATAATTCTCCTAAAAGAAAACGGGGGAATGAAAGAGTCATTTCCTAGGCAGGTTGATAAGTCTAGGGGTCCCCAAGGAGAGAGGGGTCTGGAATCCTCAAGGAGGAAGAAAGGTAAAAAATTTTTTTTCCTCTACATTCCTTGAAAGTGAAAATGAAGTCGCTCAGTCATGTTCAACTCTTTGCTACCCCGTGGACTGTAACCTGCCAGGCTCCTCCATCCATGGGATTCTCCTGGAGTGGGTTGCCATTTTCTTCTCCAGAGGATCTTCCTAACCCAGGGATCGAACCCAGGTCTCCCACATTGCAGAGGGATTCTTTAACCTCTGAGCCACCAGGGACAGTCTACATTCCTTAGGATTAGATAACAATAATGTATCCTGCCTGAGGACAGTCTCTGGATTAAACCTTCTGGCTAATTCTGTTATCCTAAAATGTAAATTATGGGAGTAGGTCTGGTGAGGTCTTTACAACCTCCAGCCATTCTTTGGATTCATTGGAGATTATATAACTCCATTGCTAACACTAAGCAAGTGGGTACTCTTTCTACCCTCTTCTGATGTCTATGTCAGAAGTTTTCTCTATCTCCTTTATACTTTAATAAAACTTTATTACACACACACACACAAATAAAGCATGCTCATTTCTAGTTTTTCCATATCTAGAAACTTGACTTCTCTTAGCTAATGTTTCTAATATCAGATTTAGTATATTTTGGATGGTAAAATTGACTATTTGCACTCTAAAAGATAGAGTCCTTAGCCAAGTTCATAATTATATTTGTAATCACTTGGGTACAATTTATATTTGCAATCGGTCTGTGACTTCTCTTGCTCACTATTTGGCTTTTCTTCTAGGGAACAGGTGGCTTCAAGTCCAGCCATTCTTTGATATCCATAAATAAGACTGAAAGGCTGTCATCTCTATTTTTCTCTGATAAAAGAAGAGATGTGGCTGCTCAGTTCAGTTCAGTTCAGTCGCTCAGTCGTGTCCAACTCTTTGCAATCCCATGAATCGCAGCATGCCAGGCCTCCCTGTCCATCACCAACTCCTGGAGTTCACTCAGATTCATGTCCATTGAGTCAGTGATGCCATCCAGCCACCTCATCCTGTCATCCCCTTCTCCTCCTGCCCCCAATCCCTCCCAGCATCAGAGTCTTTTCCAATGAGTCAACTCTTCGCATGTGGCTGCTAAGGGATATTTAATTAGAATTGATAGCATGAAATACATCATACCATTAATAGATGCTTATTGGCAACATGCTTCACTGCCACTGAAGCTCACTGAACCTCAGGTTCTTCATCTATCAATAGGAATAAATATAATGTGCATCTCTTAAAGCTGATATGAGGATTAAATGGAAAAAATGAAGGTAAAACATTGAGCAGAGTACTTGGCACATAGTTAATAACTGATTGCTGTGATCAAAGATTAATAAAATGAGTTATGTATTTATGATATATAATAATACATAGGATGGAACAAAATAATTTAGTAATTTATCTTTGTATTCTCCAATGATTAGATGGGTTGGTAGCCTTGTCAATAGAAAATCAAAAGAAAAAAAATGACTGTGACAGAGAAATGATTGGAAATAATTGTGTCTGTTTATAGTTAGCAACAGCTGGATACCTACAACATATGCATTTTATCTTACACTTTGTTTTTTTGCTGAATACTAGTGGTATTCTGAGTATGTTGATAAATGTGTTCTCCATAGTGGAGCATTAGTTTCCAACCAGAGTCTGAACCAAATGTTAAGTATTCAGTAAGTAGGTCAGGGCTTCACTGAAGAATGTTTGATCACGGTGGTACTCCTGTTGTTGCTGTTGTTTAGTTACTCAGTCGTGTCTGGCTCTTTTGCAATCCTATGGACTATGACCCACCAGGCCCCTTCCTCTATTTATGGGCTTTCCCAGGCAAGAATACTGAAATGGGTTGCCTATGCCCTCCTCCAGGGGATCTTCCCAACCCAGGGATCAAACCTGAGTCTCCTGCATTGCAAGCGGATTCTTTACCCACTGAGTCACCTGGGAATGTGAATCTATGTCTTCTCTTCTTAAGATTTGCCCCAAAGAAAATGAGTTTTTCCTTACCCATTTGTCAAATCATCCTTAAACTGGAAATGAAGATTGGGCAGAAGTTGGAACTCTTTAGAATGAAAACACTGTAAAAGTCAGAGTCAATAGTATTTTTATAATAAACTCTAAAGATAGACCAAATGTTATTTTTAAATACCAGAACGCATTGCAGTTTGCTTTGATTAAGTTAGCTTTCTTTAAAAACCATACAGAATTAACTTGCTGTCAGAATTCTTCAGTGCCACTTCATTTTCACTCTGCCCTACCTCCCACCAGTTTCGGTGGGTTGGTCTGCTTTAGTGTCTTGGCTCAGGCTTTTATTATTTGGTGGAAGACCATCAAAGTAAAGGGAAAGTTGTTTTTCCTTCCTTAGGTATACAGCCAGAAAGAACAACAATATTTTCAAGTTAAAAAGTCATTGCAACCTAATTGAAAACTTCGGGCTAAATGCTGGGAACGCTGTGTGGTTGACCATTCTGAAAGAAATTGAAAACAGATTCTAGTTGGCTTTAAAACGAATCTAGCTAATAATCAAGATAGATAATAAGTAGACACATAAAGGACAATTAAAGAAGGAAATAGTCTGAAATGAATAGAAAAGAGAACCAGGTTAAGTCAACAGGGTTAACAAATGAAGATTTTCATTTGTGTGGTTAATATAGAGTAACTTTATTTTCCAAAGATAACATTGAAAGAATGTTGGAGAGAGCCCTGATGTCTCTGGATTTTGCCCAGTTCTAAACAAGGATTAACACCAACCATGCATATAGCTGCTGTGAACCCAAGTGATCTCTTAAAGCTCTTGCTTGTTTTCTCCTATTCTTTGAGGATCAGAAAACAAAAAGTGCGTACTTACAACCAAAGATTACATACAACTCATAGAATTGGCATATACTGTAAAATTTAAGCTACTGGTTCACCAAGGTAGGGCATGTGATTTGAGAATGATTTTAGGTCATACTTCTGCTGGATTTTATATTGTTCATTGAAAAACACATGTGTGTGTATATATGTGCAAATATATAAAATACATATGTATAAATACAAAACATATATATGACATGTAAAACATATACAAATATATGCATATATATTACATATGCATTATTCAAGGAACAAAAAAGGACTCAGTAGAGGTGAGTCCTAAATTTAGGTGGAATTAATCACTTACAAACTGAGAACAAACAAAGAAATCACTTACAAACTGAGAAAATAACTCAAAGCATATGTTCTACTAATAGTTAATCAGGAGCTTAAATTTTACATACATAGTTGCTTAAACATATACATATAAATATATATACAGGTAAGCATATATGTGTGCCTCTATATATGTATTTTTCCCATTAAAAAGCTACATAATCTAAATATAAATGTTATATGTAATATGTATATACATGCATAATATGTGTATATAATTTGAAGTGAGAAATTCTGAGATGGAGTACTGAATTCTAGCTCTGTTACTTCATAGCTGTATGCCCTTAGATAATTATTCAAGTTCTTTAATCCTGCAATAATGTTTGTAGAATGAGGATATTATCATGCACATTCTTAGTGAAAGTGAAAGTTGCTCAGTCGTGTCTGACTCTTTGTGACCCCATGGACTGTACAGTCCATGGAATTCTCCAGGCCAGAATACCGGGTGGTTAGCTTTTCCCGTCTCCAGGGGAAACTTCCCAACCCAGGGATCAAAGCCAGGTCTCTTGCATTGCAGGCAGATTCTTTACCAGTTGAGCCACAGGGGAAGCCCTAACATAAGAAGGGATGCACATTCTCAAGTTCGTGAAAATAAATGAGGATGTATGCAAAGTTCTTAGCGTACTGGGTGGCACACAGTAAGTATTCTGTATGTGCCTACCATTGTGTGAAAAGCTTTACACATATTCTCATTTATTATAATAAAATATTTAATATATATACACACATATGTAACAGAAAGAGAGAGAAGGAGGGAGGAAGAAAAAGAGTCACAGAGAGAGGGAGAAAGAGAGATACCTTTTTTGGAGTCAGATAAACTGTGGATCCCACTCAGGCCCATACCGTCATATCCTTGGCATAACTTCTGCAAATCTCGTGTTATGAACAACGGAGCTAATGAACATGGTATGCAGCCTTTCATGCAGAGGACAGAGGTAGATTTGTTCACCTTGGTATGCAGAGTTGTGTTGGGGAGTATCTTCCTTCTACAGCTTCATAGACAGCTGGCCACAGTGGCTCTGGAAAGCAATGGAGACGAGGAATTTCACTGAGTGACAGTGGAACACAGGTAGATGACTGTAGGATGCATTCTCCAGCAAAAATTGTAGGACTCAGAAGAGGCAATTGCCCATGCATGGAAAACAGAGATTGCTGCATACTTGGTATGCTTTGGATTGTTACATAAGTTTTATATAACACTTAAATATATCATAGAAAAAGTAAGAGAGTTGGATCATAGAAAAAACAACAGATCATCAAAAAAGTAAGATAATTCCAGAAAAAACATCTACTTCTGCTTTATTGACTACACCAAAGCCTTTGACTGTGTGGATCACAATAAACTGTGGAAATTTCTTGAAGAGAAGGGAATACCAGACCACCTCACCTGACCTCTAAGAAATCTGTATGCAGGTCAAGAAGCAACAATTAGAACCAGACATGGAACAACAGACTAGTTCCAAATTGAGAAAGGAGTACGTCAAGGCTGTATATTATCACCATGCTTACTTAACTTATATGAAGAGTACAGCATGCAAAATGCCAGGCTGGATGAAGCCCAAGCTGGAATCAAGATTGCTGGGGGAAATATCATAGCCTCAGATATGCAGATGACACCACCCTTATGGCAGAAAATGAAGAAGAACTAAAGAGCCTCTTGATAAAGGCAAAAGAGGAAAGTGAAAAAGCTGGCTTAAAACTCAGCATTCAAAAAACTAAGATCATGGCATCTGGTCCCATCACTTCATGGCATATAGATGAGGAAACAATGGAAACAGTGACAGACTTTATTTTTTGGGCTCCAAAATCACTGCAGATGGTGACTGCAGCCACAAAATTGAAAGACATGTGCTCCTTGGAAGAAAAGCTATGACAAACCTAGATAGCTTATTAAAAAACAAAGACATTACTTTGCCACCAAAGGTCCATCTAGTCAAAGCTATGGTTTTACCAGTAGTCATGTATGGATGAGAGAGTTGGACTATAAAGAGTGCCAAAGAATTGAAGCTTTTGAACTGTGGTGTTGGAGAAGACTCTTGAGAGTCCCTTGGACTGCCAGGAGATCCAACCAGTCCATCCTAAAGGAAATCAGTCCTGAATATTCATTGGAAGGACTGATGCTGAAGCTGAAGCTCCAATACTTTGGCCACCTGATGGGAAGAACTGACTCACTGGAAAAGATCCTGATGCTGAGAAAGATTGAAGGCAGGAGGAGAAGGGGACAAGAGAAGATGAGATGGTTGGATGTCATCACCGACTTGATGGACATCAGTTTGAGCAAGCTCTGGGAGTTGATGATGGACAGGGAAGCCTGGTGTGCTGCAGTCCATGGGGTTGAAAAGAGTCAGACATGACTGAGTGACTGAACTGAAGATATGTTTAAGGTCATAGAAAGAATTGAACTAATTTGAATTCACAACTGAGTCTTAGTTCTGAGTGCACATTAGGGCTAATCATCAAAACAAGATCAGTAGTTTGCATCAGTGTTACTGTAGCTAAACTTTTATCCCAGATTTTAGATATTAGCAGTTTTGCAATGATCAAGAACAGCATATACCACTGAAGTCATATTTGTTGTTGTTCAGTCACTCGGTTGTGTCTAACCCTCTGTGACCCCATGAACTGCAGCGCACCAGGCTCCTATGGTCCTTTACTACCTCCCAGAGTTTGCTCAAATTTGTGTTCATTGAATCGATGATACAATTGAATCATCTCACCTTCCGGGGCCTCCTCATCCTTTTGACTCTGATCTTTCCCAGTATCAGGGTTTTTTCCAATGAGTAAGCTCCTGCTTTCAGGTGGCTAAAGTATTGGAGTTACCTGATACATTATTCAACTTAAATATGCATCAAATTTAGTGAGCAGATTTTGGTATAAGAAAGCATAACCTTTCACTGAGCTTGTAGTAGATGCTAGGTTCTGTGCTAAGTACATTCAAGCACTAATACCTAACCCTGTGGAAGAAGCACAACTGACAGCCTTATTTTTCTAGTAAAGGAATTGAGATTCAGAGGATCATATGGTTTGCAAGTACAATAGTAAAGCAAGGAGTCAAAGATTAGAGGGACTTCAGAACTTGTCTCAGCTTGAAACTTGCTTCTCTAGTGTTTGTGCAAGAGTTCTTAGAAGTGGAATAACTACAAACAATTCAATTCAGAAACTGGAATAAACTTGCAGTTACCTCTTTTGACCCCTAGATGACACTTTTGTATTTATAAGGTAAACTACAAATGGAAACTGATAATTGCAAGATGAGAAATAGTAGGAAAAAAAAGTACATATAGATACATATGTGTTGGCAGTGTGAATTTGGAGTAAAGGTATAAATTACCCTTATAAAATACTTTCTCTCAACTTCCCTGTATATTTTAAAGCATAATAGCTCTGTTTTATAAGTTAGTAAAGTCGCTCAGTCGTGTCCGACTCTTTGGACAGTAACTTACCAGGCTCCTCTGTCCATGGGATTTTCCAGGCAAGAATACTGGAGCGGGTTGCCATTTCCTTCTCCAGTCTGTTTTATAAGACATCGCTTATTAAATGCATGTATCAGAACAGTTTAGGTGCTTGTTAAAAATGCAGATTTCTGCTTTGGCTTTGCCTCACACTGAAAGGTAAGAGTCCAAAAACTGTATTTTTTAACAAGTACCAGGTGGTAGTTCTACATATGAAAATCTGAGAACCACTGTTTAGCTACTGCTGCTGCTACTGCTAAGTCACTTCAGTCGTGTCTGACTCTGCGACCCCATAGACGGCAGCCCACCAGGCTCCCCCATCCTTGGCATTCTCCAGGCAAGAACGCTGGAGTGGGTTGCCATTTCCTTCTCCAAAGCATGAAAGTGAAAAGTGAAAGGGAAGTCACTCAGTTATGTCCGACTCTTAGCGACCCCATGGACTGCAGCCTACCAGGCTCCTCCGTCCATGGGATTTGCTAGGAAGAATACTGGAGTGGGGTGCCATCATCTTCTCTGGAGAACCACTGTTTAGCTATGTAATCCTCACATCTGCCTGCATGTTAGTCTCTTGCGGGAACTTAATGGAATACAAATGCTTTGTCCTCATTTAAGACAATCTCAGCTTTTCTAAGGGTAGGGCCTAAGTATTGCATGTTAGAAAGTTCCCTCAGTGGTTGCCCTGAGGAACCAGAGGCTCAAGGTTGAGAAGCAGATTGGGTGGAATTCAGTAATGACCAACTCCCTTAAGGTTACTAAGACTGGAATTACTGCTTCTGTGATTTCACGGAATCACATTGTCCACTTACACATACATGCATGTATAAATGTATCTTTTGTGTTATTTTATTATAAAAATGACTCATGGTTATAATAAGAAGAAAGACATGGAGAGAGTGAAAGAAAGGAAGGAAGAAAAGAAGAAAGGAGAAAAGAAAGAAAGATACAGGAGAGAACCGAAAGCTAGAAACAGCAACCATTTCCCACAGTCCAGAAAATGACTGCCAGCAGTTTGGTGTTGCTCCTTCTGGTCTGTTTTGTTAAAATATTGGGACCATATCATACAAACAACTCTACATAACTGCTAGTTTGTGTAACATCCTTTATGAACATATCCCCCGATAGCTAAAGATTCTCTGAAAAGAGTTTGCACTGGATACATACAATTCCACTGATTCGAACACACCATAATACTCTTATTAATTCAGAATATTCTCATTCTTTTTCCAATGTAGACTCTTGAGACAGTAGCTCATCTTTATAATGTTTAAATAAATGATCTTATTTCTAGAGAATAGATATGAAGGGGCAGTTTAGATTTTATATTCAGTTTATAATCTTTAAATTAATTGCAGTTGAGTTAGTTTCTAAAGAACCCACCTTGTGTGTTGGAAGAGAGATCAAAGAAAGACTGGCTAGGTCATCTATTAATAGATGCACGTTTACTTCTGAGTCAACATCCATGTGCATGCTCTGCTGGTGGAAGATCCAGAATATCATGTATATCACTAATTAGCATCATTCATTATGACAAATGGAGAAGGCAATGGCACCCCACTCTTGCTCAGTGCTCTTGCATGGAAAATCCCATGGATGGAGGAGCCTGGTAGGCTGCAGTCCATGGGGTCGCGAAGAGTCAGACATGACTGAGTGACTTCCCTTTCACCTTTCGCTTTCATGCACTGGAGAAGGAAATGGCAACCCACTCCAGTGTTCTTGCCTGGAGAATGCCAAGGATGGGGGAGCCTGGTGGGCTGCCATCTATGGGGTCGCACAGAGTCAGACACGACTGAAGTGGCTTAGCAATTATGACAAATAAAAGAGAGTTTTCTCAACTTTTCATGGGGTTTCTTCCATACTTTTTGCATATAATTTTCCTCAAATAATAATGATATTGTAGATAAAGAAAAGGAGTTGACTTCAAAGTATAAATATAGAGCATTAATCCGAATCTTAAAACTCAATAGTTTTAATTATTCAGGATCATTTGGAGACTATTGCATGCCTCCAAGGACAATATTTATTTTTTAATTGATTTTTACTGGAGTATAGTTGCTTTGGGCTTCCTCGGTAGCTCAGCTGGTAAAGAATCCGCCTGCAACGCAGGAAACCCCAGTTCAATTCCGGGGTCAAGAAGTTCTTCTAGGGAAGGGATAGGCAACTCACTCCAGTATTCCTGGGCTTCCCTGGTGGCTAGGACAGTAAAGAATTCACCCACAATGCAGAAGACCTGGGTTCAATCCCTGGGTTGGGAAGATCCCCTGGAGGAGGGCATGGTAACCCACTCCAGTTTTCTTGTCTGGAGAATCTCCATGCACAGAGGTACCTGGAGGGCTACAGTCCATGAGGTCACAGAGTCAGACACGACTGAGTGACTAAGCCCAGGACAGCACATAGTTTCTTTATAATGTTGTGTCATTTTCTGCTGAGCAGCAAAGTGAATCAGTTAAATACATGCACACACAATTCACGAGGTTGCAGAGTCGGACACAACTGAGCGACTGAACTGAACTGAACTGAACTATTTTTTTAGATTTCCATCCCATTTAGGTCACCACAGAGCACTGAGCCCCCTGGGCTATTCAGTAGATTCACATTAGTTGTCTATTTTATATGTAGTAGTGTATATGTGTCGATCTCTAGGGACAATATTTTATTATCATATTATGGATACATACCCTTCTGACACACATATGGCAAATATTTCCCACTTCGTTATTTTTTTTAACTTTATTCACTTGACTCATGCAAATCCAATAAAATTTTGATTTCCAGCTTTTACTCTTGATCTCATGGAAAAAAAGATTATTTCCTATCCCACAGATAACCTGTGTTTTCATTTATGACTCATCCCCACTATTTTATTAAAATTATTTCAAACTTAGGAATCATGAAAACAATTTACAGTGAAAACCTGTATTAGTACCCTCTGGATTCTACCATTAGCATTGTACTCTTTCCGTTCTTATATGTCTTTCCATCTTTCCATCATTCTATCCAACACACCAATCTATTTTTATTCATTTCAAAGTGGTATTCATCAATTGCATTTCTTGAAAACCTCAGTATGCATACTATATGTATTTGACATAAATTTTGTCCTTTTTTTGTGTACTGGAAATGATTTTATTTTATGATTAAAGTCTTTAAAGTTGCTGCAAGGGAACAAAAATCATACTGACCTTAGATAAATATCAACACTAAAAGATGAAAGATTATTCCAGAAAATGGTTAACAGATATATGTGCGAAAACATGGGGGTACCTATCTCTGGCAAGATGGGAGAGGAGGGAGGTCCAAGATGTAGAGGATATATGGATAGATATAACTGATTCACTTAATTGCACAGCAGAAACTAACGCAACATTGTAAAGCAACTATACTCTAACAACAACAACAAAAAACCTTTCACACTCGTGACACTTTGATTTCTCAATTTCTTAGCCAGATAGAGCGCATTTTAAATAGTTACTTCTGCCATCCCACATCAAAGAATATATGAGTGGTGCATTATTTGTTGCTGTTACTTGAGGATGTTTGAATGGATTTCTCTTGTTTTGGTATATTTTGACTTACACATATAGTTTTGTTTTCTATGGTAGCTGAAACTAATTACTATGAACTGGGTGGCTTATGGGATTCCCTGGTGGCTCAGACAGTAAACAGTCTGCCTGCAATGTGGTAGACCTGAGTTTGATCCCTGGGTTGGGAAGATCCCCTGGAGAAGGAAATGGTAACCCACTCCAGTATTCTTGCCTGGAAAATTCCATGGATGGAGGAGCCTGGTGGGCGACAGTGCATGGGGTCACAAAGAGTTGACCATAACTGAGCGACTTCACCTTTCACCTTTGGTTTCCAAACTATGGTCTGCCAAAATTTCCATTGCCCAAAGTGCAATTCATGTGGTGTGGGTGGCTTAAAATAACATATTTATGCTCTTGCAATTTTGGAGACCAGAGTGTGAAGTCAGTTTCAGTGGGCTACAGGGGGCAGGACTGGTTCCTTCTAGAAGCTCTGGGGAGAATCCTTTTCCAAGACTTTTCTAGAAGCTTCTGACTGGCTGTGTCCTTTGACTTGCAATCCCTGTCTTGTTGTTGTTGCTTAGTTGCTCAGTCGTGTCTTACTCTTTGTGACCCCATGGACTGTAGTCCTCCAACTCCCCTGTCCATGGAATTCTCCAGGCAAGAATACTGGAGAAGGTTGCCATGCCCTTCTCCAGGGGATCTTCCCAACACAGGGATCAAAGCCACATCTCCTGCATTGGAAGGCAGATTCTTTATGACTGAGCCACCAGAGAAACCCTAATCCCTTTCTTAAATCATTCCAAACCCTTTCTTCCATTGTCATGTCTTTTCTACAGTCAAATCTCTGTCTTTCCCTTTCTTATAAGGACATTTGTAATTACACTTAGGGTGTACCCAGATAGTCTAGGATAAAGTTTCCAATTCTAAACTTAATTACATCTGCAAAATTTCTTTTGCAAGACAAGGTGACATTCACAGTTTCCAAAGATTAGGACCTGGGTATCTTTGGGGCTATCATTTAGCTTAACATACATGCAACTATTTCATCTTTTTTGTTTGTTTGTTTGTTTAAGCAGCATGAAATAAGAATCTGATGGAATCTTTTCCAAACAATAGCCCCAATTTTTTGAAAATACAAATATAAAAGATTTTAAAAGGAAAAATTCTCAACTTTAATTGAGATATTTTTGTCATATACTATATTCCTCATGTTTTCTCTATACATTGATTTTTTTTAAAGTTTAGTAACTTTTTGTCATTAGTATGACAAAATATGGCAATAATTTGATTTATTAAAATTTATTCTAGGTGCTTCTCTCAGCAAAATTTCTTTAAAGTTGGAAAAAGGAAGAGAAAAAAAATTGAAGAATGCAGCTTTGTTGTTCTAAGAAAATGGATATTAATGTCCTATATACTAATTTATTCTTTGCCAGAAAGTTTATATCAAATAATTATTTTATATGAAGGTGTGTGTGTGTGTGTGTGCCTTCAGTGGTGTCTGACTCTTTGCAACTCCATAGACTGTAGCCCTCCAGGCTCCTCTGTCCATGGAATTTTCCAGGCAAGAATCCCAGAATGGGTTGCCATTTCCTACTCCAGAGGATCTTCCTGACCCCGGGATCGAACCAGTGTCCTACACTGGCAAGTGTATTCTTTATCTCTGCACCATCTGGTAGAGTGTTTCAATCCATTTGTGGAATATAAGAAAGAAAGAACAAAATTGTACTCACTCAACTCTATCAAATATTAAATTATAAGCAGCTAAGACAAGACAATCAACTAGAAAACAAGCCAGAAGGCTAAAAACTATATACATCAGAATCTTCATGCTAATTCTAAAATATCTAGGCTGTTATAATTTGAGAGTTATCTTTGAGTGTTAGCTTTCTTCCAGTACAAACAACACTTGTACTTAATAAACATTGTTTTTCCCAGTTGGCTGTTTTCTAAGCAAGTTATAGAATTACTAACATTAAAATATTTTAATTAAAACAAAACCTTTGGCACTGTACTATAGTTTTTAATCTTTGGTAAATAAACATGACTTTGCAAGCAAACACCATTACTGGATAAATGCTCTATGTTGAATTGATCAGACCCATTTCTAGAGAGTGTGTTGCCAATTAATTGTTAATACAGTGCATGCTTTTTCAAAACAGTTGATGATGCATCTAGTTCCATGGACACACCCTAAATGAATAAGTTGCCATTTTAAAGTTTCTTTGTAATTACTATTCTAAACTATGGAGTCAGGGCTTAATATGTCTCTAAATTAATTATGAATAAATTCTGTCTGCATGTCTTCTATTTTTAATAGTATTAATTTTTCAGGTTCACAGAATAATTGAGCAGAATACTGAGAGTTCTTACATACTCCCAGCCCCCACCATCTGCAACCCACAAAAGACTGGTATATTTGTTATAATTTATGCACCTACATGGGCTCCCCTAGTGGCTCAGCAGTAAAGAATTTGACTGTAATGCAGGAGCCACAGGTTTGATCTCTGGGTCAGGAAGACCTCCTGGAGAAGGAAATGGCAACCCACTCCACTACTCTTGCCTGGGAAATCCCATGGACAGAGGAACCTAGAGGGCTATAGTCCATGGGGTAGCAAAGAGTTGGACCTGATTTAGTGACTAAACAACAATAACAATATGAACCTATACTGTTACACCATTTTCACCCAAAGCCCATAGTTTATGTTAAAGTTAACTCTTGGTATTGTGCCTCCAATGGGTTTGACCAATTTATAATGACGTATATTCACCATTATAGTATCATATAGAGTAGTTTCACTTCCCTAAAAACTTCTATGTTCGGGCAATTCATCCTCTCCTCCTCCACCACTCCTAGCATTGATCTTTTTACTGTCTTCATAGTTTTACCTTTTCCAGAGAGTCAAGGTTGGAATCATACAAGATACCTTTCTCAGATATGTTTTGTTTTCAGATAGCAATGTGCATTAAGGTTCTTCCACGTGTTTTTATAGTTTGACGATTCATTTCTTTTTAGTGCTGGATAATATTCCAGCTATCTAGATGTACAACAGTTTGTTTATCCATTCGTCTATTAAAGGGGCATATTGGTTAGTTCCAACTTTGGCCATTATGAATAAAGTTGCTATAAATATACATGTACAGACTTTTGTATAGACATAAGTGCTCAATTTATTTGGATAAATACTAATGACTGCAATTGATGGACTGTATAGTAAGAATATGTTCATCTTTATAAGAAACTGCCAAACTGCCTTCCAAAGTGACTGTATCATTTTGCATTCCCACCAGCAATGAATGAGGATTTCTGTTGTTCACATCTTTGTCAACATTTGGTGTTGTCAATGTTTCAGATTTTTGCCACTATCATAGGTATGGAGTGGTATCTTGTTTTAATTTGAAATTCGTTAGTGACATATGATGTTGAACAAAATTTAATATGCTTATTTAACATTTGTATATCTTTGGTGAGGTGTCAGCTCAAATCTTTGCCCATTTTTTAATCAAGGTGTCTATTTTCTTATGAAGGTGTCCATTTTCTTATGAAGTTGTCCATTTTATTATTGTTCAGTATTGAGTTCTTTGCATACTTGCATAATAATCCTTTACCAGATAGGTCTTTTGCAAATTTCTTCTTCTCTTAGACTTGTCTTCTCTTTCTTTTCAGTGTATGTATATATTTTGTTTTCTTTGTTATTCTATATCTGAGTTTTAATTTCTCTTTCCATTATAATGTTTATTTATTTAAACCTATAATGATTATTTAGGGGTTTCCCTGGGGGCTCAGTGGTAAAGAATCTACCTGCAATGCAGGCGCCACCGGAGATGTGGGTCCCATCCTGGGTCAGGAAGATCCCCTGGAGGAGGGCGTGGTAACCCAATCTAGTACTCTTGCCTGGAAAATCCTATGGGCAGAGGAGACTGGCAGGCTACAGTCCACAAGGTTGCAAAGAGTCATACAGGACTGAAGTGACTTAGCATATAATGATTATTTAATTGATGTTGATTTTTAGAGTCGTTTGAAAGAACTTCCTGTGAAGTTCAGATATTCCTTAATACAAAGGCAAACATAAATCCTTACCATGAATTGTGTGGGTGACAAAGAGTCAAATGTTACAGAATCACAGTGTGATGAATGTTGGGTCAGACAAGGCTTATTTATTAGCAGTGACTTACTTGGACACACCAGTCTCAAAGGAAAATTCAGACCGTTGTCTCTGCAAAATGAAAAAATACTGAATGCCAAGAACTTTCTTATAAATAGTTGAAATATAGCATATTAAATATGCAAGTGCTGAGACATTATTACATTTCAAATGAAGAAATAGAAGTGTCTTTATATTCATTAAAGCTTGATTTTCTTCCTAAAGTTTCATAGCCTGGATTTCACGAATCCATAGGAGATGCATAGAAGCCTTAGGAGTGTGTCTCAGACTACCTATTGTGAAGGGCTATTTTATTTTCCAGTTGGTTGTAGGTTGATACACTTGCCTTATATGTACCCCTCCTTTATTTTCAGTTATGGGTGTGTGTGTGCATGTGTGTGTGTGCATGTATGTGTGTATTTGTGTGTGTGCGTGTGCGTGCATGTGAGAGAGAGAGATAGTGATATGGGCTGGTAACATTTGCAGCTTTGAAAAGCATTTTGACTGTTTTCTGTTGTTTGTAGGCCCTGGTGGAGAGAGTGCCATTTAAATTGGTTCCCATATTTCAGTAGAAATTAAAGAATCTCAAGTTGTTGGAGACAAATGGCAGTTCTGCAGACAGCAGATGAGCTGTGTTTATCAAAGGAAGCAGAAAGCATAAAATAGTAATCAGAAAGATCTGAGTGCAAAACCAAAATATATGTGTAACCCATTAGTTTTATGCTTGATTTTTATAACTGAAAGAACACCAGAGGCCTGATTTAAGACATCACCATATAAAGTCAAAATCTTCACCCCAAATCCAGATCTAGCATTCCTTGAATTGAAAAGAAGTTGGGTATGCATCCTTTGAGGATGCATCCTTCACTTCAGTCACTATACAAATACTTCCTATAAATTTTCTCCTTACTTGCCTCTAATATGTTGCCATCCACTAATTAGAGTAAATGCGTTCTGGGTAAAGGGAAATAACCAGAGATTTCAGGTTTCACAGAGAACAGACTGTGAGTCAACTCTAGCTCCTGAGATCAGGAACAGCACATCAGGAAAAGTGGAACTTTGTGTAGTGAGCTGATAAATGAGTTTTAATTGGATTCCATCTCATAGTAAGCCCAGTGGAATACTGAATCCATCTCCATTTTTAAGTGTATGCTTGAAATAAATACTCTCAACAACTGGAGAATCCCAGCCTGATTTTCTGTCACTGTGGAGAGCCGTATCAACCTGGATAGGATTTCTCCAGACTGTTGACTATGAGAGAGTAGTGAGTAACTAACTTATTTAAGCTGCTGTTACTTTGGGTTTTTCTCTTCCAGTCAAAATGAATCTTAACCAATATATTACTTAATATTCTTTCAATCCTTTTTCTAAGTTATTTCTTTACTTATAATTGAAAAACTTAAATAGGACCTATTCAGATTATCTCAGTTCTCAAAAACACCAAGAATTTGTCTTCATTATTTTTTTCATATTTTATTTTTAAATTTAAAAAAATGGCCACACTATGCAGCATGTGAGATCTGTTCACCCATCAGGGATCAAACCTCCTCCCCCTGCATTGGAAGCACAGAGTCTTAACCACAAGAATTCCAGGGAAATCCTGGCTTTATTGTTTTCATTTTTATATGTCAAGTGTCTGGAGTTCAGAAAGGTTAACGATATAGGAAAACATCACAGTAGTATATCTGCAGTAGGGAACCTCAACTTTTTAATGTTCCAAGCCATTCTCTTGATGCTTATACAGAAGTACTTGGGACTTTTTCTTTCTTTTGGCCATGTGGCATGTGGGATCTTAGGCCCCCAACCTGGGAACAAACTCGTGCCCTCTGCCTTGGAAGTGCAGAATAGTAACCACTGTATGTCCAGGCATGTCCCAGTATTAGCTTTTATGTTGAAAGTTCCCTACTTATGGGATCTATTTTCTCTGTGAAATAGAAAATGAAATAATTTGCTCACCATGACAGGGATGGTGCTAGGTTAGTGGAGAGTGATGATGAGTATTTGAAGTGAGAGAGAGAGAGATATAGAACCTTATGACACAAAGTGTAGCCATAGGTTAAGTAGTTTTGACATTCCCTGGTAGCCTGATAGAAATGCAGATCTTAGCACCCGACCAACTGAATCAAATCTGCATTTTGAAATTTCCCTAGGTGATTTTTTTGTATTCATTAAAGTTTGAGATGCCCAAGGACAAGCAGAGTTATTGTCAAGCAGCATTAAAAGGCCAGCTGAAATGGAGACTATGCATTTATAAGCTTAAGTTTAGCAAACCTCTCTTGTTGCCTATCCAGAAGTCATTTCATGATTGGGGACAAAACTGAAGTCCTACAGAAATGGTCAAATCCTTGCTTTCTCTTTTGTTCATGTATCAAGGGATTATGACCCAAACCTGGCCAATGGAAGCTTATGGGTAACACACTGAGAGAATTTTCAGAGAGACTTTCATCTCATTCAAGCAAATGAATAGCATTAAACTCCTACTTTCTTGGTCTGAATATTTTTCTAACTATATGTGATTAATGAGACTATAGCAACCATTTTTCAGTCTTGAAGGCATAAGCCCCAAAACCAAGCCAAGATAACAACCTGATGAATTAAAGCTAGAAGTACCATCCCCTTGGATTTCTTGTTATGTGAAATAATAAGCATCTTTATTGTTTAAAGTGTTTTCATTTAGTTTTTCCATTACTTTCAGCTAAGAGTTTCCTAAGTGAAATAAAATGGTTTTGTGGTTTTTCTCTTAAAATCCTTAGAACATTAGATTAAGGTAAAATAAAGCAGACTACCAAATTATTCAGTACGAGTTTTACAGAGTGAGCATGACTGAACAAAATAGTCGAAGGTATAGACAAAATCACAGTTGAAGATATAGGCAAGTGTTGCCCTGTGCCATAAGGTTGGCATTGGATAGGGACAAGCCAACAGCCAGGATGTTGTTGAAGGGATGACCAAAAACATAAGGTCAATATTTCACGAGACTAAAAAAATGTCACATTGAGAGAAAGAGTTAGAGAGGAAGCTGTAGTCAGAAAAAGAACTATAGAACTTGAGATTTCAGAGGTGAAACAGTTCCTACAGATGCTATCCATGTAGATGGATGAAATAAAATAAATCTGAAGACCATTGGAGTTCAGGAAGTCAAAGAAGTATCAAACCAGGTTATCAAGTGAGTCAACCACATGAATATTGAAGACACTTGGAATTATAATAGATCTTGAGTGTTGGTTGCTCAGTTGTGTCCTACTCTTTGTGACCCCATGGACTATAGCCCATCAGTCTCCTTTGTCCATGGAATTCTGCAGGCAAGAATACTGGAGTGGGTAGCCATCTCTTTCTCCAGGGGATCTTCCACACCCAGAGATCAGACCTGGGTCTCCCGCATTTCAGGCAGATTCTTTACATCTGAGCCACCAGGGAAACCCATTATAAAAAGGAGTTTGGGTATATTCTGATTAACTGGTTGCTGGTGATAGTTTTCTAAACCCAGGGAATCAAGAGCTTTGACTTTGTATGTGTGTGTGTGAGAGAGGAAACTTTCTCCATCATGTGGATTAGACAAATATCCCCATCTCACCCCTTTCTTTTTGGATTTTGTGCATTACTTGGAGCAGTTAGGAGGCAAATAGAGCTGACTTAATCACAGCTGTATTTCCTTTGCTTTATTGAATCCATTTGGGCATGAGTAGCGATAGTTCATCTTCCATGTCTCAATGAAAAGCAGAGAAAGAGGAGGTGATTATTTTCCAGGACAATTATTCTTGGTTTATCAGTCAGCTTCCTTGGTAACTCAAACAGTAAATAATCTACCTCTAATGCAGGAGACCCAGGCTTGATCCCTGGGTTGGGAAAATCCCCTGCAGAAGGGAAAGGCTACCCACTCCAGTATTCTTGCCTGGAGGATTCCATGGACAGAGGAGCCTGGCAGGCTACAGCCCATGGGGTCTCAAAGAGTCAGACATGACTGAGCAACTAACACTTTTACACTTTGCTACATTAGTAAACAATAGCATATGGGAAACAGCATTCATTGCTTGCTGTGATTATCTGCCACTCTCCTGGTCTCTAGTGGAATCTGTTGGACCTCACTGGCACCACTGGGGTCTGTTGGGGTTCTTTTAGATCTTTTTGAGCTCTGTTGGACTCTACTTAGCTCTACTAGTAGGTTTTCAGAGCTC